>NC_091065.1:119301905-119613252 GCF_000393655.2 Nicotiana sylvestris
GAATCATTCAACTCCTCCAGGTTGAGGTATTTCTCAGTTGGGTTAGTTCCATTCACTTCTCCCAGGATTTCGTTTCCTTTGTAGGTTACTACCGCTTTGTTATAATTCCATGGGACGGTAGTAGGATCCGTCATGGGCCTCTGCGGCGCGCGTCCAATAATCACGGGCTCATTCAGCCTTGGTGAAATTATTGGCCCTCGTTCCGCATAGGTCCCTTTGGGCACATACATCTTAGATCCTTTGTTCAGCTCAAACCTTCTTGGAGGGCTCAATGTCACTTGTCCTTTCTTCAAACCTCGGGGGACATAAAGGACAATATCTTTCGAGGGTACTACCTCAATTTTTGTTTTCACTGCTTTTTCTGTGTTTTGAGGGGGGTTTTACTCTTCTTTTCCACCTTTTCTTGCTTTGCATACGTCTTGGGCTCTTTCTCAAAGTCGGCGATTGCAATGATGGCTTTCAAGACAGGATCAAACTCTTTATCTTCGCAGATCATCCCAATAATCGGTCCATTGTTGTGAGCCGGTAACGGATTGTTGGTCACATTAGGAATGTCTTCGTCCTTTAACACTATTCGTTTTTGTTCTATGAGGTTTTCAACAACCCTTTTCAAAGTCCAACAGCTCTCAGTGTCATGTCCTTCCACTCCAGAATGATAGGCACATCGGGCACCAGGTTGGTAAGAGGGTGACTCTGGGTTTTGCCTATTTGGGGGTACGGGTTGTAACAAACCCATTTGGACCAATTTGGGGAAAAGGTTGGAATATGATTCACCAATAGGTGTGAAGTCCATTTTCCTGGGCGTCTATCGAGTGCGGGCATTGTAGGGGAGATTATTTTGTAGAGGTCGGGGATTATACTGAGCTTGGTGAGGAGGTTGATTTCTTGGAAATTGAGCTCGTTTTTGGTAAAATTGTTGTTGTGGCCTAATATATGGTTGTGCATTCATTACTGTGTAGGGCTGAAGGTTCATAGCATAGGCCGCATCTTGATGGGGGTAGTAGTGTTGCGGGGGTCTTTCAGAGAAATGAAATCTGGACGGATGGGGTTTTCTTACACTCGAAGTTGCCATTGTTGCTTCTTCTTTTCTTCTTTCGGTTTGCTCCTCCTCCAGACCCGCCTTGGATTGCTTGGGAGGTGGCCCTTATAGCAGACTGACTCAAGATTCGCCCTGTTTTTAAACCATTTTCCACCATTTCACCGATTTTGATGGCTTCAGCAAACGGCTTTCCCATTGCAGACATCATGTTTTGATAATAATCAGCCTCTTGAGCTTGAAGGAAAACGCTGACCATTTCTGTTTCATCCATGGGAGGTTTGACTCTGGATGCTTGTTCGCGCCATTTGACAGCATATTCTCGGAAGCTCTCCGAAGGCTTCTTCTTTAGATTTGACAATGAATTCCTGTCGGGGGCAATGTCGATGTTATATTGAAACTGCCTGACAAAATCCCTAGCCAAGTCGTCCCAAATGTGCCAACGAGATACTTCCTGATCCGTATACCATTCAGAAGCAATACCAGTCAAAGTTTCTCCAAAGTAAGCCATAAGAAGTTCTTCTTTTCCGCCCGCTCCCCGCAACTGGTTGCAGTACCTTTTGAGGTGGGCTATGGGGTCCCCATGCCCATCATATTTCTCAAACTTTGGGGTTTTGAAACCCGAGGGCAGATGTACGTGTGGGAACATGCACAAGTCAGCGTAAGATACGCTTTTTTGCCCGCTCAGACTCTGTATATTTTTGAGAGTTTGATCCATGCTTCTCATTTTTCTGGTCATTTCCTCTTGTTCAGGCGTTTTCTCGGCTTTCTCCTGTCCTGCGATAAACTCGTACCGAGACGGCTGAGGGTAAGCATTGGTAGTGAACTGACTAGGTTCCAATGGAAGAGGTGGTGCTTGAAATGTGAAGGATGATGAATCGAAGTTAGGCCTGGGTAAGACAGGTTGTGCCGTGGATGAACAAGGTGGAGCAGTGAATATGTTTGAAACCGCTCCGGAAGCTAACACCTGGGGGCGAGACTCAGAAGGTGTTCCAGTAAAGTAGGTTGAGATGGTAGGAAATCCCAATGGGGTATTTGGATAATTGGTGGGGATGTTGGAGGTCCCACTTGCCCTAGGAAAAAGCTCAGGGAATCCAGGGATCGCACTTGGTGGCTCTTTTCCATTGGCCCAGGCGTCCCACATTTCCATCATGCGGAGCCGCAGAATCCTATTTTCCTCGACAGTTGATGACTCAGAAGTTGGGATGACTGAGATTGAACTTTCCTCCGAAATAGGAATCGTTGGCAGAGGAATTTCTGAAGACATTTCGACACTTCCCTTCGACCTTGTGAAATATGTATGAGTAATTCCTCTTGATTTAGCGAAGGGTGGTTGAACGTTTCCTTTTGATCTCGTGAAGTATGTATGAGATGCCAGATTACCACAAAACCAAACCACTTTTCTAGGAACCTGAACTTATCAGCAAACATGACGGTTAGTGTAAAACAAATAACAGACAGGTAATCTCACATTGGGGTGTGATGCACCTATACAGTCAGGGGAGTTTCTACATGCTTGCAACAAAGACATGTGTCATTCCGGCTTCTCCTTAGGCTTTTCTTTTATTTATCACCATTTTTCTTTTTTCGCTTTTTTTTTATTTTATTTTATTATTTGCAGTTAAAAAAGTGACCGGATCCGATGAGGATTGCCTACGTATCACGATGCCGCGTGAATCAGATCTTGCGTAGTTCGGAATAGAGGAGTGTAAAAGAAGCATACATTTTATTACTTGAAGCAATCTATTACAACCAACATTTGAAAAAGGGGAAAATAAACAAACCTTGAAAAAAAATGCAGACTCAAACAAACTAATGCACCCTGATGCGAAAAGACGGACAGAAGAGGCTAAGATACAGACTCGACCTATGAATACATCAAGATTTCGAGAATTGGTGCCCGCGGGGCATCGTTCGGCCTCGCCGCGGTCTTAGGTGTGAGATCCCTTTCAAGTTGTTCCAGCTCATGCATGGTTTGCTTGACATACACCATCACTGCGGAGAGAACGGTAATGGTGGTCATGTTTTCACACCGTAGACATCTTCTGATGATGGCATGGGCAATGGTCCTGATCTTATCCCTGGTTCGCCTCTTCTCTTTGAGTAAGTGCTCTATTTGATCATTACGGGCTGTCATAACCCGAGAATCCTGGAGGCATTGATTTTTCCACTGCCGAATTTCTACTTCCATCTGGGCTAAAAGCTTGCGGCAATGTCTATTTTCAACTCCTAGGGTTCGGGTTTGCTCAAACGCTCTGTCCACCTTTTCCTTCAAATTGGCAATGGTTCGCTCGTGATCCCTTTCCAACTGCTGTAAGTGCCGATTACGTTTTTCTGTCCTTCTTGCCCAGCGTGCCTCGAGCCCCGCTATGGTATTTTCTGACTCAGTCCGGCGCTCCCCAATTTCCGTCCTTAAAGCTTTTATCAATCGTTCATCCGACCGGCTCCTTTGTTGGTTATCAGCATCTAACCTCATTTTTTTATCCGGGCCTTGAGCATCTCGTTTTCCTGAGCCAACCTGTTCTTTTCTCCTAGATCGGTAGCAACTTGCACGTTGTGCTCATATTTTAGACCTTCCACTTGTTGCTTCAACTTGCTGATTTCGGTACGATAACCTCTTTCTTTTGCCAACCAATCCCACTGCTTTTGCGATGACTCGGCGAAATTCAAGATGTGGGGTCTTTTAGCTGGCCTTTCGTGTTCGTGTTCTCTTCTGTACCATGCAAGGTAACCTGGCGCCATCTCACTTTTGGCCCGATCCTGCACACAAGTATCTGCTTTCAAATATTGACATTCATTCCATATCTGGCGGATTTTTGCTTCAGGAAATTGTCCGTCAAGGCTTATCTCAATTGTTTGAGCACTAAGATCTTCCTCGTGTGGCACTATCTGATATCTTCCGAGTTGTCTCAAGACTCGGCAGGGCGCGTTAGGTTGAATACTCTTAAGTCCCATCAGTAGGAAATGAGTTCTAGTTGCTGGCATATACATAATCTCATCAACAGGCAACCATCCCAGTGTCCACTGTATTTGGCTGGCAGTAAGATCTTGAAAGAATGAAGTCCATGCCATAACTCCTTTGGGTAGACTGATCTCTTTGGTTCTCGTGTAAAACTCTTCTATGCAAGTCTTCTCCGAAGAAACATGGCTCAAAAATTCGGAACGATGGCAGAGATGTTCAGTCATCCATATTTGTAGCAGCAAGTTACAACCTTCGAAGAAATTCCCTCCGGCTTTGCAGGCTGTGAGAGCTCGAAATATATCGGATACTACCATAGGCGCGAGAGTACTGTCATTTTGAGTGAGCAAAGTACTGACGACCCCGGATATTTTCAGATCAATATTCCCATCTTTCCTCGGAAATACCAGAAGGCCCAAAAATGTTATCATGAAAGCCACCCGTCTGTGCTTATCCCACTTCTGACGACTTCCTTTGCTGCATAGCTTGTTAATCGGATTGTTGAATCCTCCTACATGACCATACCTGTCGTATATGAAGCATGGATTACAGAAACCGGCGGCCAAATCTGGGTTATGGACCGTCCTGGGTATTTTTAGTGAGTCTAGAAATCGATGCACCGTGACAGCTCTTGGGGCGACCAGGTATTTTTGCCTTAATGGAAGTTCAGCATTTCCGATGTACCCAGCCATTTCCTCCAGAGTTGGGGTGAGTTCAAAATCGGAGAAGTGGAAAACATTGTGCGCTGGGTCCCAGTAAGTGACCAAAGCTCTTATGATATCTCCCCGAGGCTGGATTTCCAGTAAACCCGTGAGACCTTTCAGATATTTCTTGACTTCATCTTGTCCTTCAAGACCTAGATCATTCCACCATAGCCGTAACTTGACAGGGATTTTAGTCATTATCAAAAAGTGTTCATTTTGCATTGTGCTCATCCTGCACATTTTATTAGGGTGATTATGCCAACGAAAAACTCCAACGAAAAACTTTTATTCGACTCAAAAAAAAAAACTATCTATTATTTTTTTATTTTTTTTTAAAAAAAAATATATTTTGTTTTCAAAATAATGGACTCGGTTTTCAAATGCGGCCTTTTAGTACTTCGGGAACGAAGATTTTAAGGCTGCGAGGATCAACCGGTCAAAAATAAATACGATGACCAAAGATGACCTTTTATGCAATGTCAGCCTTCCGCCGTCCCTTTCGGGAACATTCGGCTGTTTTTGACAACAAAAACATCACTTGATTTTTTTAGAATGGTGACACGACATTGGGAACATGGCCTCACAAAGCCTCGGGGACGAGGATTCCAAGGCTGTCGAGCAAATTGGTCAAAGTTCAAAATGACAAAAAAAATGGTTGTTTGTGCAAAGTCAACCTTCTGGCGTCCCTTTCGGGAATATTCGGCTATTCTTGACAAAACAGCATCACCAAAAAATTCTGACATTTTGGCTATTTCTGAAAAAGGGAAGGTTGGACCCGATGAGGGTTGCCTACGTATCTCACACCCTGTGAGAATTAAATCGGCGTAGTTCGGTCAATCAGGCGTAGAGTACAAATAAACTAAACTCCTTCTGACTACAATCTTTTAAAGGAAAAAAAATATTTTTCTAGAATTTTTTTTTTTTATTAATCGTTTTTTTTTTTAAAAAAAGAAATATTTATGAATTTTAAACTTCTTTTCACCCTTTTTTTTAAAAAAAAAGAAAAATTCGATTTTTTTTTATATATATAAATCAAACTAAAAGACAAATTTTGTTTTCACTTTGTTTTCTTTTAGAAAATTCCGGTGAGGTTTTGACACTACTAGGACATTGGTTTTATCTTTTCCAAAATAAGTAATTATCTCCCTACGCTGCTATTTTCTCTTTCCCTTTTTTTTTTGATTTTTTTTTAGAAACCGGTCAGCACGCAGATCTGAAGCAGATAAATGTGCCAACAAACGGGATGTAGCAGGATGGTCTTTTCATTTCAGGTTGCCTGTCCTAGACGGACCCAACCCCTGTGTTGAGTCCCCTACGTCAAATGCGACATGATGCAAATAAGCGTTCCTACTAGGGATCCGGCATGAGGTTTCGTTATACTAGGTTTATAACCTGGGTATATGTTCTAGACTGTGTACTCGAGCGGACAACTCGAGCCGAGGAGGGGGCTACGTACCGGGGACCCGCGAGATCGTCCGGCTTTGTAACTTGTCCGGCCTCTTTCTTATTTCAGGTATTGACACTAACAGAATGGGGAGTCTCGACCAGCGAGCTTCTCCCCGGAGGTAAGAAGGAGAGGGGTTTCGGCACAGTTTATATACAGTTCAGATAATATCAAAGCGGTAAAAGACAACATTTAGCACGTTATGCCAAAACATGTAATAAAGATCAGATGATAAAGCCAAATATAACAATTATTCTAAGCTCGAATTCTTGAACCCTGAACCAGTGGTTCTGGGTTTCTCCCCAACAGAGTCGCCAGAGCTGTCACACCTCCTTTTAACGCGCCCGCCCCGAAGGGTTGAATGCGCGAGGGAGTTTTTCCAATTTAAGTGACAATATTCGAAATGGGATTATTTATTTAATTCAGAGTCGCCACTTGGGAAAGGTTTGGCTTTTGGTGTCCCAAGTCACCGGTTTATCTTGAATCCCAAATCGAGGAAAATATTCGACTTTCCAAATGAAGTCTGCGAACCAGAAATTCTAAGTAAGGAATTCTGTTGACCCGAGGGAAGGTGTTAGGCACCCTCGAATCCCGTGGTTCTAGCACGGTCGCTTAAATTGTTATAATGGCTAGATATCTGATTTATTACATGTTATTACTTATGTGCTTTCATTAAGTTTAAAACCGCTTTTATTATTATTTATTTTTTATGGAATTGCAACATTGTAAAAATGCATTTCGAACCATGTCACAATCAATGCGCCCATGGTTGTTAATACATTCCGACTCCGTTGAGATTTGGATTTGGGTCACATAAATGCGCACCCGAATTTAAGAAGGTAAGATTATTAAAATGCACGCCTGAAGCAATTATCGTATTATTATTTCTGGGTAAGGCCGTGGAATTTTGCTAAACGGCTCATCCCGAAGTCTAAGTAATTTTAATTAAACATTTATCGAGGGCCCCGCAATTTGTGCGTTTTATTTGGCGAGGCTCATCTCATTTATTTTTATCAGGATAATCCTAAAGTGCCTACATTTTCTATTAAAATTGTCTCTACGAAAATGAAAGAGAAAAGGTCTTAATTTATTTACATGCTTGAGTTGTTATAGTTGAGTTTCGAATATGATTCGTAAATTCTAAAAAAATGATACAAGCAAAGCAGTCTGTTTCCAATACGGGCACAGGCTCACGTAGTACTACCTAATTATATTATACTAGGCATGTTCTCAGTTTGTCAAATTAAGAAAAAAAACTTGGCAATCTAGTTTTAATCCTAAAATAATTACATGCTGGAATTAACCAATATTATTTAACTAAACAATTTTCTTACAAGTTCCGAAATGGTCTATTCGTTTGATTTTTAACTTAGACAGAGTTACTACACCATTTATTTATTTACTTGGCAATCTAATTTTAATCCTAAAACAATTACATGCTGGAATTAACCAATATTATTTAACTAAACAATTTTCTTACAAGTTCCGAAATGGTCTATTCGTTTGATTTTTAACTTAGACAGAGTTACTACACCATTTATTTATTTTTAAGCAATATATAGATAGTTCATCCGTTAAGCTATCGTTGGATGTTCCACTATATATACATTAAATAGCTACATGATTCCGATTTTTTGCAAGCTAAATAATTTATATATACAAATAAAACTAAGAATATAATTCAAAATAAATTTAGAACTTCAATTCTTCATTTTTTTGTATTCATGCTTCCTGTTTCAGTTTACAATAATCAGCGTGTCAGTTGTGTACCTGATATTGGAAGCAAAAGAAAAGTGAGAGATCAGCAGAAATTCAGTAGCATACAACAACAGCAATCCCAGCAACTAGTAACAACCAGCGACGAGAAACTTAGTGACAGATTTTAAAATCAAGACAAAATCCGGAAACAACAACAACCAACGGACAGAAGCAAAGGGAAACTTTTCAGATTTTTGAAAGACTAGTTAGTGTTTAACCCTTAATTTCTCAATCCGTATCTCAGAATATTTGGACTATATATCAGGTGTATATTCTTCTTCTTTTGAATTTCCAGAATGTTTTTCTTTTGTTTTTCTAAAATCTTAGTATTTTTTTTTTCCGGAATTTTTTTCTCTTCAATCTCCTCTTTTTTTAAATCTGATTCAAGACCTCTCTATATATCCCCCAACCCATAAATCTTTTAATCAATTAAAATCAACCCATTTTCTCTACCAAACCCATTATCTTCCCACTCATCCTCATTACATTAAATAAACATATCACACCACCCCATTATATTTTGTCCCCCATGCTTTATTTAAAATAATGCAAGATTCCCCTTTAATTTAAATCTTGTCCCCCCTTTATATTAAATAATCATATCACAACCCACCCCATTTCATTTTGTCCCCCATGCTTCAAATAAACAATTTCAAAATGTACAATTCCTAAACTACCCCCTCCGACCTTACTGAAATTACCAAACTACCCCTGAACGTACTACAAATTTACCAAACTACCCATCAGCTATAACACATCAATTAATCAAACTTAACCAAAATATAGACAATATGATCAATTTCTAACAATGTTCAAACAACAATATGAACATGGATGAACATCATAACAACAATATCACATGAACACGATTTTAACAACATTTCAACAACAAATCACATGAACACGAATTGAACAACAAAGAACAACTAAAATTTGATTGAACAATATTTTAGCAACAAACAATCCTATTTTCGGATTCAACAACAACAACAAACAAAGTATGAAGATTTCTAAATTCAATCATATTGAACTTAAAATCAACTCTAACAACATTACAACAAACAATTCTTATATTAAACTTTAAACAAGATTATGAGAACAATTCAAGCAATAATCATAAATGGTAAACAAGAAATCAAACTATACAAAATTCGGATTCAAGATCATCCAAACAAAGTATGAACATGAATGAATCTATTTTAAGACAACAAACATGACGGATTAAACGATTAAACCAACATATTTCTCTAACACAACTAAATTCTTTAGACAAATAACAAGATCGACGAAGAAACAATTATGAACTTAAACTTGAACTTAACAATATTAACAATTTCTAACAATACATAAACACATGAAACAAATTGAAGAAATAGTTAATTAAATTTCAATTTGAATCTAACAAACATCAAACTAACAAATATTCACTTAAACAATAATACAACGTTCACTTAAACAACAATACAAACATGAAATAAACATGAAAAATAACTAATTAACTTCCATTTGAAATCTGAAAATTAATTCAACAAAAATACATGAACATGAACAAGACCAAAAATCAAATATCTAAACATAAACATGAACAAAACAAACATTTGCCGATTTTAGATTCGAAAATATCAAAACAAAATACGGACAAAATAAAACTCAAAAATCTACTAACCGGAGATGAACAGCGACGAATTCGATTGTATGGACTGTTTCGATAACCCTCAATAATGGGAATAAATCTGCCCGGACTCAACAACGAACTTAACGACGAACAAACGACTTTAAGAACTTGACTGAAGCAACGTCGCAACAGTAACAATGGGGGTTCGACGCAGCATCACTGGAGGAAAAGGAGAAGCAGCGGCAACCAAGTCGACGGGGAGGTCGACGGACAGCTGCTCGATATTGAGGTGGTGCAATGGTATCCAAGTCTACGCCGAAGCTGGAGCAATCATCATCCGTTTGGAGCAGTCTCGTCGCAGCTGAACGCTTATGGCTGCTTGTCGCAGCTCGTCGCAGCTGAACGCTCATGGCTGCCCGTCGCAGCTCGTCGCAGCTGAACGCTCATGGCTACTCGTCGCAGCTGAACGTTCATGGCTGCCCGTCGCAGCTCGTCGCAGCTGAACACTCATGGCTGCTCATCGCAGCTCGTCGCGGGCAGCAGTTGACGTGTTCGGAACAGGAGCAGCTGGTCGACCATGGCAGCAGCTCGACGTGCTCGGAACAGGAACAGCTGGTCGGAGGAAAGGAAGCCGCAACGATGGGGTTTCTCCTTCGTTGGTCGAGGGTTTTTCCGGCGTGATTGGGGTTGGGGTCGCGAAAGAGGTTGTGTCGTTTGGTGGTGTTTGGACGGTGCTTGGGTGGTGTTCGACGAAGGGGGTGGCTGCTGGGTAGCCATGGCAGCTCACTATTTTGGAGATGGAGAAGAAGAAGACAAGGGGAGGGGGCGGATGGCTTTTCCTTAGTTTTTAGGGTTTTTTCTTCTTTTTTTCTTTTGTTTTGTGTTGTAAAATGTAAGACAAAAGGGGTTTGGGTCTTTTGGGTTATGGACTGGGTCGACCCAGTTCGAAATGGACTGGGTCGTAGGGAAGATTGGGCCATTTTTTGGGCCTATAGCTTGAAATTGAAGAAGAGGCCCAATTCCGACTTTCTTTATATTTTCGCTCTCTTTTCTTCTTTTATTTTTCTAAAACTAAATTATAAAAATACTTAAACTATTATTAAGAACTAAATTAAGTTATAAAGGCGCAAATTAACTCCCAATATCAATTAACGCAGAATTAAATAATAATTAAGCATAAAATTGTATATTTGAACATTAAATGCTAAAAATGCAAACGATGCCTATTTTCGTAATTTTTAAATTTTTGTAAAACACATCTAATTATTAACAATTGTAGAATTAAATCCTATATGCAAAATGCGACATATTTTGTATTTTATTAATTTAGCAAATAAACACGCACAGACAAATACAAATAATTATTCAAAATATCACAAAATTGCACACCAAAGAAAAAATCATTTTTTTTTGGGAGTAATTCTCATATAGGGCAAAAATCACGTGCTTACAAAGTCAATATTGAACAGACAAAGATAAAAATAGATTCAAACCACACGAGTAGGATAGTTTCAGCCTTAATAAAATACTTATCCTCGATCCGGGCTCACTTTGGGTAGCACTGATGAACAAGAGAAAGAGCTAATAATAGAGAAAATAATGATATATTGCTTTGGAATGTGTGTCACAATGTGCGTTATGAATCATCAGACCCCTTTTATATAGTAGGGGAGTCCCACACTAGGTACAACTCTATAAAAGGTAAAAAGTCCTTTGATTAACTAATTGACGGTTTTACATCGATACATTTTGAGATCCCTGCCGTGATATACGGTCGGTCAGACGGACATCACGGACTTCTGTTGGTCGTACTTGATTAATTGACAATGTTCTTTGAAGTCATTCAAGGCTAGGACCGAACCATGAGCCCGATATTCTCGAGAGTGTGCGTCATGCCCCCGGACTCCGGATCGATGAGACCTTTGCCTTAATTTCGGCCCCTTGTTATCATGTCTCGAGCTTGGCTTATCATGTCGGGGATCGGAGTATACCATGACCCCAGTTTTACCCGTATATAGATAATCCTCTCATTTCTCGGAGAGTAAATGACGATAAACGACATGAGCTTCCGATTACTACTTTAATACGTCGTGACAGAAACGACAAAACATCCGAAACGTCTCGTTATTCATGTCATAATGGCATTAAATTCATGTCAGATACTGGTCAGTTGTCCCTGGATGCGAAACATAATTGAACTCTTATAAATACCACCTCTTTTGTTCATTTTCACTTTACATCAAATCTTCTACTCTCGTACCCTTAGTATTTCAATTAAGGCTGTTAAATGGGTGGGCCGGGTCGGGTTGCTATTTTTTGGACCCGTACGGGTTACGGTCCAGGCCGGTTACGGGTTGGATCTTAACGGGTTCGGGTTCATCCGGGTAAAAATTGAACCGTACGGGTTACGGGTTGAGGGGGTCGGGTCGGGCCGGGTTTAGTGTATTTTTTATTTTTTTTGTATTTTGTATAACTATTGTAAGTTATATTAATACTTTGTATTAATTTAAAGATTACAAGTTATATTAATACAAAAGTATTAATATAAATTGCAAGTGCTACATTTATTTCAAAATTCAAAATTAAAGTTTGCATTTAAAAAGTAAATTAACAAAAAATAGTAAAACTAAATTTTCATGCATAATAAATTAACAATACTTCAAATTAATCTAACAAACTAAAACATTAAGCATAAATACGTCTAATAATTTTAAAATAACACAAATTGTCTTAAAATCTTAAATACGAATTTCCGGAGGACGCTCAAGACAATACTTGATATGCCTCCTTAAACTGCCTGTGCCAGACTCTGAACGAAAATTTAAGACTTGACCACAGTTCTTGCACTTTACTTTCTGACCTTCTTCATTTTCTTCTACCACCTCAAAGTGTTGCCAAACATATGAGCGCACTCTAGAAGTACGAGGCATGATTTAAATTGAATTGAGAATTGAGAATTTGAGATTGAGACTTGAAATCTTGAAAATTGGAGAATGAGAGAAATTGAGATTGAGAAATGAGAGTTGAGTGAAGAAATGAAGAAGAGGGGGTGTATTTATAGTTTTAGAGAAGATTAATTTTGTAAATTGAAAAAAGGTTAAATTTTAAAGAAAAAAGAGGCTATTAATGCAATTAACCCGTTGGGCAACGGATCCCTTCCAGATCTTACCGTTGCCAACAGTTAGTGGGCCCCACTTAATTCAAATTTTTTTTTAAAAAAAAAGACTGTACCGGGCCGGTTTAACCGGTACATGGTACTGTTCACGTGGACCGGGTTTGACCGGTCCGGTTAACCGTTACCAAAATTTAAACGGACCAACCCCCTCTACCCCTCCTACCCAGCCCCACCCGGCCCCATATGTACCAGGTCGGTCCGGTTCCGATTTTAACCGGTCTGGGCTGGTCCGGTTACGGGTCAACCCGGCCCGTTAAACACCTTTAATTTCAATACTCTTTAGCACTTTTACCCCCGTTACTCAAGGTCCTTTGCAAAAAAAAATTACCCATTCTCTTCTCAAGCCAACAAGTCTAATTTGTCAACTTTCTTTCTTCATCTTTTCCAGATTTTCGTCCATTTTTACTTTCTAAAGGAATGGCAAAGACTTCCAAAACCGTTCCCCCAGAAAGAAGCTCCTTCTACTTCGCGGCTGGCCACTAAGGTCGAGGAGACCGCTCCGGACATAGCCGTTGATGAACCAGTACCCGAACCCCCCTTGAAAATGTTCATCCCTGAGGGATGCTTGTTCAGTGATGATATTAAGGTTGAAAAGCCTTCCTCCATATAGGGTCGGTGTGAGGAATCCTCGAGATACATTTTCTCGATTACCGAAGAGATCCTCCCTATGGTCCGGAAAGACTGCAACTGGGCCGATAAAAACATAGTGGTCCCCGACCCCGAGGAGGCCATTACCACCCATGTCGAAGGGTATCTGAGTGTGTACACTTATCCCTTTACATTGGGACATGTGGACCTAGTCATTATAGATTTCTGCAAGAGATACGAGCTATGACTCGGTCAGATTCATCCTTTATTATTGAGGATTGTGATCCTCCTTCATTTTTTTGTGAGCAAAATCGACTCTTGCTGGTTTATTATGGATCACTTATTCCATTTGTATAGTCCCCGAATATTTCGAGAAGGGCTGATAAAGCTCGTGCGTTAGACTAGTAAAGCCCCATTCTTAATTATCAATGAGGACCGAGATCGAGGTTGGCAAGGCCGTTTTGTCTGAGTGAGTTCAGACTTGATTCCAGCCGAATGCAGGCCATTCCATGAGAAGTGGAATACGTCATGTAAGTAGAACCTTCCTTCAAATGTTAAGTTTATGTTTACTTCTCTTTTCCTTATTGGTACTCGTGGTGGTGCAGCCGTCGCTTGGGTCCCAAATGTTATCCTCGACTCAAAGAGTGGGTCAAAGGTATCATTTCATAGATGCCCTACTCCAAGCTCTCATGTCGCAAACTTTTGAAGGGCATTTGGGAAGCTCATTCCCATGGTAAGATTCGTTTCCTGAGTAGGTTGTGTTAGGCTTCTCCTTTAATCATCAAGTCCTTATTTCTTTTACTCTCTTTTGCAAGTTTGCCTAAGGACGTCGAGCTTAGGCCTCTAGTCGGTGGAAAGTACTTTCCTGTTCAGTCTCCTACTCCGGGGCAGACCAGAGAGAAGAAAAGAAAGAGGGCTCCGAGTTCCTCGAGCTCGGAGAAAAAGAAAACGCGAAAAAGGCTGGTGCGTAAGCCAAAAAGAGCACCAGCTCCCGAGTGCTCGATTCGGACTCCTCCGGCTCAGGGACAAACCCGAGGAGGATGATCTTTTTCTAGACCATGGGCCATCTGCGCTAGAGGAACGGGCGACAGCCGAGGGGGGAATGACGGAGGCTAATCCCTCTCAAGTTTGTGAGGCTAATGCAGCAGTGAGGGTCGAGAACCCTTAGGACGTCGGTTCTGCCCCGCCCGGAGTCATAGACATAATGAGATCACCACATAATGGATGTTCGATGAAGATCAAATGCCAAAGAAGCGATCGAATATAAGGGTCCATGGAGCGGACGATCCCCTACAAAGTTTTTTTGACGGCATAGACTCCACTACCATGGAGGATGCCACCGGATTAGGTGACTTAGAGGTACCGAGGAAAAATTTTTCCTCGGGGGTAGGTGGGCCTAATTATATCCCGAGACTGGTCAACCGATTCCCTGCCTCGAGTGCAGATCCTAGTCGGAAGAGGTTAATTATCACCACTGTCCCGGAGGATGCCCAGGTTCTTTCCGCCCTTTTGGGGGTAGCTAGTTACCTCCGGTGCCTAGTAACCGAAGAATACAAGGAAAAAATAAACGATGTGGATACCCCATGCCTGTTCAACGAAGCATAATAGGCGCTGAACCGGGTAAGGTGTTACCAAATTTTTCCATTTTCCACCTTCAGTTTCTTGAGGATCCTTACATTTCTTCTCATATTTGCTGGCCTTGGTGCTTCACCATGAAACCTTCCTCCGATATCAGGATGAGTTGAGCCAACTCCAGGCCGAAGTCAAAGATCTTGCTGAGAAGAGAGACACGTACAAACTTCTCAGCAAGCAACGTGAAGGAGAGGCTAAGATCGTTCGTGTTGAGTTGGACGCCAATTGGAAAGAACACGCCGACTTGGTGGAACATGCAAAAATCATTGAAGTTAGTGACGATGAGCTAGACACGGTGACTAATGGTCAGAACCTGCAGGTCTAATAGAAGATTGATCGGATCTACCAACTCTGGGCTGAGATGGATGTAATCAAAGTCGAGGCCGAAGAGTGGAAAAGCAAGATGGACCTCTTGGACTCAAAAAAGGAAACTGCACGAGCACAATTAGCCTTGACAGAGGCTCAACTTCGAGCGATGAGGTAGAAGGCTCAGGCCCGGTCCCAAAAGATCGAGGACCTTCAGTCCCAACTGGTCTCGGTTATTGCAGATGAGGATACCCTCTCCAAGGAGCTTAAGGCATTCAAGTTAGTGGCTAAGATAACTAGGGTTGATGCCGATGAGATGGTGGCCATGTACAAAGCTGATGCTGAGGCAGCTCAGGACCGCCTGAAAGACATTGTTGAATATCTGAAATGGCAGTCCCGAAGGGTGACTCTCGAGGAGGTTCATGCCCGGGGTTTTGATTTATCGGCCGAGATCGAAAATGTTAAAGGGCTCCAGGTCGAGGCCAAGAAGTTGCCATACCCCGAGGATGAAGAAGACTCTGAGGGTTCCTTGGATTTGGAGGCGGAGAAGACCTTGATGATTTCGATGACGAAGTTGGCTCCGATGAAGACCAGGCTGCTTAGGTGTCTTGTTGATTTTTCTTTATTTTTTCACCTTTGTACTTTTTGTTGAGGCTGTTTGGCCTTTTTGTGTGTGTGTGTGTGTGTGTCTATATATATATAAGGCTTTTTTTCCCTTTGACAGTTTTTAAGTTTGTTTCCTTTTGCTCTTTTATGATTGCAAAGATATTGAATGGCTTAGTATGTAATAATTGGCTCTTGTTCGGAGGTGCGAACATGCCTCGTTCTTAATATTGTCACACCTCATTTTCTACACCTACACCGGTAAGGGCGTAAAGGAGTTTTTCCATTTAAAGGACAATCGGAACGGGATTTAATTATTAATTATTCAGAGTCGCCACTTGGGAGATTAATGGTGTCCCAAGTCACCGGTTGAATCCCGAACCTAGGAAGAATATGACTCTGTTACAGTCTACGAACAAGAAATTCGAGTAGGGAATTCTGTTAACCCGAGAGAAGGTGTTAGGCATTCCCGGGTTCCGTGGTTCTAGCACGGTCGCTTAACTGTTGTATTTGATTTTATCTGATTTTAATACATGCTAGCTTATGTGCCTTCTATTCGTAAACCACTTTTTTATCATTATTTATTTTATAAGAATTACGATGTCGTGAAAATGCGTTTTGAACCCCGTCGCAATCAATGCGCCCGTGGTTGTTGACACATTTCGACTTCATCGAGATTTGGATTTGGGTCGCATCAATGCGCACCCAAATTTAAGAAAGTAATTTAATTAAATTGTGCCTAAAGATGCTAACGTAGTATTATTTTGGGGAAAACCATGAAGTTTGCTAAATGGCCATTCCAAATTCTAATCATTTCGGTAATTATTTATTGAGGGCCCCATATTTATTTATTTTTTGTGCGGTGAGGCTCGTCTCAATTTGTGAACCTCTTTTCTATCATCATTTATTTTATAAGGATTACGACGTCGCGAAAACGTGTTTCGAACCACGTCACAATCAATGCACCCGTGTTTGTCAACACATTTTGACTTTGTCGAGATTTGGATTTAGGTCGCATCAATGCGCACCCGGGTTTAAGAAAGTAATTTAATTAAAACTGCGCTTAAAGATTCTAACGTAAGGTTATTTTGGAGAGAACCGTGGAGTTTGCTAAATGGCCATCCCAACTCCTAATCAATTTTATACACCATCATTGAGGACAGCCGCGTACGTGATTTGCGTTGGGCGAAATTCACTTCTAACATTTTAAAATAAACCAATTGAGATTAACTTACAATTTTTAATGATCAAATGTCCCTAAAAAAAGAACTCAATTGTGTGTAGACTGAAAAAGTTCAGTCGCCCAATTTCTACACTGGACTAGACCATTGACGGGCCTCAAAAGTGGCCCAAAGTTTGGATCAGGCAACGAAAGGGAGGCCTAGGCGACGGACTTCAATACCTGGGCTCGAATCCCGTGAGAAGCCCAGATTTACGAAGGTTGTTCGCATACTAGCCTGAGATGGCTTATCTTTGAGCCCAGCGAAGCCTTAATTTGTTTTCCCAGACAACACTTTGAAATTATCTCTAAACTATTGCAAGTATTCAATAATCAGCCAAGGGGAAGTAATGCACATCTACTTAACTTAGAAGGAAATTAGTCAATTGAATTCCACTTCTTATACAAGCTACTTCTTCTACTGACATTCTGGTGATTTTTTTAGACATCATCAAGGTAAACTAAGCTATAAACACAATCTCAATAACATGAAGCAAACGAGCTATTTCTGAATCAATTCATGTCAACATTGCTATCAATTTATCATGTAGTCAACTAGCACTGGTGTTCACTTCATAGTACTCACATGACTCTAAAATATAACAGTTCATATGATCTATTTAGCACTAGAGCAAGCAAAACTTTAAATAATATCCATGAATTGAACACTGAGTAATTAGATCTGAAAGTTAGCTAAATCAGAACTCAGTTCTGCATGTACATTAATTCTTCAAATAATTCATTTCTGCCCATTTAAGCTCACATTCATCAGGGGTATAATTGTGTACCTGGATAAATGAAAATATAAGAAGGAAAGGAGTCAGCTACTTTGAACAGCAACAACAACAAACTCAACAATATATACCCCAGAATAGGCCAGGAACTACTTTTGAAGACCAGAAATACAGGCAACCCCACAGAGCAATTCAACACATACTTCAAATACACTTCTAGCCCTCACAGCTGAGTCTAAACAACCCTGCAATCCTACTGGACCCCAAACCCAACTGAAATCCTAAACTAGTAATGAAACTGTAAAATTGTTTAGGATTTCTTCATTTTTTTTTGCTGTTTTGTTTTCTGAATAAACTTGGGATTAAAGTGCCAGCTGAAATTGAAAACAGGAAGAAGGGTCTTTGGTGGAGGTTTTTAAGCTTAGAGCTGAAGGCAGAAGAAGAAGAACCCCTTTCCCAAGGCATTTCATGCCCTTTTATAGGCAACCCCAAAGAGAATAGATCAGATTCTGATTTTCCAATCAGTCCCTCCCTATTTTTAGTTTGGTCCCTCTATTCTTAACTTGCTAAACAAGTAAATGCATTGCAATTATTAAAATCTACACTTGTACCCCATTCTAGAAGGCCCTAGGGTATTCCTCTACTCATACAATACCTATACTGCCCTTCCATATACCCTGATATTACTATTCTTCTCAGAACTACCCTTTTCCATACCCAGATTACCCCTGAAAGCCCCTCAAAGTTACTGATCCTAACCTCATCCTTAACAACTATGACCAATCCCCTAATTTAATCTAAAAGTAACTGAAATTAATTAATTAGCATTCAGAAACTAACTAATCAGACTGACCAAAACCAATTTGTTCAATTATACCAATTCAATCAAGCTAAATGAAATTAAACTGAGCTTAAGCTAACATGATCAATATTAAGTGAACTTAAACTAATTCTTAAACCATGAACTTACAATCATTCAAACAAATATCAAACTCAGAACCAACAGTAATTGACAGAACTTAAACTAATAAATCATAAAATTAACAGAAAAATTAATGAAACAAAAACTGTAAATAAAACTTCCAACATGCGAGTAAAAGGAAACAGTAAAAACTCACAGAGGCACAAGGGACTCCAGCCCGTCAGAAACGTATGAATCCTTTCAGATTTTTGACGCGTAACATCCTAACCATGTGTTCTTACAAGAGAACACATGGTTAAGGATACTACGGTTCGAAATCAAAAGGATTTGGTTTTAGGGTTTGGCCAGAAATTCCCAGATCTAAGATTCGGGCTGTTTCATAGAGATTTGAAAGAAAATAACCATGGATTAGGGCTGAGGGAAGAACGGGGATTATGTGGTGTGATTTTGGGCTGATTTGGATGAACTTGTCACTTGGCCGGAAAACTTCAAACTAAGATTCGAAGAGTTCCGGCCTTGTTCGAGGTGAACCAGTGGGTGAAATGGAAAGAGAAGAGTGAGGGGGATCTGTGGTGTTAATCTCGGAGTGAACGACGTAGTTTGTGTTCACCGCCGGCGAGGGGTTTGATGGCGGCGCGGATTAGGGTTTGTTGAGGAGGGGTAGGGTAAGGACGATGAGGCAAATGGGGGTAGGGGGAGAGTTTCGGACCCTTTTATATTAAGAACCTCGTTAGTTCCGGACCGTTGGATTGATGAGATCCAGCGGTCCTGATTTGGAGGCCACGAAACAACGTCGTTTCGATTAGAAGGGGGGACGGACCGGGTTGGGGACTTGGGCTGGGGCTGATTTACAATGGCTTGAGACGTTTGGGCCTGAACAATTTTTCTGATTTGGCCCAAATTTGGGTCTTTTATTAAGACCCAATTTCTATTCTTATTTCCTTTTTGTTTTCTTTTCCCACTTTTACAATTTTTATAATTTTTCTAATTTTTATGGAAATGTAAAACTAACATGAAATCCTAGCTATTTCAAAACAAAGACTAATTAATTATTAAAATTGTTCAAAAGCTATTTCATGACAAGTTCATAGTAAAAATCATTAAAATGTGAAAGTGACTAATTTTTGTGATTTTCATGTTTTGTTTTTTTTAAAACAATTAACCCGTAATTGATACTAAAACCTAAGCGCAAAAAATGCATATTTTTGTACTTTATAGAATTAACATGCGCAAATAGCATGCAACAATTATCAGAAAATGATGCCAAAATTGCAAAAATTGTAAAAAATAAAGGAAAATTATTTTGTTTGGGATTTTGGGAATAATCATATTTTAGGGCAAAAATCACATGCTCACAGCTGCCCCTCTTTGCTCGGAAACACGAAGGCTTTTCGGGCAAAGATAAGTGAGCAAATACGAGTGATTTTTGCCCGTTTGAAAATTCCGTGTGAAGCATTTTTGAAAAGTTTGATCGCATCCTGCTTCGAAGGTTGCCTACATATCCTGGGCTGAACAGGAATCAGGTCAGTGTAGTTCGGGAATGTCTGGTAGCTGGGACTACCAGGAATTGTGATTGTACTACGCTTGCTGTTGTTACTGCTGCCTTTATTGCTTGCTGACCTCCCTTATTACACCATGTCAAAGATAAAAGAAGCTAAACTAACTATGCTCTATGAATCATAAAAATCCTATCTAAATTCTTCAAACTTGCTCTTGTACTTCCTTGTTGCCTTGTTGTCTTGTTCTTTCTCGATAAAATCCATATCGCTATTCCCTTAGGCGGACTCCCAACTTCTGAAACTTGAACTGTATGTATTCCTCTGTTATACAGGCGGGCTCCTGACTTTTGAAACTTGAACTGTATGTATTCCTCTGTTATACAGGCGGGCTCCTGACTTCTGAAACTTGAACTGTATGTATTCCTATGTTATACAGGCGGGCTCCTGACTTCACAACACAAACACAACAACGAAAACTTTCTGCCCCAGTTTGAAAGCTGAGCACATGTTACTGGATGAGATTTTAAAAACTGAAACTTGAATCATAATACCTCTATTCTCTAGGCGGATTCCCTGACCTCCGAAACTTGAATCGCATGCCTCTATTCTTCAGGCGGGCTCCTGTCTTCAAAATAAACAAAGAGATTGATTGAAAACTAAAATTGAATTATATCACCTCTGTTCTCCAGGTGGGCTCCTGATTTCGACTGTTAAAAATATTTAATACCTCCATTTTCCAGGCGGGCTCCTGACTTTTGAACCTAAAATTGAAAACTACTCCTCTATTATCCAGGCGGGCTCCTGATTGCTAAAATTAAATTGTATGTCTCTATTCTTCAGGCGGACTCCTGATTACTAGATGAACAAAGAGATTGAAGGGAATCTAAAAACTTAAATTGTATCACCTCCGTTCTTCAGGCGGGCCCCTGACTGCTTAAAAATCTGAATGATATGTCTCTATTTTCCAGGCGGACTCCTGACTTTCGGGTATATGAACTACGTCCTATTATCCAGGAAGGTCCTGACAACTTGCACTTATTCTAATCATGCCAACTTTGCAATCAAATTCCATTCCCCTTATGCACTTCAAGATTATCTCGTATTTAATCAAACCGCACTTTGCGATCAAACCTGATTACTGTTTGTTTCCTTCTTGGAGAATTCCTTTTCAACGGCTAACTTTCTGCCCCTGTTACAATCAAAGAAAATTTTGTCAGTTTAAAATGGTGGTTAGTTGATGGCCTTCTTGCTGACAAATCCTTCCACTGCCTTGCTTTGTGTTGATTGCCTTCCACGCACTGTCCCTGAACCGCTTGACTTTCTGACCAACTTTTAAATTTCCCAACATCCGGCGACCTAAATGTTTTACGTACATGCTGTTATTTCATTTTCTGACCTTTTGTTTAAGCTTTTGCCTTTCCCACGACATTCCCCAATCATTTTACCGATGAAACTTCCGTTAATTCCCTGTGTTCCACCTGACATCAAGTTATTTTTTGACATGCTCTGACCACGTTGTTCTTTATATTTCTAGAAACCGATAGTGAGCTTTGAAGTCCTTTCTACTTGCATTGACCAAGACTAGCACTGAAACATCTCAACTAGATAAAACCCTCAAAAGGAAATGAAATGCGATGATTTTTGAGTCAAGGATAAGAAGAATCCAAAACCAGATGGTTATTTCAAAAAGAGAAGGAAAAAAAACTTATCTGAGCGAGACAGCTGGCACCAATGGTTATGACATACATTTTGAATTGATCGGCCCGATCTGTCCAAATAACTAGCTTTCAATCGCCGCACTTTGTTGCCCAGAACTTCATCACTTATTTGAATTACCCAGACCTTAACTTTGCTTTCCTGCGGTACCTTAAAACATTTTTCTACCCATAGACCTTTTGCCATTAAAACGTTTTCCAGCTCACTTTCGCCTCAAGGTGCCCGCGAGGGTTTTCACCAATAAGACTCTCTCATTTATTTTATCTCAGCTCCCGTCGCCTTACGGTGCCCATGAAGGTTTTCACCAATAAGACTCTCTCATTTTTACTTTCGTTCTTTCTTGCTTGGATCAGAGTGTTGCCACTGATACGAATTACCGTCACCTGCTCGACCTGACATTTCTTAAAAATTGATCAAAAGGTCTTTCTTTGGACCGTAACGTAGGCTTTTGGATTGGGTTAGAAAGAAAGGTATAAAAGGCTCAAAACAATTCGAATGGGTTTGAATTACAACTTTCGGAATCCAATTTTCACAAAAATCACAACTTCTGCCCCAGTTTCTTGCTTGGGGATTTTTGGATTTCTATTTTGGTGTGACTGAACCTCGGAATAAGGCTGCCTACCCTTTCAGGATCAAGTCAAACATAGTTCACTGTATTTAACTTTTGTTGTTGTGTTTTTATTTCTTCTCTTTTCTTTCTCTTTCTTTTTCCTTTTCCTTTTCTTTCTTTTCCCTTTCCTTTGTTTTTCTCTTCTTTCTTTCTTTTGCTCTTCTTTCTTTCCTTTTCTTCTTTGCTTTTCTTTTCTTTCTTTTTCCTTTCCTTTGCTCTTCTTTTCCTTTGTTTTTGTTTTTGTATTTCTCTTCTTTCTTTTCCTTTTTGTTTTTCTCTTTTTTCTTTTATGTTCGGCACATGTGTTCCCTGATAGTGCCGTTGATTCCGAAAGAGGGGTATGAAAAATAAGTAAGGCTCAAAGGGGATAACAAGGGATAATAGTGTTTGGATAGCAGGACAAAATTCCTTCATCATTTCAATCTTTAAGATATGCCAAATACAAACAGATACATTCAGAAAATAAAGAAATCATACATAATATCTCTTGACCGCATCGAAATTGAAGCCATTTCTATACATTTTCCTTCCACATCTGTCAAATACAATGCTCCGTTAGACAACACGCTGGTTATTACGAATGGTCCCTGCCAGTTTGGGGCAAACTTTCCTTTTGCCTCAGCCCAATGAGGCAAAATCCGCCTCAGTACTAATTGCCTGACTTCGAATTTCCTTGGACGTACTTTCTTGTTGTATGCTCTTGCCATTCTTCGTTGGTACAGTTGGCCATGACACACTGATGTCAATCTCTTCTCGTCAATCAAACTCAACTGCTCAAGACGGCTTTTTACCCATTCATCATCATCGATCTCAGCCTCTGCAATGATTCGCAGTGATGGGATTTCCACTTCTGCGGGTATTACTGCCTCGGTACCATATACCAAAGAATAAGGAGTTGCCCCCACCGAGGTACGGACGGTGGTGCGATATCCTAACAAAGCAAAAGGTAATTTCTCATGTCACTGTCTAGATCCTTCAACCATCTTCCGGAGTATTTTCTTTATATTCTTATTGGCTGCTTCAACCGCACCATTTGCCTTGGGACGGTACGGAGTAGAATGCCTGTGAGTAATCTTAAACTGCTCACATGTCTCCTTCATCAAATGACTATTAAGATTAGCCCCATTATCTGTGATGATTACCTTTGGAATCCCAAACCGACAGATGATATTTGAATGCACGAAGTCGACTACAGCTTTCTTAGTCACAGACTTGAACGTCTTAGCTTCCACCCATTTGGTAAAATAATCTATAGCTACCAGAATAAACCTGTGCCCATTTGATGCTGCTGGATCAATTGGCCCAATAACATCCATGCCCCACGCAACAAAAGGCCATGGTGCGGACATCGTATGTAATTCTGATGGTGGAGAATGAATCAAATCTCCATGTACTTGGCATTGATGACATTTACGCACAAAACTGATACAATCCCGCTCATCGTGAGCCAATAATAACCCGCTCGGAGAATCTTTTTTGCTAGCACATACCCACTCATATGCGGTCCACAAACTCCGGAATGTACCTCAGTCATGATAGTTGTGGCCTGCCTTGCATCTATACATCTCAACAACCCGAGATCTGGAGTTCTTTTGTACAGCACTCCTCCACTAAGGAAAAACCCGCTTGCTAATCGCCGAATAGTTCTTTTTTGATCACCAGTGGCCTGTATCGGATATATTCCCGTTCTAATGTACTCTTTGATATCATGGAACCACGGCTCTCCATCAATTTCCTCTTCTATCTCATTACAGTAAGCATGCTGATCACGGACCTGAATCTGCAATAGATCAACATAAGCTTTATCTGGATGGTGCAACATTGACGCCAAAGTAGCCAAAGCGTCAGCAACCTCATTATGAATCCTTAGAATGTGCCTGAATTCTATGGCCTGAAAACGCTGGCAAAGCTCATGCAGACACTGCCGATATGGTATAAGCTTCAAATCTCGTGTTTCCCATTCTCCTTGAATCTGGTGTACCAGTAAGTCCGAGTCACCCATGACCAAGACTTCCCGTACACCCATATCTACAGCTAATCTCAATCCCAATATACACGCCTCATATTCTGCCATGTTGTTTGTACAATAGAAACGAAGCCGAGCCGTAACAGGGTAATGCTGACCTGTTTCCGAAATAAGTACCGCTCCTATTCCCATGCCTTTCATATTTGCAGCCCCATCAAAGAAAAGTTTCCATCCCGACTTCTCAGCTTTTTCCAATTCATCAATGTGCATCACCTCTTCATCAGGGAAATAGGTTTTCAAAGGATCATAATCTTCATCGACGGGGTTCTCAGCCAAATGATCGGCTAATGCCTGTGCTTTCATGGCGGTCCGTGTTACATAGATAATGTCGAACTCGGTAAGCAAGATCTGCCACTTTGCAAGCCTTCCTGTGGGCATGGGTTTCTGAAAAATATACTTCAATGGGTCTAAGCGAGATATAAGGTAAGTAGTGTAAGATGACAAATAATGTTTCAACTTCTGTGCCACCCAAGTTAGGGCGCAACATGTCCTTTCCATATGAGTATACTTAACCTCGTAAGATGTGAACTTCTTGCTGAGATAGTAGATAGCCTGCTCCTTTCTGCCCGTAACATCGTGCTGCCCCAGTACACAGCCGAATGAATTGTCCACAACTGTCAGATATAAAATCAAAGGCCTCCCTGGTTCTGGCGGAACCAACACGGGTGGGTTTGACAAATACCCCTTTATCTTATCAAAAGCCTCCTGACATTCGTCAGTCCATTTGACCGCGACATCTTTCTTTAACAACTTGAAAATTGGTTCACAAGTTGCCGTGAGCTGAGCAATGAACCTGCTGATATAGTTCAATCTTCCCAACAAACTCATCACCTCTGTTTTGTTTCTGGGAGATGGCAACTCCTGAATGGCTTTGATCTTTGATGGGTCTAATTCAATACCTTGCCGGCTGACTATAAACCCCAACAACTTCCCAGATGGCACCCCGAAAGCACATTTTGCAGGATTGAGCTTAAAATTGTACCTGCGAAGTCTTTGAAAGAACTTTCTCAAATCTCTGACATGGTCGAATTGCTGTCTAGACTTCACGATCACATCATCCACGTACACCTCGATTTCCCGATGTATCATATCATGGAATATGGTTGTCATGGCCCTCATATAAGTTGCCCCGGCATTTTTCAAACCAAACGGCATGACTCGATAACAATACGTTCCCCACGGCGTGATGAATGTCGTCTTTTCTGCATCTTCCTTGTCCATTAGAATCTGATGATAACCCGCATAACAATCCACAAAAGAGCCAATATCATGTTTGGCACAATTGTCGATCAGTATATGGATGTTGGGCAATGGAAAATTATCTTTTGGACTTGCCTTGTTAAGGTCTCGATAATCGACGCACACCCTGGTCTTGCCATCTTTCTTCGGCACAGGCACGACATTAGCTAACCAAGTGGGGTACCGTGTAACCTGAATGACCTTTGCCTCAAACTGCTTGGTAATCTCTTCTTTGATCTTTACACTTATGTCCGTTTTGAACTTTCTCAACTTCTGCTTGACGGGGGGAAGTATCGAATCATTGGGTAATTTGTGAACCACAAAATCGGTGCTAAAACCTGGCATATCATCATATGACCATGCAAAGACGTCTTTGTACTCATGCAATACTTTAATCATCTCCTCCTTGAGTTGTGGCCCCAGATGAATACTTATTTTAGTTTCCCGCACATTGTCTTGATCCCCTAGATTAACTGCTTCTGTGTCATTTAGGTTAGGTTTGGGTTTTCCTTCAAAATGACTTAATTCTTTACTAATTTCCTCGTAAGCTTCATCATTGTTACAATCCACCCCATCATTACACTCAATTTCCTGAATTATTACTTCCGAGCTAGATTGGCTTTTAAAACTGGGCCGAAGATTCCTCATGCATGTCATATCATTGATATCAGCATACAAAGAACTGCACAAAAAGAAAAGAAAAGAAAAATGGAAAGCGAATTAGGGACGAAGGAAATTGCATTTCATTAAATGTAAAGATAACAAGGTTTTAACTCATCCAAACGGACGGAACATAGCAACTGGATTACAAACCCTGGAATAATCCAGGTGACAAAAAGGAAAACAAAACCCACTACCACGACTCCCTCCGAATTGGAAGAGGAGTAGCTTCCCAATTGTTGATGTTAGCATGCGGTCCGATGTACTATATGTCTGCTCCGCTTGACCCTTCCCCGGCCTCAACCATGTTTACTTCAGCAAATACTCTCTCGAACACCTTATCCAAATTCCCCTCTGCCCTAATCAACGAACCTGACATCTTTGCCAATGACTGTTTCTTACTACCCGGCCTGACGAAGGACCTGGACAAACGTGGAATAGGTTTAGGAAGAAACCAAGCTTTCTTTTTCAATTTACGGTCTCTTCTAACATCTGCCGCTGTTGGTTTGAAACCTAATCCGAAGGTGTCCAGATTTTTGGGAAGGGACACAGGTTGAATAATGCCCTGAAGTTCAGCCCCCAGACCCTTCCCTGGAACGAACCCGTTATTCAGTATTTCTGATACTACCATGACGGTCGCAGCTGCCACCCTAGGACATGGCATGCTTTTACCTTCGGACACTCTACTCACCGGGACCGTGTCGAAGACTTGATAAACCCATGGTCCCTTATCATCTTCAGTTTCTATAAAGGGCACAATGGCATCATTCATGGCGCATGTGGGATCTTCCCCATGTAGCACAATTTCTTGTCTGTCCCACTCGAATTTGACCATTTGGTGCAGCGTGGAAGGCACGGCTTTGGCCGCGTGAATCCATGGTCGGCCCAACAAAAGATTGTAGGATACTGCAACATCTAACATCTGAAATTCCATAGTGAACTCGACTAGGCCGATAGTCAATTCGAGTACGATATCCCTTACTGTGTTTGTTCCCCCTCCGTCGAACCCTCGAACACAAATGCTATTTTTTCGGACTCTATCCTCATCGATCTTTAACTTGTTCAATGTGGACAACATGCAAATATTGGCGCTCGGCCCGTTATCGATCAGTGCCCGAGTAACCATTGAACCTTCACATTTGACCGTCAAATAGAGAGCCTTGTTATGTTCTGTGCCTTCCACAGGCAATTCATCATCAGAAAATGCTACTCTGTTCACTTCAAAGATCTTGTTGGCAATTGTCTCCAGATGGTTCACCGAAATTTTGTCGGGCACATGAGCCGCATTCAATATCTTCATCAAAGCTCGGCAATGTTCGTCAGAGTGAATCAATAATGATAACAATGAAATTTGGGCCGGTGTTTTTCTCAGTTGTTCAACAATGGAATAATCTTGTACTTTCATCTTCTTCAGAAACTCTTCTGCCTCTTCTTCCGTCACAGCTTTTTTGACTGGCACTAGATTATCTTTAGCGCCCTTAGCCTTTCTCAACTCTTCGGGAGCGAAACAACGTCCCGACCGGGTTAGCCCTTGTGCTTCACAACTCTCTTCCTCAATTTCCTTTCCTTTGTATGTCATTACTACCTTGTCATATCTCCACGGTACGGCTTTGCTATCAACCATAGGTAACTGGACTACCGGTTTTATGAGAATCGGTTCTACGTAGGCCCCTTTCACAACCACCACGGGTGTAGATGATGACCCTGGTACCATTAACTTGACTGGCTCCGGCTTTTTTGCAGCCACAAATGGTCCCTTTCCCATTACCACCACTGGCTTGTCTTTTATTTCTTTTAACTGAACCGCTGGCCTTGCACTCACTGTCTTTTCTTTGGCTTCCGTAGAACGAATCATCATAACCACCTGCGACGGTTTCTTAAGCTCTGTCCCCTTATGTATCAGTTCGATCCTATTGGCCTCATAATGCATTGATAACGGATTTTGGTTGATGTTTGGGGCCTCTGGAGCCTGTACTTCAATGCAGCGATTATCAATGAGCTCTTGTATCGCATTTTTCAACTTCCAACATTTTTCAGTATCATGCCCCGGCATCCCTGAGCAATACTCGCAGCTAATAGAGTGGTCCAGGTTTCTGGGAAGAGGGTTTGGTACTTTGGATTCTATTGGGGTCAGCATTCCCAACTGTTTCAGTCTATGGAAGAGAGAGTGTAAGATTCTCCTAGCGGAGTAAATATTTTTCTGTTTGGGGCCTTCTCACTTCTAAAAGCTTGGTTTGGGCGGAAGTTGGTTCCTGCTCTGTTTGCCCTGGGAGGTGGATAGGTGTTTTGTGGGTGTGACTGTGTATTTTGGGGACTTAGTGTACGCCATTGCGAGTGCACTGGGGGTTGGGTGTAGGTCTGGGCGTGGTGGATAGAAAAGTGTGGTTCTGGTGGTGGATAATAGTGTTGTGGTGGGCCATATGGGGTATATTAGTAGTTTGGGTAGTGGGGTCTGGGTTGGTTGTAGTATAGTGGAGGGTTATTGGGCCTGGACCAAGCACTAGCTTCAACTGTAGCAACTTCTTCTTTCTTCTTCTTCCCAAGCACACCACCAGTACCGCTTTGGATGGCCTGGGTGATTGCTTTCAACGCCGAGTAACTCAATATTTTGTTAGATTTCAATCCTTCTTCAATCATGGCTCCCATCTTTACCACTTCATTAAACGACTTTCCGACAGATGTCACTAGATGACCAAAATAGGTAGGTTCCAATGTTTGCAAGAAGTAATCTACCATCTCACTCTCCCTCATGGGAGGATCAACCCTTGCAGCTTGTTCCCTCCAGCGGAAACCAAACTCTCTAAAACTTTCCCCAGGTTTCTTTTCCAATTTCAACAATGACAGACGATCGGGGACTATCTCGAGGTTATATTGAAAATGGCCAATGAATGCCTGTGCCAAATCATCCCATGTATACCATCGGTCGGGGTCTTGCCTCGTGTACCATTCTAGCGCTGACCGGCTCAGGCTTTGACCGAAATATGTTATCAACAATTCATCCTTTCCCCCAGCACCTCTCATTTTGCTACAGAAACCACGCAGATGGGCTACTGGGTCACTGTGCCCCTCATATAAGTCAAACTTCGGCATTTTAAACCCCGCAGGCAACTGGACATCAGGAAAAGGGTACAAATCTTTGTATGCGACGCTAACTTGGTTACCTAAACCATGCATGTTCCTGAAGGATTGCTCCAGGCTTTTGACTTTACGAATCACTTCCTCTTGTTCTGTATTCTTAACCGGTTTCTCAACTTCTCCCGGGATTTCAAAATGGGGAGAATAGGTATATGGCTCAGGCGCTTTGAAAGTGGGTTCGGGAGGGTAATATTGGGTGTCGTGAGCTTGGAATAGCGGCTCACTGGATGATCTATGTAGTGGAGCTGGGGGAGGTGCCACAAAGACGGGAACATTTGGTGGAGGAGGGTTTTGAGTGGGAGGTGGAGCTTGGGAATCATAAGCCTCTCTTCCCTGATAATAGTGATGGCTTGGGAAACTTGTTGAAGGACCGGGAGAGGGGTATTCCGGCGTGTGTACTGGTTGGAGGGTAGGAGTAACGGGTAGTTCTTGCCCCTTCTGGGCTCTAGCTAAGGCTATCTGCATTTCATTCATTTCTAGCCTCATTTTTTCCATTTTCTCCAGGGCTTCCTTCAGCATCTGATTGGCCGTTTTTTCTGACTCAACGCTGTTGTCTGACCCAGTCATGCTTTCTGGTATAGGACCTTTTGATCTTGTTTGATAATGGTACGGTGCCAGTACGCTCTAACAACTAACTGATATTGATTGGAAAAACAACAAACTTGTCAGTGTTAGAGTCTTAACAGATATTGTAATTGCACGTTATGGGGATGCAATGCACTTATATAGCTATTCATTTCTATTATGCGTTTGCTCGATTGCATGCGTCATCCCGGCATTTCGTTCCTTGTTTCTTTTTACCTTTCTTTCGAATTTCTTCACCTTATCCCTCTCTTGTGCTTCTTCTCTCTATTTTTCCGCTCTTTTCTTTCTTTCTCTCTTTCTCGGTTTTCCTTCTATTTTCCTTTTCTTCTTTCTGTTTTCTTTACAATTATGGTCGAATCCTATGGAGATTGCCTACGTATCGTGACCCCGCACGAATTAGACCAAGCGTAGTTCGTGCGAATAAATGCGAAAATAAAGGGTGGAAGTAAGAATTTTTCGAAATTTTCAATTTTTATCACTAAAACAAACTATTACAAACGAAACTTAACAGACGCAATTTTAAAAGCAAATACAGACTCTAAAACTGCAGAAATACTTGACCTGGGCAGATAACAGACATACGAAAGACTGACTCAAAATGGTAGAAAATTACAAACACTGACTATGCATATTCTAGTGCTTCAAACTTAGGTGTCCGCGGGGCGTCGTTCGGCCTCGCCGCGGGTCTAAGATCCAAATCCCTTTCAAGCTGCTCTAACTCATTCATGGTTCGCTTCACATAGATCATCACTGCTGAGACAAAAGTAGTACGGGTCATGTCTTCATAAATCCGACATCTCCTGATAATAGCGTGAGCAATGGCTCTAATCATGTCTCTTGTTTGCTTCTTTTCTATGAGCAAGCGTCTTATCTGATCGCTGCACGTTTTTAAAGCTCGAGAGTCTTGCAGGTGTTGGTCTTGCAGCTGCTGCACTTCTACCTCCATTTGGGCCAACAAGTTGTAACAATGTCCACTTTCAATTTCAAAATCTCTAGCCTGCCTAACCGCTTTACCCTCAAGGGCAACCACTTTTCTCTTTAAATTGGCAACAATTTTCTCATGGTCCCTTTTCAACTGATTCAAGTATTGGCGACGCTCCTCTGTTCTTGTAGCCCACTGTGCTTTAAGTTCTGCCATGACATTCTCAGATTTTTCTAACTTATCCCGCCATTCCCTGACTTCGTTTTCCAATCTTTTTACCAATTGTTCATCGGGTCGGCTCCTCGGTTGCTTATCGATGGTTATCTTCAACTGTCGGATTTGGGTCCTAAGTGCTTCATTTTCTCGAGCCAGTCTATTCTTTTCCCCTTGATCCGCGACAACCTGTACACTGTTCTCGAATTTCAGACTCTCAACTTGCTGCTTTAGTTTACCAATCTCAACTCGATAGCTTTCTTCCTTTGCTAACCAGTCCCACTGCTCTTGGGATGACTTGGCAAAATCTTCGAGGTGAGATCTTATAGCCGGTCTCCCACATGCCACATCACCTTTGAACCACTCGTGATACCCTGGGGCAACTTCCTCTTTGACCCTATCTGACACACAAGTGTTTGCCATCAAATGTTGACACTCGCTCCAAATTTGGCGAACTTCTTCCTCGGGAATCGACCGTCAGGACTGATTTCGACCACTTGGGTACTCAAATCTTCATCTCTCGGTACTACTTGATATCTACCGAGTTGCCTCAGAACCCGACATGGCACATAGGGCTGGATGTTTTTGAGTCCCATCAACAGAAAATGCGGGCGGGCTGCTGGCATATATATGACCTCTTCGACAGACAACTATCCAAGCACCCACTGTATCTGGCTGGCATTGAGGTTCCGAAATAGTAATGCCCAGGCCGTGACTCCTTCAGGTAGACTGGCCCCTTTGATTCTTGTATAAAATTCACCTATACAAGTTTTCTCAACCGAACCATAACTCAATAACTGAGAGTGAGGGCACAAATGCTCAGTCATCCACATTTGTAACAACAAGTTACATCCCTCAAAAAAATTTGCCCCCAGCTTTGCACGCAGTGAGAGCTCTGAAGATATCAGCCACGATCATAGGTGCTAAAGTGCTTTTCCCCATGGTTTGCAAGGTACTGACGACCCCCGCTACTTTCAAATCAATATTACCATCTTTCCTTGGGAATATTACGAGGCCCAAAAAAGCTATCATAAATGTCACTCGTCTGTGTTCCTCCCATTTTTGTCGGCTATTTCTGCGGCACAGCTTAAAGTCTGGATTATTGAACCCGCCCACATGGCCATATCTATCATACATGAAGCGGAAACTGCAGAAACCCTTTGCAAAATCTGGGTGATGAACTGTTCGGGGTATTTTCAAGGAATCCAAGAATCGGTGTATGGTAATGGCCCTAGGAGCAATCAAGTATTTGAATCTCAATGGAGCTTGATCACTTCCAATGTACCCCGCTATTTCTTCCAATGTTGGGGTGAGTTCAAAGTCTGAAAAATGAAATACATTATGTGCCGAATCCCAATGGGCGACCAATGCCCTGATAATATCCCCCGAGGCTGAATGTTTAATAAATCCGGAAGGTCTTTCAAATATTTTCTCACTTCGTCGTGCCCCTCTTTGCCTAAATCATTCCACCATAATTGCAGCTCAAAAGGGATTTTGGTCATTATTGAAAATGGCTCATTCACCATCGTGCTCATCCTGCACATTTATTAAAGCATTTTAAGCAAAAGAAAACTCTTGTTTGACACAAAAAATAAGCTGTCTATATTTGCGACTCAAAATTACCTATATTTGCGAAGAACTTTGACTTTCAAACATGGCCTTTTAGTGCTTTGGGAAAAGATTTTAAGGCTATTTGTGACTAGATGGCTCTACTTAGCTTCTTTTTTTTCCATAAAATAAAAAAACGAAAACACATGACAAAAGGTGGCTGTTTATGCAAAGTTAGCCTTCCGGCGCCCCGTTTGGGAACATTTGGCTATTTTTGACAAAAACGGCATCACCTGGTTTATTTATGACAAAAATTAAATTTTTGATACGTTCCGGTTATTTTTTGCAAAAGGGAAAGTTGGACCCGATGAGGGTTGTCTACGTATCTCACGCCCTGTGAGAATCAAACCAGGCGTAGTTCGGGCAAATTAACCGAACTATTTTAAACATGACTCTTTTCCATCTTTGTTTTTAGCATAAGCGAATAACAACTATTAAAAACAAAACTTTTTTTTTTCAACAACTAAAACAACCTATTTTCCAAGCTAAAAAAACGGACTCTTTTTTTCTTTTTCATTTTCTTTCAACAAAATAATGAAACAACTTATGTTTTCCAAAACAAAGACTCTTTTTCTATAAATAATTCCTTTTTTTTTTCAAAATTTTTGGCAGAGTTTCGCCAGTAATTAGTCATTGATTTCTTATTTCTATAATAATCAATTAGCTCCCTAACTGCTATTTTATTTCACTCTTTTTTTTCAATTTTCCAACACCCGAGATTCAGAAACTGGTCAACATGCAGGTTCGGAACAAATAAATGCACAGCACAAGAGAATGCATCAGGATGGTCTTTTCATTTCAGGTTGCTAGTCCTAGACGGACCCAACCCCTGTGTTGAGTCCCCTAAGTCAAATGCAACGTGATGCAAATAAGCATTTCTACTAGGGATCCGTCATAAAGTCATGTTATTCTATGTTCAAAACCTGGGTCAGTGTTCTAGACTATGTACCCGAGCGGACAACTCGAGTCGAGGAGGGGGCAACTTACCGGGAACCAAAAGGCCATCCGGCTTCTTAACTTGTCCGACCTCTTTCTTATTTCAGGGTATGACACTAACAGAATAGGGAGTCTCAACCAGTAAGCACATCCCCGGAGGTGAAGAGAGAAGGGTGTTGGCACAGTTTATATACAGTTCAGATAATATCAAAACGATAACATTTAGCACATTCGGCACAAAACATGTAGGAAAATCAGATACAATTAAATACAGCAATTTTCTAAGCTCGAATTCTGAACCCTGAACCAGAGATTCTGGGTTTGGGTCCCCAGTAGAGTCGCCAGAGCTGTCACACCTCCTTTTCTACACCTACACCGGTAAGGGCTTAAAGGAGTTTTTCCATTTAAAGGACAATCAGAACGGGATTTAATTATTAATTATTCAGAGTCGCCACTTGGGAGATTAATGGTGTCCCAAGTCACCGGTTGAATCCCGAACCGAGGAAGAATATGACTCTGTTACAGTCTGCGAACCAGAAATCCGAGTAGGGAATTCTGTTAACCCGAGAGAAGGTGTTAGGCATTAGCGGGTTCCGTGGTTCTAGCACGGTCGCTTAACTGTTGTATTTGATTTTATCTGATTTTAATACATGCTAGCTTATGTGCCTTCTATTCGTAAACCGCTTTTTATCATTATTTATTTTATATGAATTACGATGTCGTGAAAACGCGTTTTGAACCCCGTCGCAATCAATGCGCCCGTGGTTGTTGACACATTTCGACTTCATTGAGATTTGGATTTGGGTCGCATCAATGCGCACCCGAATTTAAGAAAGTAATTTAATTAAATCGTGCCTAAAGATGCTAACATAGTATTATTTTGGGGAAAAACCATGAAGTTTGTTAAATGGTCATTCCAAATTCTAATCATTTCGGTAATTATTTATTGAGGGCCCCACATTTATTTATTTTTTGTGCGGTGAGGCTCGTCTCAATTTGTGAACCTCTTTTCTATCATCATTTATTTTATAAGGATTACGACGTTGCGAAAACGTGTTTCGAACCACGTCACAATCAATGCACCCGTGTTTGTCAACACATTTTGACTTTGTCGAGATTTGGATTTGGGTCGCATCAATGCGCACCCGGGTTTAAGAAAGTAATTTAATTAAAACTGCGCTTAAAGATTCTAACGTAAGGTTATTTTGGAGAGAACCGTGGAGTTTGCTAAATGGCCATCCCAACTCCTAATCAATTTTATACACCATCATTGAGGACAGCCGCGTACGTAATTTGCGTTGGGCGAAATTCACTTCTAACATTTTAAAATAAACCAATTGAGATTAACTTACAATTTTTAATGATCAAATGTCCCTAAAAAAAAGAACTCAATTGTGTGTAGACTGAAAAAGTTCAGTCGTCCAATTTCTACACTGGACTGGACCATTGACGGGCCTCAAAAGTGGCCCAAAGTTTGGATCAGGAAACGAAAGGGAGGCCCAGGCGACGGACTTCAATACCTGGGCTCGAATCCCTTGAGAAGCCCAGATTCACGAAGGTTGTTCGCATACTAGCCTGAGATGGCTTATCTTTGAGCCCAGCGAAGCCTTAATTTGTTTGCCCAGACAACACTTTGAAATTATCTCTAAACTATTGCAAGTATTCAATAATCAGCCAAGGGGAGGTAATGCACATCTACTTAACTTAGAAGGAAATTAGTCAATTGAATTCCACTTCATATACATTCTACTTCATCTACTGACATTCTGGTGATTTTCTTAGACATCATCAAGGTAAACTAAGCTATAAACACAATCTCAATAACATGAAGCAAATGAGCTATTTCTGAATCAATTCATGTCAACATTGCTATCAATCTATCATGTAGTCAACTAGCACTGGTGTTCACTTCATAGTACTCACATGACTCTAAAATATAACAGTTCATATGATCTATTTAGCACTAGAGCAAGCAAAACTTTAAATAATATCCATGAATTGAACACTGAGTAATTAGATCTGAAAGTTAGCTAACTCAGAACTCAGTTCTGCATGTACATTAATTCTTCAAATAATTCATTTCTGCCCATTTAAGCTCACGTTCATCAGGGGTATAATTGTGTACCTGGATAAATGAAAATATAAAAAGGAAAGGAGTCAGCTACTTTGAACAGCAACAGCAGCAAACTCAACAATATATACCCCAGAACAGGCCAGGAACTACTTTTGAAGACCGGAAATACAGGCAACCCCACAGAGCAATTCAACACATACTTCAAATACACTTCTAGCCCTCACAGCTGAGTCTAAACAACCCTGCAATCCTGCTGGACCCCAAACCCAACTGAAATCCTAAACTAGTAATGAAACTGTAAAATTGTTTAGGATTTCTTCATTTTTTTTTTTGCTGTTTTGTTTTCTGAATAAACTTGGGATTAAAGTGCCAGCTGAAATTGAAAACAGGAAGAAGGGTCTTTGGTGGAGGTTTTTAAGCTTAGAGCTGAAGGCAGAAGAAGAAGAACCCCATTTCCCAAGGCATTTCATGCCCTTTTATAGGCAACCCCAAAGAGAATAGATCAGATTCTGATTTTCCAATCAGTCCCTCCCTATTTTCAGTTTGGTCCCTCTATTCTTAACTTGCTAAACAAGTAAATGCATTGCAATTATTAAAATCTACACTTGTACCCCATTCTAGAAGGCCCTAGGGTATTCCTCTACCCATACAATACCTATATTGCCCTTCCATATACCCTGATATTACTATTCTTCTCAGAACTACCCTTTTCCATACCCAGATTACCCCTGAAAGCCCCTCAAAGTTACTGATCCTAACCTCATCCTTAACAACTATGACCAATCCTCTAATTTAATCTAAAACTAACTTAAATTAATTAATTAGCATTCAAAAACTAACTAATCAGACTGACCAAAACCAATTTGTTCAATTATACCAATTCAATCAAGCTAAATGAAATTAAACTGAGCTTAAGCTAACATGATCAATATTAAGTGAACTTAAACTAATTCTTAAACCATATCTCCAGATTGTATTGGAAATGACCTGCAAAAGCCTGCGCCAGGTCATCCCACGTGTACCACCTGCTGAAATCCTGCCTGGTATACCATTCCAGTGCAGATCCGCATGTACCCAGTGAGATTTCTGTAAACCACCTGGAAACCATTGCCAGCAAGATTTTCGAGGTGAACAGGGTAACATTCTAACTTACAATCATTCAAACAAATATCAAACTCAGAACCAACAGTAATTGACAGAACTTAAACTAATAAATCATAAAATTAACAGAAAAATTAATGAAACAAAAACTGTAAATAAAACTTCCAACATGCGAGTAAAAGGAAACAGTAAAAACTCACAGAGGCACAAGGGACTCCGATACGTTAGAAACATCTGAATCCTTTCAGATTTTTGACGCGTAACATCCCTAACCATGTGTTCTTACAAGAGAACACATGGTAAAGGATACTACGGTTCGAAATCAAAAGGATTTGGTTTTAGGGTTTGGCCAGAAATTCCCAGATCTAAGATTCGGGTCGTTTCATAGAGATTTGAAAGAAAATAACCATGGATTAGGGCTGAGGGAAGAACGGGGATTATGTGGTGTGATTTTGGGTTGATTTGGATGAACTTGTCACTTGGCCGGAAAACTTCAAACTAAGATTCGAAGAGTTCCGGCCTTGTTCGAGGTGAACCAGTGGGTGAAATGGAAAGAAGAGAGTGAGGGGGATCTGTGGTGTTAATCTCGGAGTGAACGACATAGTTTGTGTTCACCGCCGGCGAGGGGTTTGATGGCGGCACGGATTAGGGTTTGTTGAGGAGGGTTAGGGTAAGGACGATGAGGCAAATGGGGGTAGGGGGAGAGTTTCGTACCCTTTTATATTAAGAACCTCGTTAGTTCCGGACCGTTAGATTGATGAGATCCAGCGGTCCTGATTTGGAGGCCACGAAACGATGTCGTTTCGATTAGAAGGGGGGACGGACCGGGTTGGGGACTTGGGCTGGGGCTGATTTACAATGAGTTGAGACGTTTGGGCATGAACAATTCTTCTGATTTGGCCCAAATTTGGGTCTTTTATTAAGACCCAATTTCTATTCTTATTTCCTTTTTGTTTTCTTTTCCCACTTTTACAATTTTTATAATTTTTCTAATTTTTATTGAAATGTAAAACTAACATGAAATCCTAGCTATTTTAAAACAAAGACTAATTAATTATTAAAATTGTTCAAAAGCTATTTCATGACATGTTCATAGTAAAAATCATTAAAATGTGAAAGTGACTAATTTTTGTGATTTTCATGTTTTGTTTTTTTAAAAAAACAATTAACCCTTAATTGATACTAAAACCTAAGCGCAAAAAATGCATATTTTTGTACTTTATAGAATTAACATGCGCAAATAGCATGCAATAATTATCAGAAAATGACGCCAAAATTGCAAAAAATGTAAAAAAATAAAGGAAAATTATTTTGTTTGGGATTTTGGAAATAATCATATTTTAGGGCAAAAATCACGTGCTCACAAATATTATTTTGCTTAAGGCTCGTGGGGAGCTCGGCATGATCAGAAGCTTTCCCCAAAGTACTTAGAATATTTTAGATTACGATTTGTCGAGGGTAGCCTTTTGAATCGATTTAGAAATTTTAAAGGCCTTATGTTTTGGTTATGAGTCTTGGATGTCTCCAAGACGTTTTAGGATGGCCATATCCTTTTGAGTTTGGGTATATCCAAGTAGGATTGCTACCCCGGGTTTCAATACCTGAGTCGTCTGGGCTTGCCCAGGACGACAGTCCTCGAATAGGGCGGCCGTAGCTCTTAAGTTTGGGCACTGCTTAATAGACTTTGTGCCCTCAGACTTCGATAACATAGGCCGTCCGAGTTTGTATTTGGACTATACTCACGAGTGAGGGTGATCCCTTGTACCCGAATAGAGGTGGCCCTGGGGCTCGATGTCTTAAAGGAACAGAATGCAGTAATTTTTAAAGATAAAGTATTTATCTGCAAGGGAGAAACTTTTTTTCATATCTGTGAGAAATATACAAAGTTTCAAATATGTTCAAGCTTTTTGTTATGGCTTGTGCAGTCTATGTAGGAATGGTTCATTTGACCGTTTGGCCCTTACAGTAAATCTTGTCCGCCGAACCTAGATCGTTCAAGCACAAAGTGTTTTCCTTGCTAAAATTGTTACCCGAGGGTGATTCCCCCCAGAGAAGCCTCGGATACTATTGACGTGATTTTGACACAAGTTCATAGCCGGTCTTTAATTCTAAGGTAGCACGATCCACTGTTGCCTCGTTAAAAACCTTGTCGGAAAACCCATTTGGGACAAAACCGGTTCAAGGGAAAAAGAGTACAACACGTGCTTTCAGGACTAAAAGTTATATCGTTCCTTAATGGTTAGCTGCAAATATTAGTTCATTATGTAAAGAAAATAAATGAATGGAGTCGTACCTTAGCAGTAGTATCGTTTTAAGTGAGTTACATTCTAGTTGTTCGGTAGTCGCTCATTGTTCATCGTTTCGAGTTTGTACGATCCTTTGTCGATGATCTTGATAACTTGATACGCGCTTTCCAGTTCATCCCCAACTTCCCTTCGTTTGGGTTCCGAGTGCTTAGTGTGACCTTCTTTAATACCAAGTCCCCGACATTGATGTGTTGAAGGTTGGTTCTCCGATTGTAATACCTTCCGATCCGTTGTTTTTGGGCGGCAAACCGGATGAGGGTGGCCTCGCGCCTTTCATCCAAAAATTCTAGGCTCGCACTCATGGCCTCGTTGTTTGACTCTTTGGTGGCATATCATAACCTAAGATTTGGTTCTCCCACTTCGACCGGTATTAGAGCTTCGGCACCGTAAACTAACAAGAACGGTGTGGCCTCGATATTAGATTTTAAGATCATACGGTATATCCATAGGACTTCGGGCAAGATTTCTATCCATTTTCCTTTGGCGTCGGTCAACCTCTTCTTGAGGTTTTGGAGTATGGTTTTGTTCTGGACTCCGCTTGCCCATTTCCACTAGGGTGATATCGTGTAAATAGGATCCTTTTGATATTATGGTCCTCGAAAAACTTGCTCACTTTTTTGCCGACGAACTACTTCCCATTGTCGCACACGATCTCGGCTGGCATCCCGAACCAACATATTATGTGGTCCCAGATGAAATCAATAACCTCTTTCTCCCTGACTTTTCTCAAATTCCTGGGCTTCCACCCATTTAGAAAAATAGCCAGTCATAAATAATATAGATTGAGCCTTATCGGGTGCCCATCGTAGGGGACCAATGATGTACATTCCCCATTTCATGAATGACCAAGGTGATAAGACTGAGTGTAGCAGCTTCCGGGGCTGATGAATCACCGGAGCATGCCTTTGACACTCGTCGCATTTTGCATGAACTCCTTTGTGTCCTTTTCCATGTCGATCCAGTAATAACCGGCTCTAATTACCTTTCATACCAGTGATTCGGCACTCGAATGATTTCCGCAGGTGCCTTCGTGGAATTCCCTCAAAACATACTCGGTATCTCCCAGTCCTAGACATATTGCGAGTGGGCCATTAAATGTTCTCCTGAACAAGGTGCCATCTTCGGACAAGCTGAACATGGATGCCTTTGTACGCAGAGTCCTCAATTCTTTAGGATCCAAGAGTAGTTTTTCGGTCTTCAGATATTCTATATGTTTGTTTCTCTAGTCCCAGGTTAGGCTTGTTGAGTTTATTTGTCCTTCTTCCACTACCGATCTCACGTGTTGTACGACCGTCCCCCGAGTTGAACTCATCATCGTCGATTGACGATACCAAGTTAGCAAGGGCATCGGCCTCACTGTATTGATACCAAGGTACATGTTGTAGGGTCCATTACTTGAACCGGTGTAGCATTACCTGCAGTTTATCCAGGTATCTTTGCATCTCTCCACTCTAAATTTGAACGTACCATTAACTTAGTTCACCATAAGGAGGGAGTCGTACTTAGCTTCGATCAACTCTGCCCCCAAGCTTTTGGCTAGTTCGAGACCTGCAATCACGGCCTCATACTCGGCCTTATTATTGGTCAATTTTACAGTTTTAATAGATTGTCTAACTACATTACCTACCGGCAGCTTCAATACGATGCCAAGTCCAGACCCCTTTGCATTCGAGGTACCGTTTGAAGAAGGTCCAACTTCCTGAAGAAGTACCCAAGTTCAACAACAACTCTCTTTCGACCTCGGGTATTAGGGTCGGTGTAAAGTCGGCCACGAAATCTACCAAGAATTGGGATTTGATGGCGGTCCAGGGTCGATATTAGATATTGTACCCGTTGATTTCCATGGCCCATTTGGCTAATCGTATCGAGATTTCGGGTTTATGCATTATGTTCCTCAATGGGTAAGTAGTTACAATACATATAGGGGGCATTGAAAGTATGGTTTCAGCTTTCTAGAGGTGCTTAGCAAAGTGAGCGTTAATTTTTCTAGGATGAGGATACCCAGCTTCGCTTCGCCTAGAGTCCTACTAACGTAATAGATTGGAAATTGCGTACCTTCCTCTTCCCCGACCAGGTCCCCACTTACCGCTACTTCAGATACTGCTAAGTACAGGTACAACTGTTTGTCTTTTTTCGGAGTATGAAGTAGAGGTGGGCTCGAGAGATACCGCTTGAGTTCCTCCAAGGCTTGTTGGCACTCCGGGTGGTCCATAAAAAGTTAATTTTTTTTCTTCAACAGCGAGAAGAACCGTCGGCTCTTGTCAGAGGATCTTGAGATGAATCGCCCCAAGGCAGTTATGTATCCGATTAGCCTTTGAACAGCCTTGACGTTGTCCATAATAATGATATCTTCAATGGCTTTGATCTTATCGGGATTGATCTCGATCCCCCGATTGGACACTATGAATTCGAGTAATTTCCCAGATCCGACTCCGAATGCGTATTTCTCTGGGTTCAGCTTCATATTGTACTTCTTCAATATGTTGAAAGTTTCTTTCAAATATTTTAAATGGTCCTTGCCACACCTCCTTTTTACTCGCGCTACGCAAAGGACGCAGAGGGGAGTTTTTCCAATTAAGGGAAAATCGAAACGGGATTTATTTATTTATTTCAGAGTTGCCACTTGGGAGATTTATGGTGTCCCAAGTCACTGGTTGAATCCCGAATCGAGGAAAAGAATGACTCTGTTTAACAGTCTGCGCACCAGAAATCCGGATAAGGAATTCTGTTAACCCGGGAGAAGGTGTTAGGCATTCTCGAGTTCCGTGGTTCTAGCACGGTCGCTCAACTGTTATATTCGGCTTATTTACCTGATTTTAACAATTATGCACTTGGTGCAAGTTATGACTCTTTTACCGCTTTTATTATTATTTTTGTTATTTTAACAAGGAATTGCAACGTTGTGAAAACGTATCTCGAACCTCATCACAATCAATGTACCCGTGGTTATTGACACGTTTCGACTCCGTTGAGATTTGGATTTGGGTTACATCAATGCACACCCGTATTTAAGGACGTAATTTATTAAAGACGCATCCTAAAGAGACTAGCGTATTGCTATTTTTGGGGAAGGACCATGGAGTTCACTAAGCGGCCGATCCCGAAGTTTATCCATTTATTATGTCTTTTTATCGAGGGCCCCGCAACTTGTGATTTCTCTGGCGAGGCACGCCTCATTTTATTTTAAAGGATTATCCTATAGTAACTATGTTTTTCTATTTCCGTCTGTCTCTAAAATAAAAGAAGAAAAGTACCTAATTTATTTACATGCTTGCGGGTTATTATAGTTAAGTTTCGAATACGATTCGTTAATTCTGAAAATGATGCAATAAGGGCGATCCGTTTTCCATTTATGGGCCCAGGTCCAACGTATATGGGGTAAAACTGGACCCGGGCCATCCTTAATCCAATAGGGTCTAATTAATGGTTTCTACACATATTCATAGCTTGCAAAAAATGGTGTCATTTTGTTAATAGATTTCTGCAAATTTAAAGTGGCATTCTACTGGAATGAAAGAACTTGAAAATCTAATTTTTATCCTAAACCATTTACATGCATGAAATTAACTAATGGTATCTAATTAAACAATGTTCCTACCAGTTCAGAAACAAGCCATTTGTTCAAATGAGATAACTATTGAATGTTTAAGAATAATCTAAATGACCTGACATGCTTTTGATATATACTATTTAACAAATAATACTGAAGTAACAGAACAGGAATTACTATACCATCAATCCTTCTAACTAAGCATACATGGGCAGTTTTCTCACTAAACTATTATAAAAAGGCATGTCTAGTTATACATAAACAAACACCTACATGATTCTAATGAAAGAGGTATTCTAATGTATATACAAATAAGTAGACAACTACAATGAATTTAAAACTTCAACTCTTCATTTCTTTGTATTCATGCTTCAAGATTCAGCCTACAAGGACCAGTGTATCAATTTGTGTACCTGGTATTTGGAAAGCAAAGAGAAGAAGAGGAAGATCAGTGCAGAAAACAGCAGTAGCATACACAGCAACACAGCAGTACAACAACAACCAGTAAACCAGTAGCCAACAATAGCAGAAATCCCAGGAAAGATTAAAACCAAGCAGGAAAACCCATGAACTTAATGCAATCAATACTCCACCAACAGAAACCCAAGAAATACTAAACTGAAACCCGACAGTACCAAAATGAAACACAGACAGATGCAAGGAAACAATAGTTTCTGATTTGTCAAAACTCAAGAAAAGCAGCCTGAAACTCTTAATGTAAAAATTCAGCCTTAACACTCTATCTCTCTGGAAGAATTATCTCTCCTACCTCTCTCAAACTTTTCTTCCTCTTCTTTTAGTTCCCTTTTTTCCCTTTTTTTTCCAGAAATTTCTCTCTCCCTAAATTCAATCCTCAATCTCCTTTTTATACAGCCATCCCCCTTTCAAACTTAGTGCCCGACCCCTTTTTCCTATTCAAATCAGAATTTTTCCACTAAAAATCTGGTTTTTTCACTTTTAATTCCACTAAGGCAAACTTTTCCTTATTATCAGCCCCTCTACTCCCTTTGGTTCCCCATTAGTGTATTAATTAATATCTCACTAACAAAGCACTAACACTAAAATATAATCCTAACTATTTCATTCCTAAATCACCCCTGAAACCCCTTAATATTACTGCCTATCAGCTGTATTAAAACTTTTAATTCTGAAATTTGTTCCAGCTAACAAAGATTTGAAACTAAATCTGATTAAATAGCTATAACCAATTCACAATCCTATTCAGACACAATGATTTAAAGCAGAAGAACAGAAAAAAATCGAAATGGTATTAATCAGGGAAATGAGATAAACTATGAAGAACTGAACGAGTAATCTGGTTAAAACAAACAAGACTGAAAATAACATGTTCAATTCATTACACATTTAACACATAAGACAAAAAGAAAATGGTAAACCTACTGGAAAAACAACTAGGAACTACTATCATGTTGTTGTTTTTTCTAATTTTTCAAGCATTTTAATTGACGACACTTGATTAATCGATTATACGGGCCATAATGTACAACAATTATCGACAATCAATCAGAAAAACAAACATATGTGATTCGAGTATCATTTGACAGAAACAGTGAGTTGTAATACAACCAACTAATTGACGAAATTAATCACATAGGTTATACAGTTTACAACATATACTTAATCAACGATCAGAAGAATTCGACCAAATAAAAGGTCATTGAAGATGGATAAAATCAATCGATGAAAATTGAAAAATTAGTGAAACTTAAACAAATAAACAGATATAAACACAAAATAGAACAAAAGAAAGGAAAAATACCTTAGTGACAAAGATCAGAAACAGACGACCTTGGAACCAACTTGGATTTGGACACTTTGAGGTCGAAGTGTTCTCAACTAAGAACACTTCGATTAAGGTCGATTAAACCCCAAATTCTCACTTAATTTGGACGGATTCCATGATATGGAATTTCTAGGGTTCCATTTTTTTCGATTTAGGGTTCGAACGTTTCTAGGCAGATTTGAAGGGAACCAGTGGTGGTTCAGGGGTGAGGGAGGTCTGGGGGTCACCTGGTATGAATTTGGAACGGATCGGGGTAGGTTCATGTTTGGCTCGAATCTTCAAACGAAGATTCGAGGAGTTTCAGGAAGATTCGAAGCCAACGGGTACTGGATCTGTAATGAGGGTGGTCAGATGGCTTAGGGGTGTTAATTTGGAAGTCATCGAAACAAGTGAGGTCTCAAACGAACTCTTTGATTGAAGATTCGAGACATTGGGTATGGATTCGAGGGAAACTAATACCAGATCTGGAAAGAGGATGTCGTGGGGAAGTTATGGTGTAATTTTGGGGTCGTTTGGACAACCGGAACCGCCGTGAGGCGATTTCTGGTAGGCGGTGCACGGTGGCTAGAGGTGGCAGATATGTCTGGTCTCTGAAGATCAGAGACGAAGGTGGAAAGGGAGGGGTATGGCTTTGGGGGTGCGGGGTAAGGATTGACCTTATATACAGAGGGGTTGTTTCGATCTTAGCCGTTAGATCAATTAAGATCAACGGCCAAGATCAAGGGGGTTAAACTACATGCTGTCGTTTGGTTTAAACAGGGGGGGTTGACCAGGTAATGGGTCGGGTACAGGACACGGGTATAAAAGATGTGATCTTGGCCGTTGATCCATTTGAGATCAACGGCCTCGCTCAACTGTGACAAAACGGTGCCGTTCGGGCACCTCTGAGGAGACGGACCGGTTTACGCCTTGGGCCAGCTCGTTTGTGCCTGCTTTCATTTTAATTTTTGGTCCAAACCGAGTTTTCTTTATTTTTTCAACTCTTTTTCTTTTTCTACTTTTAATTAACAATCAATAAAATTCTAAAAATAATTTGTAAAACCAAAATTAGCCTACAACAATGTTAATTAAACCTTAACAACAATTAACGCACACGGTCAAACATTTAATTAAAAGATAAAATTACACAACGGCACACATAAATGACAAAATGCAACAAATACATATTTTTTGTGATTTTCTTTCTCTTAAAATAAAACATGGTTCAATTAATTCCAAAATGCACAATTAAATCTTGATTGTGCATGCAACATGTATTTTTGTATTTTTAATTAATCACAACAAGGGTAAACATTTACGGACAAAATAATTACCAAAATGTCACGCAAATTCTCAAAATTGTACACAGATGAAATTTGTTTTATTTTTGATTTCTTTTGGAGTAGTTTTCGTGAAGCAAAAATCACGTGCTCACAGCTGCCCCTCTTTGTCCGAAAACACAAAGAGTTTTCGTGCAAAGATAAAGTGAGCAGATACGAGCGATTTTTGCCCATCCGAGTACTCCGTGTGAAGCAATTTTTTTTTTTGAAAGATTTAACCGAACCTTTGCTTCAAAGGTTTCCTACATATCCCTGGCTAGAAGGGAATCAGGTTAATATAGTTCGGGAAGTTTTGGTAGCTGGGCCTACCATGGGACTGCAATGTTACTATTGTTGCATGCTGTTGCTACTGCTTTTCGATCTCCTTATTACACCGTGCCAAAAGAAAACAAAAAGCTGGCCTAAACTAGGAATTACAAAATCTTATCTATCTTCCACTTGCTCTAGTTGCCTTGCTTTCTTGTCGGCTTGTGCTTCCTCTGGTGCTTTTCTTTCGAAAACTGCTGGGGATGACACTGGCCTTTTGTTTTCTGATGACATTGGCCTCTTGCTTTTCTGAACACAAGTTTTATTATTCCGCTCTGTCTGCTGGGGACACTGCTTCCTACATTAAAGCTTGTTATGTTGGGGATTTTTGTTGTAACCCTTCTCATTACTGACTTTTGTTTGATCTTGAAACATATTCCTCTGTTCTGCAGGCGGGCTCCTGACTCCAACTTGACTTTTGAAAGATGACACAACCTCCGTTCTCCAGGCGGGCTCCTGACTTCTCTAATCTTTTAAATGTAACACCTCCATTCTCCAGGCGGGCTCCTGACTTCTCCAATCTTTTAAATGTACACCTCCATTCTCCAGGCGGGCTCCTGACTTCTTCAACTTTTTAAATGTAACACCTCCATTCTCCAGGCAGGCTCCTGACTTCTCTATTAAAATTTAGCAACCTCCATTCTATAGGCGGGCTCCTGACTTCTCCAACTTAAAATAAACACCTCCATTATCCAGGCGGGCTCCTGACTCCAACCTAAAATTTAACAACCTCCGTTCTACAGGCGGGCTCCTAACTCCAACTTAAAATTTAACAACCTCCGTTCTACAGGCGGGCTCCTGACTTCTCCAACCTTTTAAAATAAACAACCTCCGTTCTACAGGCGGGTTCCTGACTCCAAATTAAAATTTAACAACCTCCATTCTACAGGCGGGCTCCTAACTTCAACAACTTTCTCAAAAATAATTCAGCCTCCATTCTCCATGCGGGCTCCTCACTTCTTCAACTACTTAAAAATAATTCAGCCTCCATTCTCCAGGCGGGCTCCTGACTTCAACAACTTCTTAAGAATAACACCTCCTTCTTCAGGCGGGCTCCTGACTTCAACAACAACCCAAAAATAATTCAGCCTCCATTCTCCAGGCGGGCTCCTGACTTCAACAATTTCTTCAAAATAATTCAGCCTCCATTCTCCAGGCAGGCTCCTGACTTCCCCAACTTTTTTTTAAAAAAAAAAATAACACCTCCATTCTCCAGGCGGGATCCTGACTTCCTCAATTTTTTTTTAAAAAAAATAACACCTCCATTCTCCAGGCGGGCTCCTGACTTCAACAACTGCTTCCTTCAAAACTGGTGTTTTATTCCTCTGAAAAACTGCCGGGAATAACACTGCTGGGGAATTATCTTCCTCCTTTTAACAATGGTGGGGATGATATTGATACAAAGGTCATTGCTTTTACACCTTTGGGTTATCTTGCTTCTTCCAAGATTGTTTTTCTTTTAAAACATGTATCTCCCTTCTCGTGTACTGCTGGGAATTTTACTTCCTTCAAAACTTGTGTTATCTTCTCTCTTTCCCAAATGGCTATCTGATTTTAAGAAAATTTTCGTAATGAGAGAAAACTTTCTGCCCCAGTTTGATAATCTTCTTTGTGACCCTGTCTTCCCGCTGTCAATAATATTTTCTTTCCCTGCTTAAAATCAAAGAGAAATTTGTTAGTTTAAAACGTGGTGAGTGATCGTGCCACTTCTGCTGGGGATGGTTTTCCCTTTTTCCTTTCCCTACTTTGCTACAAAACTTGCTGGGGATGATATTATTTGCTGAGGATGATACTCTTTTTTTCTTGTTTCCCCGCTCTGTGTTGCCCGACCATTGCGGAACTTGGTCGAGAATCTGTCGGAGTTTTTCCTGTATCTCGCCAATCTACTGGGGATCCCCATAACCTTTTTAACCGTTTCTTTTCCGTTTTCCTCCAACTTCCCCTGAAAATTTAGTCCTCTTGGGATCTAGACCCATTTATCATTTGATCTTGTGGCCAACTTCTTTTCATTTTATCGCCTTATCTTTGGCCTGTCCTATTCGCATTTTGCTTTGCACCATTTTGGAAACTGGTAGTAAACTCTGAAAATCCTTTTCAAAAACAAACTATTGAGGAGGTAAAGTCTTTAAACCAAGAAATGAAAAAGTGATGATTTCAAAAAATAGAAAAAGAAGAAATCTTTCTGAACAAATGCTGGGGAAAAAAAGAAAGAAAAGAACTTATCTGAGATATAACCGATCCCAACGATCATGTCGTGCATTCCGGATTGATCAACCCAGTCTATTCGTATCAATCAATCTTTCGGATGGCCTCATTTTGCTGGGGATAAACAGGCATTCAACTCTTTGCCAAATGCGGATCCTTTCCGCCAATCTTGTCTTGTCGCCTCATAGTGCCCTTCGAGGGATTTTCACTAATAAGACTCTCTCATTTCTCTCAACTCCTGTCGCCTTATGGTGCCTGTGAAGGTTTTCACCGATAAGACTCTCTCATTTTATTTCTCTCATCTTTCGCCGCCTTATGGTGACTGTGAAGGTTTTCACCGATAAGACTCTCTCATTTTATTTTATTTTTCAACTGGGGATTGGAGTGCTGCCGATATGACTCTCTTTGTTGGTGATTCTTTTGGCTATCAATTCATTTCCAGCTTATGATCTTCTTCTTTGCTGGGGATCGAAGTGTTATTCCCGACTTCCATTTGCATTGATTTAGCACTTCTCGGATACTGATCGGGAGGTCTTTTTTGGACATCAATATGGGTTTTTGTGTATGGTTAAAAGAAAAGAGGTAACAAGAGGTTCAAAATAATTTTGATGGGTAAAACATTATAACTCTTGGAATCAACTTTCTTTCCCAAAATTATAAACACAAACTTCTGCCCCAGTTATTCTTGCTTGGGGATTTTTATTTTTTGTTACACTATGACCAAGCCGTGAGGCGCCTACGTATCCTTCTTTGAGGAATCAGGTCAAACGTAGTTCCCAATTCCTTTGTTTTTCTTGTGATTTTTTCTTTTGTCTTTATTATCATTATTTTTCTTTTTTTTTCTTTTTCTTTCATTTTAATTACTGATTCCAAAAGAGGGATATGAAAGAATAAATAAGGATCAAAAAGGGAAGCAAAGGGTAAAGTGTTTGGATAGAAGAAAGAATTGCCTCTGTCACTTCATTCTTCGATAAATGTCAACCACAAACAAACAACAATTACAATCAAAAGAAATCATACATAATATCTCTTAACTGCGTCAGAATTGATAGCCATGTCGGCGCATTTCCCGTCGATATCTGTTAAACATAAAGTGCCATTGGACAACACTCGGGTTATAATGAACGGTCCTTGCCAATTCTGGGCGAACTTGCCTTTTGCTTCAACCTGATGGGGCAGGATTCGTTTCAACAACTGCTACCCCACCTCAATTTTTCTAGGGCGCACCTTCTTGTTGTAGGCTCTCGCCATTCTCTTTTGATATAATTGACCATGACACACAGCTGCCAATCTCTTTTCATCAATTAGGTTCAACTGCTCCAACCGGGTTTTGACCCACTCGTCATCATCAATCTCAACCTCAGCGACAATCCGAAGGGATGGAATTTCAACTTCCACCGGTATTACTGCTTCAGTTCCATATACCAATAAATAAGGAGTTGCCCCTACTGAAGTACGGACAGTGGTGCGATAACCCAACAATGCAAATGGTAATTTTTCATGCCATTGTCTAGATCCTTCTACCATCTTCCTCGGTATCTTCTTGATGTTCTTGTTGGCTGCTTCAACTGCTCCATTCGCCTTGGGACGATATGGGGTGGAATTACGGTGTGTGATCCTAAACTGTTGACATACTTCTTTCATCAAATTTCTGTTAAGATTAGCACCATTATCCGTGATGATCACTTTTGGGACCCAAAATCTACAAATGATATGGGAGTGAACAAAATCCACCACTGCTTTCTTGGTTACCGACTTGAAAGTTTTAGCTTCAACCCACTTAGTAAAATAATCGATGGCCACTAGAATGAACCTATGACCGTTGGTAGCTGCCGGCTCAATAGGTCCAATGACATCTATGCCCCAGGCAACAAATGGCCATGGCGCTGACATTGTATGCAACTCTGTCAGCGGAGAATGAATCAGATCTCCGTGTATCTAACATTGATGGCATTTCCGCACGAAATTGATACAATCACGCTCCATAGTGAGCCAATAATACCCTGCTCGAAGAATCTTCTTTGCCAATACATATCGTCTCATATGTGGCCCACAAACTCTAGCATGTACCTTTGTCATAACTGTCGTGGCTTGACTGACATCTATACATCTCAAAAATCCCAAATCTGGGGTTCTTTTGTACAACACTCCTCCACTGAGGAAAAATCCATTTGACAATCGCCGAATGGCTCTTTTTTTTTATCTCCGATGGCCTGCTCCGGGTATATCCCCATCCTGAGGTACTCCTTGACATCATAAAACCATGGCTCTCCATCCACTTCTTCCTATACCATATTGCAATAAGCATGTTGATCACGAACCTGGATGTACAACGGGTCAACATGAATTTTGTCTGGATGGTAAAACATCGATGCTAAAGTGTCTAATACATCGGCAACCTCATTGTGAACTTTTGGGATGTGTCTGAACTCCACTGATCAAAATCGCTTGCTCAGATCGTGCAAACATTGTTGATATGGTATGAGCTTCAAATCCCGTGTTTCCCATTCACCCTGAATCTGATGCACCAGGAGGTTCGAGTCTCCCAAGATCAAAACGTCCTGGACATCCATGTTTGCAGCTAGTCGCAGACCCAAAATGCATGCCTCATACTCAGCCATGTTGTTGGTACAATAGAAACGCAACTGAGCTGTAACAGGATAATGACGTCCTGTTTCAGAAATAAGTACCGCTCCTATTCCGACTCCCTTTGCGTTTGCGGCTCCATCAAAGAAAAGCTTCCAACCTGGTTCCTCAAGTAATTCCAACTCATCTATATGCATTACTTCCTTGTTAGGAAAATACGTCCTCAACGGCTCGTATTCTTCATCAATAGGATTCTCAGCCAAGTGATCGGCCAGCGCTTGGGCTTTCATGGCCGTCCTCGTCACATAGACAATGTCAAACTCCGTGAGTAATATTTGCCATTTTGCTAACCTCCCTGTGGGCATAGGCTTTTGGAAAATATACTTTAATGGATCCAAGCAGGAAATGAGATAAGTAGTATATGAGGACAAATAATGCTTCAATTTCTGGGCCACCCAAGTTAGGGCGCAACACGTCTTCTCGAGTTGAGTGTACTTGACCTCGTATACTGTAAACTTCTTGCTGAGATAATAGATGGCTTGCTCCTTCCTTCCTGTAATGTCGTGTTGCCCTAACACACAGCCAAACGAATTCTCCAGGACTATTAGATAAAGGATTAATGGTCTCCCCGATTCAGGTGGAACCAACACAGGTGGATTTGATAAATATCCTTTGATCTGGTCAAATGCCTCCTGACATCCTGCCGTCCATTCTATCGCAGCATCTTTCTTCAATAGCCGAAAGATGGATTCACAAGTCGCTGTGAGTTGAGCAATAAATCTGCTGATGTAATTCAACCTTCCTAACAGACTCATTGCTTCTGTCTTGATCTTTGGCGGGGGCAAATCTTGGATAGATTTGATCTTTGACGGGTCCAGTTCAATACCTCGCCGACTGACGATGAATCCTAACAGCTTTCCAGATGGAACTCCAAATGCACATTTGGCTGGGTTGAGCTTAATATCATACCTTCAAAGTCTTTGAAAAAACTTCCTTAGGTCTGCTACGTGGTCTTCCTGATGCTTGGATTTTATGATCACATCGTCCACGTATACCTCAATTTCTTTGTGGATCATGTCATGAAACACAGTGGTCATCGCTCTCATGTACGTTGCCCTAGCATTTTTCAAACCGGATGGCATTACCCGGTAGCAATAAGTTCCCCATGGCATGATGAATGCCGTCTTTTCCGCATCTTCCTCATCCATCAGAATCTGATGATACCCAGCATAGCAATCTACAAAAGATCCGATCTCACGTCCGGCACAATTGTCTATCAAGATATGGATGTTGGGTAAAGGAAAGTTGTCCTTTGGGCTTGCCCTGTTCAGATTGCGGTAATCGACACACACCCTGATCTTCCCATCTTTCTTCGGTATCGGCACCACATTAGCCAACCAATCAGGATATCGAGTGACACGAATAACCTTTACTTGCAGCTGCTTGGTTACTTCTTCTTTAATCTTCGCACTCATGTCTGTTTTGAACTTCCTCAATTTCTGCTTGAAGGGAGGGCATGCCGAGTCCGTGGGCAATTTGTGAACCACTAAATCCGTGCTTAACCCTGGCATATCATCATACGACCATGCAAAAACATCTTTGAACTCAATAAGTGTTTTGATTAGTTCTTCCCTGATATTTGGTGCAATGTGGATGCTTATTTTAGTTTCTCTAATATCGCCTGCATCCCCTAAATTGATGGCTTCTGTGTCATTTAAGTTGGGCCTGGATTTTTCTTCAAACTGGCTTAGCTCTTTGTTTATTTCTTCGAAGGCTTCATCCTCATCGTATTCTGATTCATTATCATAATCGACCTCTTGTATGGTTAGTTCGGAATCAGATTGATCTTTTAGACTAGGTTGAAGATCCATTGTGCATGCCATGTCGTTAAGACCAGTATGAAAAGAACTGTTCAGGAAAAAAGAAAAGAAAGAAACAAGAATTAAAAATAAAATAAGGAATGAAGAAGAAACTTTTCATTTTATTGAATTATGGGATAACAAGGTTTCACACTTTGTTGAGCAATAATAGAAATAAAAACGAATTTGGATTACAACCCTGGAATAATCCAGAAAACAGAAAAGGAAAATCAGAGCCAACTACCAGGACTCCCTCCAAGTAGGAAGAGGAGTAGCTGTCCAATTGTTGACATTGGCCCTAGGCCCCACAAACTGTATGTTTGCCTTACTGGAACCCTCTCACGCTTCTATCATGTTGACATCTGCGAAAATTCTTTCAAAGCCCTCATTCGAATCTCCATCTGGCCCGATCAAGGGTCCAAGAACTTCCGGGACTGGCAACTTTCTGCACCCTGCTTTGACAAATGATCTGGACAGGCGTGGGATTGGCTTAGGAAGGACCCAGACTCTTTTCTTCAACTTGCGGACCCGCTTTACATCCGCTGCGGTGGGCTTGAATCCCAGCCCAAAAGTATCCAGGTTCTTGGGCAAAGAAATTGGCTGGACCATTCCTTGCAGATCGATCCCCAGACCTTTTCCTGGTACAAACCCACTGTTCAACATCTCTGAGGCTATCATGAAGGTTGCAGCTGTGATTCTGGGAAGTGGAAGGCCCCCACCCTTAGGGATTTTGTCTACTGAGATTGCGTCAAAAATCTGATAAACCCATGGGCCTTTGTCATTGTCGGTTTCTATGAATGGTACAATAGCATCACTGACGGCATGTGTGCCGTCATCCCCATGTACCACAATCTCTTGCCTTTCCCATTCAAATTTGACCATCTGATGCAGTATAGAAGGCACTGCTTTAGCTGCGTGGATCCAGGGTCATACCAACAAAAGATTGTAAGACACTGCCACATCTATCACTTGAAACTCCATGGTGAACTCGACTGGACCAATGGTTAATTCCAGTACGATATTACCCACTGTGTCAGTACCGCCCCCATCAAAACCTCGGACGCAGACAATGTTCTTGTAGATCCTATCATCAGCAACCTTTAGTTTGTTCAGAGTGTCCAAAGGACATATATTTGCACTTGATCCATTATCAATTAGTACTCGAGTGACCACCGAGTCTTCGCATTTTACCGTCAAGTAGAGTGCCCTGTTGTGTTCTGTACCCTCTACCGGTAACTCATCGTCAGAGAATGTTACTCGGTTTACTTCGAAGATCTTGTACACTATTTTCTCCAAATGGTTCACTGAGAGCTTGTCCGGGACATGGGCTTCGTTCAGAATCTTCATTAAGGCCTGACAATGATCGCTTGAATGGATCAACAAGGATAGCAATGAAATCTGGGCTGGGGTTTTTCTCAACTACTCTATAATTGAGTAGTCCTAGGCCTTCATCTTCTTCAAAAACTCTTCTGCTTCTTCCTCTGTTACTGGCTTCTTTATTGTTACAGGATTGGTCCTTCTCAATTCTGCGGGAACAAAACACCTTCCCGAACGAGTTAACCCCTGAGCCTCGTATACCTCTTCCACAACCTCCTTTCCCTTATGCATCACTGTCACTTGACTGTAACTCCATGGCACAACTTTCTGACTTGTTATCAGCAACTGCATGACTGGTCTGATAACAATTGGTTCTACGTGGGCCCCATTTTACCACCAACATTGGTGTGCTTGATACTCCCTGCAGCACTGCCTTGACTGTCTCTGGCTTCTTTGCAGCAACAGACGAACCTTTCCCCACTACCACAAATGGCTTGTCATCTACCTTTCCCAACTGTATCACTGCCTTTCCACTGGTCGAATTTTCGTTCGGACTGGCACGAATCATCATTACCGTTTGTGAGGGTGTTTTAAGTTTCCCTCCTTCGTGCACTAGTTCGATCATGTGGGCCTCATGGTGCACTGGTAACGGGTTTTCATTGATGTTCGGTGCCTCTGGTGCCTGAACCTTGATCCTATTTGTGTCAATAAGATCTTGTATGGCAGTCTTCAACTTCCAACACTTTTTAGTATCATGCCCGGTAGCCCCTGAAGAATATTTACAGCTTACTGAATGGTCCAGATTTCTGGGAAGGGGATTTGGCAATTTGGGTTAAACAGGACTTAATAAGCCTATCTGCCTCAACTTGTGAAATAGAGTAGTATAGGTTTCTCCCAACAGAGTGAATGTTCTCGGCTTCTGCATCCTTTCGTTTCTGAAAGCCTGATTTCTGCGGAAGCTTGGCCCTGAAGGATTCTTGTAGGCCCTTGGTGGTGGATATGTGTTTTGTGGAGGAGGATATGTGTGTTGGGTAGCCGGCGCACGCCATTGCGGACGAGCCGGAGGCTGGGTATAGGTTTGGGCGTGATGGATGGAGAAATGGGGCTCTTGTGGTGGATAATAGGGTTGTGGAGGGTTGTATGGATTGTGTGGATAATTTGGGTAATGGGGTCTGGTTTGATAGCGAGGGGCTGGACCTCTTGATCTGGACCAAGTACCTGCTTCGACTATTGCGACCTCCTCTCTCTTCTTTTTCCTGAGCGCACCTCCCGTGCCGCTTTGGATAGCCTGAGTTGTGGTCTTGATTGCCGAATAACTCATTATCTTATTGGACCTGAGTCCCTTTTCAACCATGCCGCCCATTTTTACTACTTCATTGAAAGATTTACCAACCGACGTCACTAGGTGACCAAAGTAAGTTGGCTCTAAAGTTTGTAAGAAGTAATCCACCATTTCACCTTCCCTCATTGGCGGATCGAATCTTGCTGCTTGTTCTCTCCAATGGAATACGAATTCCCTGAAGCTCTCTCCATGCTTTTTCTCAAGTTTTAACAGTGTGAGACGGTCGGGGACGATCTCAAGGTTATACTGGAAATGACCTGCAAACGCTTGTGCTAGATCGTCCCAGGTATACCACCTGCTAGGATTCTGCCTCGTGTACCATTCTAATGCGGACCCGCTTAAACTTTGACCGAAATAAGAAATCAGCAACTCATCCTTTCCACCTGCCCCTCTCATTTTACTACAGAAACCTCGTAGATACGCCATGGGATCACCATGCCCCTCATATAGATCAAACTTTGGCATCTTAAAACCTGTCGACAATTGAACATCGGGGAAGGGACAGAGATCTTTATAAGACACACTGACTTGGCTGCCCAATCCATGCATATTCCTGAAGGATTGCTTCAGGCTTTTCACTTTACGGAGCACTTCGTCCTGCTCCGGATTCTTAGCTGGCCTCTCAGTTTCTGTCGGGAGCTGAAGGTGAAGGGTGTAAGTGTATGGCTCGGGTGGTTTGAAGGTGAGTTCGGGAGGATAGTACTGGTTGTCGTGAACCTGAAACATTGGTTCCTCGGGTGATTTTTGCAATGTGGCGGGTGGAGGTGCCACGAAAATAGGAACAGCTGGTGGAGGAGGGTTTTGTTTGGGTGGTGAAGCTTGGGGATTATAGGAAGTTTCCCCTTGATAGTATTGGGCAATGGGGAAGCTCGTTGATGGACCAATGGAAGGGTGTTCCGGAGTCCGAGCTGGTGAAAGGGTAGGAGTAGGGGGAAGTATTGGTGGTGTTTGTCCCTTAGCCCAGGCTAGGTGCATCCCAACAATCTCTTGTCTCAACCTGTCCACTTCCTTCTTCATCATTTGCATCTCCGACTTTTCCTCCTCAACATTTTTGTCCGAACCAGACATACTTTCCGGAATGGGCCCTTTTGATCTTGTGTGGTAATGGTAATCTGTCAGAATGTTCTAACGAGCTAACTGTTTTGAAATCTCTTTCTCTGGAAATAGAACAACAAACTTGTTAGCGTTAGAGTTTAACACATATTGCAATTTCACATTGGGGAATGCAATGTTCCTAGGCAGTTAACCATTTCTAACATGTTTTTGCTTTGACTGCATGCGTCATTCCGGCTTATGTCCTTTCTTTATTCACTTTGCCTCTTCTTTTTATCTTTTAGTGGTGGTCGAATCTTATGTAGATTGCCTACGTATCATGTCCCCGCATGAATCAGACCGGGCGTAGTTCTGCCATAAGTAAAATAAAGACACAATTTTGCATTTTATTACCAAAATATGCTATTACAAGCTATCATTTGAAAAAAAAAACGAAATACAAACTCCATACTATTAACATTGTTTGATATGCAAAGAGAACAGAGGGGTAGCAATAGACTTTTAAAAACCAAACAAGTGCAGACTTGAACTAGGGATACATTAAAGCCTTGAATTTTGGTGCCCGCGAGGCATCGTTCGGCCTTTCCGCGGGTTTTGGTGCCATGCCTCTTTGCAAGCTTTTTAATTCCTCCATTATCTGGTGGACACAACCCATGACTGAGGCAAAAAGTGTATCACGGGGCATTTCTTCACATGTTAGGCACTTCGTGGTGATGTAGCGCCCAATCTCATCGATCCTACCCCTGATTCTATCCCTTTCCATACACAGTTGTTCTATTCGTTGATTCTTTAGTCCCAATACTTGAGTGTTGTCAACGAGCTGATCTTGGAACCTCTTCATTTGTTCTTCCATTTGGGCTATTGAATCATTGCAGCGTTCCCTGTCCGTTCTAGCATCTCGGGCTTGTTTAAAGACCCGATCTCTGAGAGTGGAATTTGTTTCTCTCAATATTGCAATGCTCCCTTCATAATCCCTTCTCACTTGCCATAGGTGCTTTTTCCGCGCTGCTGCACCTTTTGCCCATCTGGCCTGCATTCTTGTTATGCTAGCCTCAGATCTTTCCAAGTCTTTTCGGCTTTCAATGACCTGATTCCTTAACCCTGCTACCAACCTTTTATCGGACCGGCTTCTCCGTTGGTTATCGGCATCCATTTTCATCTTCCGGATCTGAGCTTTGAGGATCTCGCTTTCTCTGGCTAATTTGTTCTTTTCTCCTTCATTGGCAGCAACCTGCACTTTGTTCTCAAATTTAAGATCCTTAATATGTTGTTTCAGCTTGCCTATTTCTGCCCTGTAACTCTCTTCTTTACCCAACCAATCCCACTGTTCTTGTGACGCCTGGACGAACTCTTGGAGATGGGGTCTTTTGGCCGGTCTCCCGAACTCGATTTCTTTCCTAAACCAAGTAAGGTATCCCGGCGAAACTTCACCCTTGGACCGATCACGTACACATGTATTGGCTGTTAGGTATTGACATTCGCTCCAAATTTGTCGGACGGCTGCTTCAGGAAACTGTCCGCTGGGCCCGATCTCGACTATTTAGCCATTAAGATCTTCATCTTTCAGAACTATTTGGCATCTCCCCAGCTATCTCAAGACTCGATACAGGGCGTAGGGTTGAATACTACGGAGTCCCATCAAAAGGAAATGGGGTCCCGTGGCGGGCATATATATGACTTCATTCGTAGGCAACCATCCAAATGTCCATTCTATTCGGCCGCAGTAATAGAACGGAGGCGGGCTATCTATTCCGTGACCCCTTCTGGTAAGCTGATTCCGTCAACCCTTGTGGAAAATTCCTCTATGCATGTTTTCTCTGTCGATCCATAACTCATAAATTAAGGACGACGACATAGGTGTTCGATCATCCACATCTGCAGCAACACATTGCACCCCTCAAAGAAATTTCCCCCGGCTTTGCAAGTTGTGAGAGCGCGGAAGATTTCAGCTACTATCATGGGTACGAGAGTGCTGTTGGCCTGAGTGAGTAAAGTGCTGACAACCCCGGACACTCATATGTCAATGTTCCCGTCTTTCTAGGAAACACCAGGAGTCCCAGAAAGGCTATCATGAACGCAACACACCTATGTTCTTCCCACTTAAGGCGGTTTCCTTTGCTACAGATTTTGTTTTTCGGCTTGTTGAACCCCCATATGTGGCCATACCTATTGTATATAAACCGCAAAGTACAAAAACCAGCTGTCAAGTCTGGATTGTGGACCTCCATGCTTATTTTCAGAGAGTCTAGGAACCTGTGTACGGCTACGGCCCTTGGAGCGATCAGGTACTAGTATCTCAAAGGAATTTTGGGGCTCCCGATGTACCCGGCTATTTCTTCCAATGTTGGGGTAAGTTCAAAATCCGAGAAGCGAAATACGTTGTGAGCCGGGTCCCAAAATGCGACCAAGGCCTTTATGATATCCCCTCTAGGATTAATCTTCAACAACCCAGGGAGGCCTCCCATGTATAGATTGATTGTGTCGCGTCCTGCCTCGCCCAAGTCATCCCACCACATGTGCAACTCCAAAGGGATCTTGTTCACAATTGTTACGTGCGAAGTCTGACTTGTGCTCATTCTGCACATTTATTAGTGTGATTAAGCAAAAATAAAATTTATCTGACTCAACAAGTTGGCTATATATATATTTTTTTTTTCTTTTTATTTTCTTCGAGAATTAAAGGAAGGTCCGGTTCCGAACACGGCCTTCCAGCACTTCGGAAATAAAGATTTTAAGGTTGTGAGGGTCAACCGACCAAAACTCTAAAGGATGATCAAAAGTGGTCGTTTATGCAAAGTTAGCCTTCCGGCGTCCCTTTCGGGAACATTCGGCTCTTCTTACAAAAAAAACGGCATCACCCGATTTATTTAGGTTGACAATCAAAAATTGACATTTTTTGACTATTTTTGCAAAAGGGGAGGTTGAACCCGATGAGGGTTGCCTACGTATCTCACACCTGTGAGAATCAAACCGGCGTAGTTCGGGCCGATAAAACAAACTTATTTTGAAAAATAAAAAAAGAAAACTCCATTTTATTGGCAAATAAAACTATTTTTCTCTTTTTGGCTTTTCTTTCCATTTTCTCAAAAATTCGACAGAGTTTCGACATCATTTTCAAAACAAGTGATTAACCCTCGTGCCTATATTTCTCTTTCCTCAAAATATTCACAAGCCAGTCAGCATGTCAGTCCGAAGCAAATAAATGCACAAGTAGAAGCAAGTACGATGCATCAGGATGGTCATTTTCATTTTTGGTACACCTGTCCTAGACAGACCCAACCCCTATGTTGAGCCTCCAAAGTCAAATGCACGTGATGTAAAAAAACGTTCCTACTAGGGATCCGGCATGAAACTGAGTTATTCTAGGTTCATAACCTAGATATTTGTTCTAGACTGTGTACTCGAGCGGACAACTCGAGTCGAGGAGGGGGCTACGTACCGGGAACCAAAAGGCCATCCGGCTTAGTAACTTGTCCGGCCTCTTTCTTATTTCAGGTATTGACACTAACAGAATAAGGAGTCTCGACCAGCAAGCACATCCCCGGAGGTAAGAAGAGAAGGGTTTCGGCACAGTTTATATACAGTTCAGATAATATCAAAGCGGTAAAAGCAGCATTTAGCACATTAGGCCCAAACATGTAAAAAAAACAGATAATAACCGAATATAACAATTTATCCAAGCTCGAATTTTGAACCCGGAACCAGAGATTCTGGGTTTTCCCCAACAGAGTCGCCAGAGCTGTCACACCTCCTTTTTACCCGCGCCACGCAAAGGACGCAGAGGGGAGTTTTTCTAATTAAGGGACAATCGAAACGGGATTTATTTATTTATTTCAGAGTCGCCACTTGGGAGATTGATGGTGTCCCAAGTCACCGATTGAATCCCGAATTGAGGAAAAGAATGACTCTATTTAACAGTCTGCGCACCAGAAATCCGGATAAGGAATTATGTTAACCCGGGAGAAGGTGTTAGGCATTCCCGAGTTTCGTGGTTCTAGCACGGTCGCTCAACTGTTATATTCGGCTTATTTACCTGATTTTAACAATTATGCACTTGGTGCAAGTTATGACTCTTTTACCGCTTTTATTATTATTATTGTTATTTTAACAAGGAATTGCAACATTGTGAAAACGTATCTCGAACCTTGTCACAATCAATGTACCCGTGGTTATTGACACGTTTCGACTCTGTTGAGATTTGGATTTGGGTTACATCAATGCACACCCGTATTTAAGGACGTAATTTATTAAAGACGCGTCCTAAAGAGACTAGCGTATTGTTATTTTTGGGGAAGGACCATGGAGTTCACTAAGCGGCCGATCCTGAAGTTTATCCATTTATTATGTCTTTTTATCGAGGGCCCCGCAACTTGTGATTTCTCTGGTGAGGCACACCTCATTTTATTTTAAAGGATTATCCTATAGTAACTATGTTTTTCTATTTCCGTCCATCTCTAAAATAAAAGAAGAAAAGTACCTAATTTATTTACATGCTTGCGGGTTATTATAGTTAAGTTTCGAATACGATTCGTTAATTCTGAAAATGATGCAATAAGGGCATCCGTTTGCCATTTATGGGCCCAGGTCCAACGTATATGGGGTAAAACTGGACCCGGGCCATCCTTAATCCAATAGGGTCTAGTTAATGGTTTCTACACATATTCATAGCTTGCAAAAAATGGTGTCATTTTGTTAACAGATTTCTGCAAATTTAAAGTGGCATTCTACTGGAATGAAAGAACTTGGAAATCTAATTTTTATCCTAAACCATTTACATGTATGAAATTAACCAATGGTATCTAATTAAACAATGTTCCTACCAGTTTAGAAACAGACCATTTGTTCAAATGAGATAACTATTGAATGTTTAAGAATAATCTAAATGGCCTGACATGCTTTTGATATATACTATTTAACAAATAATACTGAAGTAACAGAACAGGAATTACTATACCATCAATCCTTCTAACTAAGCATACATGGGCAGTTTTCTCACTAAACTATTATAAAAAGGCATGTCTAGTTATACATAAACAAACACCTACATGATTCTAATGAAAGAGGTATTCTAATGTATATACAAATAAGTAGACAACTACAATGAATTTAAAACTTCAACTCTTCATTTCTTTGTATTCATGCTTCAAGTTTCAGCCTACAAGGACCAGTGTATCAATTTGTGTACCTGGTATTTGGAAAGCAAAGAGAAGAAGAGGAAGATCAGTGCAGAAAACAGCAGTAGTATACACAGCAACACAGCAGTACAGCAACAACCAGTAAACCAGTAGCCAACAATAGCAGAAATCCCAGGAAAGATTAAAACCAAGCAGGAAAACCCATGAACTTAATGCAATCAATACTCCACCAACAGAAACCCAGGAAATACTAAACTAAAACCCAGCAGTACCAAAATGAAACACAGACAAATGCAAGGAAACAGTAGTTTCTGATTTGTCAAAACTCAAGAAAAGCAACCTGAAACTCTTAATGTAAAAATTCAGCCTTAACACTCTATCTCTCTAGAAGAATTATCTCTCCTACCTCTCTCAAACTTTTCTTCCTCTTCTTTTAGTTCCCTTTTTCCCCTCTTTTTTCCAGAAATTTCTCTCTCCCTAAATTCAATCCTCAATCTCCTTTTTATACAGCCATCCCCCTTTCAAACTTAGTGCCCGGCCCTTTTTTCCTATTCAAATCAGAATTTTTCCACTAAAAATCTGTTTTTTTTTTACTTTTAATTCCACTAAGGCAAACTTTTCCTTATTATCAGCCCCTCCACTCCCTTTGGTTCCCCATTAGTGTATTAATTAATATCTCACTAACAAAGCACTAACACTAAAATATAATCCTAACTATTTCATTCCTAAATCACCCCTGAAACCCCTTAATATTACTGCCTATCAGCTGTATTAAAACTTTTAATTCTGAAATTTGTTCCAGCTAACAAAGATTTGAAACTAAATCTGATTAAATAGCTATAACCAATTCACAATCCTATTCAGACACAATGATTTAAAGCAGAAGAACAGAAAAAAATCGAAATGGTATTAATCAGGGAAATGAGATAAACTATGAAGAACTGAACGAGTAATCTGGTTAAAACAAACAAGACTGAAAATAACATGTTCAATTCATTACACATTTAACACATAAGACAAAAAGAAAATGGTAAACCTACTGGAAAAACAACTAGGAACTACTATCATGTTGTTGTTTTTTCTAATTTTTCAAGCATTTTAATTGACGACACTTGATTAATCGATTATACGGGCCATAATGTACAACAATTATCGACAATCAATCAGAAAAACAAACATATGTGATTCGAGTATCATTTGACAGAAACAGTGAGTTGTAATACAACCAACTAATTGACGAAATTAATCACATAGGTTATACAGTTTACAACATATACTTAATCAACGATCAGAAGAATTCGACCAAATAAAAGGTCATTGAAGATGGATAAAATCAATCGATGAAAATTGAAAAATTAGTGAAACTTAAACAAATAAACAGATATAAACACAAAATAGAACAAAAGAAAGGAAAAATACCTTAGTGACAAAGATCAGAAACAGACGACCTTGGAACCAACTTGGATTTGGACACTTTGAGGTCGAACAGACCTTAGTCGAAGTGTTCTCAACTAAGAACACTTCGATTAAGGTCGATTAAACCCCAAATTCTCACTTAATTTGGACGGATTCCATGATTTGGAATTTTTAGGGTTCCGTTTTTTTTCGATTTAGGGTTCGAACGTTTCTAGACAGATTTGAAGGGAACCAGTGGTGGTTCAGGGGTGAGGGAGGTCTAGGGGTCACATGGTATGAATTTGGAACAGATCGGGGTAGGTTCATGTTTGGCTCGAATCTTCAAATGAAGATTTGAGGAGTTTCAGGAAGATTCGAAGCCAACGGGTACTGGATCTGTAATTAGGGTGGTCAGATGGCTTAGGGGTGTTAATTTGGTAGTCATCAGAACAAGTGAGGTCTCAAACGGACTCTTTGATTGAAGATTCGAGACATTGGGTATGGATTCGAGGGAAACTAATACCAGATCTGGAAAGAGGATGTCGTGGGGAAGTTATGGTGTAATTTTGGGGTCGTTTGGACCACCGGAACCGCCGTAAGGTGATTTCTGGTGGGCGGTGCACGGTGGCTAGAGGTGGCAGACATGTCTGGTCTCTGAAGATCAGAGACGAAGGTGGAAAGGGAGGGGTATGGCTTTGGGGGTGCGGGGTAAGGATTGACCTTATATATGGAGGGGTTGTTTCGATCTTAGCCGTTAAATCAATTAAGATCAACGGCCAAGATCAAGGGGGTTAAACTACACGGTGTCGTTTGGTTTAAACAGGGGGGCTGACCGGGTAATGGGTCGGGTATAGGAGACGGGTATGAAAGATGTGATCTTGGCCGTTGATCCATTTGAGATCAACGGCCCCACTCAACTGTGACAAAACGGTGCCGTTCGGGCACATCTGAGGAGACGAACCAGTTTACGCCTTGGGCCAGCTCGTTTGGGCCTGCTTTCATTTTAATTTTTGGCCCAAACCGAGTTTTCTTTATTTTTTCAACTCTTTTTCTTTTTCTACTTTTAATTAACAATCAATAAAATTCTAAAAATAATTTGTAAAACCAAAATTAGCCTACAACAATGTTAATTAAACCTTAACAACAATTAACGCACACGGTCAAACATTTAATTAAAAGATAAAATTATTCAACGGCACACATAAATGACAAAATGCAACAAATACATATTTTTTGTGATTTTCTTTCTCTTAAAATAAAACATGGTTCAATTAATTCCAAAATGCACAATTACATCTTGAATGTGCATGTAACATGTATTTTTGTATTTTTTAATTAATCACAATAAGGGTAAACATTTACGGACAAAATAATTACCAAAATGTCACGCAAATTCTCAAAATTGTACACAGATGAAATTTGTTTTATTTTTGATTTCTTTTGGAGTAGTTTTCGTGAAGCAAAAAATCACATGCTCACAGTCCTCTACTTGCAGGGACTTAGCTAACATGTCGTCAATCTAAACCTCCATTGGTTTTCCTATTTGTTCTTTAAACATCCGATTTACTAGGCGCTGGTAAGTGGCACCGCCATTTTTTAGTCTGAATAGCATTATGTTATAGTAGTAGGTACCGTACATAGTGATGGAGTACTTTTTTTCCTGGTCGCCCAGATCCATCCGAATTTTGTTTTACCTTAAATAGGCGTCGAGAAAATTGAGGATCTCGTGGTTGGTCGTCGCATCGATCATACGATCGATGTTGGGAAAAAGGAAAGAGTCCTTGGGGCATGCCTAATTCAAATCTTTATAGTCTACACACATTCTTAATTTATTCCCTTTTTTAGGGACTACCACTTTGTTTGCTAACCAATCCGGGTATTTAACTTCCCGAATCGACCCTATTTTAAGGAGTTTACATACCTCGTCTTTGATGAATGCATGCTTGACTTCGGACTGAGGTCTCATTTTTTATTTGACTGGATGAAACTTTGCGTCTAGCCTCAGCTTGTGAGTGGTTATTTCTGGGGGGGATCCATGTCATATCAAGGTGGAACCAAGCGAAACAATCTATGTTAGCTATAAGGAACTCAATGAGTTTTTTCCTGAGCTCGGGACTTAACCCTGTGCCCAGGTATACCTTACAATCGGGCAAGTGCTCGATTAGTACGACTTGCTGCAGTTCCTCATTCATTGATTTGGTGGTATCAGAATAATCAAGTATTATGAAGGACCTGAGGACTCCGTAATCTTCGTCCTCACTCGTCCCCTACTTCTTCGGTTCGGTCAGGATAGATGTCGGTGATTGCTATTTGGTTCCTTCTTTGGTGATCGAGCTCGAATCTTTTGTTATTGTAAGTGCGGACATCGGGATCACTCTTCGACCGCGAACATTTCCTTTGCGGCTGGTTGTTCTCCGTAGATTTTTCTAATCCCTCCTGGCATTGGGAATTTCAAAACTTAGTGTAGAGTCGAGGATACTACCCTCATGTTGTGGATCCATGGCCTACAAAACATAGCATTGTACCTCATATCTCCTTCGATTACATAGAACTTGGCTTCTTGAATGGTCCCGACAACATTCACCAGTAATGTTATTCCCCCTTTGATGGTCTCGCATGCCATATTGAATCTGTTTAGAAATCGGACTGCGGGCACGATTTGATCTATAGACGGAGCTATTCTATGACCCTCGATCTGATTATGTTGGTCGAGCTACCTGGATCAATTAACACACGCTTAACTTGAGATTTATTTATGAGTACAAATATTACCAGTGCATCATTGTGGGGCTGCATGATCCCTTTCGCGTCCTCGTCGTTGAAAGATAAGGTTCCTTATGGCACATAATCTTGAGTCCATTTTCTCTTGTGATGGATACCTTGGTGCATCTTAGCATCGGCCCCTGAGGAACATCGACCCCACCGATTCTCATATTAATGATGTGCTGAGGTTCTTCCTGCTCGATATGTTTATTAGAATCTCTATTCCTAAAATGATTCTTGGCTCGATTGCTCAGGAACTCTCAGAGATATCCGTTGTTGAATAGTCGGGCTACTTCCTCTCTTAATTATCGACAATCCTCTGTTATGTGGCCGTGAGTGCCATTATATTTGCACATTAGGTTAGGATCCATTTGGGCTAGATCGAACTGTAGAGGTCGAGGCCATTTGGTGTCTTTGATGCCTCCGATGGAAGATACAATGGCGGTAGCATCGACATTAAAGTTATACTCCGATAACCTTGGCGCTTCTTAGGCCCGATGGGTATATCAAAATTGTTTTTGCTCATGAGTCCCCGATTGTTTTGACATCTATCACTCCTCTTTTCACTTCTCACAAGGTTTTACCCAGATCCACAACCTCTTTGGTCTCCATTATATGGCTGATACCGATCCCTGTTTGATCTTGGTTCATGATCAACGTCTCTCTTGACTCTGTCGAAGGCTCTGACAGGATGAATGGACTCGGAAGGGCCCCTAGTTGATCATCTTCGACCCTGATTTTTGATTGATACCGGTTATGCACGTCAGGCCAAGTAACATTTAGATATTCTACCAGATTTTTTTTCAACTAATGTAAAGCCAACGAACTTCTAACATTGAGTCCTTTGGTGAAGGCCTGAACAACCCAATTGTCCGCGACCAGAGGCAGATCCATCCGTTCCATTTGAAATCGGGACATGAATTCTCTAAGTATCTCATTATCCCTCTATTTCACTTTAAAAATGTCTGACTTCCTGGTCTAGACCTTGATAGCCCCGGCGTGTGCTTTCACGAAGGAATCTGCAAGCATAGCAAATGAGTCAGTAGAATTAGGAGGTAGGTTGTGATACCATATCATAGCTCCCTTTGACAGAGTTGCCCCAAAATTTTTCAGTAGGACACACTCAATCTCATCATCATCCAAGCCATTTCCTCTGATGGCATATGTGTAGGAGGTCACATGCTCATTTGGGTCGGTCGTTCCGTTATACTTAGGAATCTCGAGCATGCAGAACTTCTTAGGGATCGGCTTTGGAGCTGCGCTCGGAGGAAAAGGTTTTTGAATAAACTTCTTAGAATCCAGGCCTTTTAATATCGGTGCTCCTGGTATTTGGTCAACCTTGGAATTATAGGTTTCCATTTTTTTGTCATTGGCTTCGATTTTTTTCTCTTCTGATTCTGCCCTTTTTGTCAGCTCCTCGAGCATTTTTATGATCTCAGGGTTGATGCCCGATTCATTTTCATTTGGCCTCTCCATGACTAGTTCGTTTCTGCGGGTAACTTCCTGGGACGGCTCAGGCTCAATTCTGCTCGGGGCATAACTTTGATTCTGGAGTTGGGCTATTGTTGCCTGATGAGCCTGTAACATTTTGAAGATCACCCGCAAGTTGATCCCATCATCTTCGCCGCCATGCGTATTTTGTGCAACTGATCGGACTTCCCTGCGGTTGTTGTTCTCAAGATCGGTAGGCAAATTTGCATTGATGGACACATGCGAGCTAGCGTCGATCAGGTTTGCAACTGGAACTACGTTGAGGTCGATGAGGGGCACCTTGTTCCCGGGCGCTATATTGTTGTTCTCGCATGGTGGCTGGATCCAGCATTCACGTTCAGAGGGGCTGACTAGGAGTTCGACATTTTGAACTTTGGTGTGAAATTAGAGGCACTTCAAAGAACAAGTGTAAAATAGGGTGTATTATAGAAGTTTGCATCAAATATCCACTATTATCCTTAGCCTCATTGTGGGTGCCAAACTGTTTACCCTCAAAATCAGATAACAATTAAATTTATAAGTGATTTTAAGGATATTCGAATTAATTTGATACAAAGTGATAAATTAAGTCAATATTGAACAGACAAAGATAAAAATAAATTCAAACCACATGAGTAGGATAGTTTCAGCCTTAGTAAAATACTCAACCTCGATCCAACATCTGCACGCAAGGTGCAGAAGTGTAGTATGAGTACAACTGACCCCTTGTACTCAATAAGTAACAAACCTAACCTTAGGTTGAAAGTAGTGACGAGCTGGGACAAGGGTCCGAGTCCAACTCCAATAACCATTCACAGTTCATAACAATATAATAAGAATGACACAAGAAAATAACTCATCGATAAGATGCTCAACTCGTTCACAGTTACGAAAAGTAGGCATGCTTTTTAAGTATAACAGTAAGTCCCAAATCTTCCACCAAAAATACCAAAAACATAAGGGTAAGTTCGAAAACCGTGAATTTTTTCAAAAGTCCTTTCAACAATAAATAAGATGTTTCATTTTTCAGATAGCATGAGAAAAGTACAACTTTATGCCTACATGTCACTATGCAGGTGAAATTATGAATGTCACCAAATCCAAGTAGCGTGAGAAAATGCACCTCTATGCATGTATCTCAAATACGCATGCCAAACATAATGCATCTCAGTGATGAACTCATGTACTCACACTCTCAGAGTACTCAATCTCATGGTCTCACTCTCTCACTCATCATGCTCAATACTCAGCACTGTACAGGGCAGATCCAGCCCAACCAAACATAAATAAACCACACACTCAGTACTGTATATGGCCAATCCAGCCTAGGGGATGTAACGACCCGACTGGTCATTTTGCTTTCTAGAACCTCGTTCCCTTAAATAAGGCTTTCGTACTTGCTTTCACTGATTTATGACTTGCGGAGATGGTTGGTTCGGGATTTGGAGGAGTTTGGATTGAAATCGGAACACTTGGTTCCTTAAGGTTGGCTTAAAAGGCAAAGTTTGACTTCGGTCAATATTTTGAGTAAATGACATCAGAATCGGAATTTGACAGTTCTAATATGTTCGTATGATGATTTCGGACTTTGGCGTATGTTCGGATTGGATTTTGGATGATCCGGGAGCGTTTTTGCGCATAATAGTGAAAGTTGAAGGTTTTTAGAAGTTCTTTAAATTTGGTTTAGATCGGGTTTTGATGATATCGAGTCTTGAATGGGATTCTGAGATCGGGAATAGTTCCGGAATATCATTTTATACTTGCACGCAAAATTTGGTGTCAATTCGAATAGTATAAGTATGTTTCGGCATATTGGAAGTAAATTGAAGAACCTGAAGTTCATATGTTTGATTCGATTGGTTTTGGGGTGTGATTCTTTGTTTTAATGTTGTTTTGGGTGTTCTGAGGGTTCGAGCGAGACCATTTTATCATTCCACTTGTGGGTATGTTTGGGTGGGGTCCCGGGGTCCCCGAGCGTCAATCGGACGAGGCCCAGACTAAGTTGAAAAATTTGAGCAAGAGTCGAAGCCCCAACTTCTGTCATAACCGCACCTGTGGTTGGTCAGCCATAGGTGTGAGCTCGCACGTGAGGGCCTTGACTCGCAGAAGCGTCCAAGGGTGGGCAGCCTAGAACTGCAGATGCGGCCCCTCCTCTGTAGAAGCGGTGGGCCTTCAGATAAAGCGGCCCCAACCGGCCCAGTGAATTTCGTAGAAGCAGATCATTATCCGCAGATGCGAGGGCGCAAGTGCGTCCCATGAACGCAGGTGCGGAAATTGCTGAAGGCAGTGGCCTTCATTTAATACGGGCCTTAGATGTTTTTGACTCATTTTCATTCCATTGTTGGGCGATTTTAGAGCTTTTTGAGAGGGGGTTTTCACCAAGCTTTTGGAGGTAAGTAATTCCAACTATATGTGAGTTAAATACTTAGATTTTGGGTAGATTAACATGTAAAGATCAGTTAAAATCATGGGATTAGAGGAAAACCCAGGGTTTGGCAAGAATGAGATTTTTACCAACCATGAAACTTAGTAATAATCATACATCTATGTTCCTTAGGTTATGGGTAACAACTTCCTTCGAAAATTTCCAGAATACGGGCACGTGGGTTCGGGGGTGAATTTTAGGAATCTCACATTTAGGGTTGGGTAATCACTTTAATAGATAGAATATAAACTTGTGAACCTATAATGATTGATTTTTTCACTATTTGAATAGTTTCGGATTGTTCGGCTCCGGTTTGAGGGTTTGAGCACATTCTTGAGTTGAAAGTAGGCTCGAAACAAGGTAAGTCTCTTTTCTAACATTGTAAGAGGGAAATTTCCCCATAGGTGAACTTAATTAATATGTGATTATTTGTGGGGGCTACGTAAGTACGAAGTGACGAGAGTCCGTACATAGCTACTATTTTTGTTATGTACGGAAAGTTTTAGGTTTACACCATGCTTTGTGGAGACTATTATTTGATTATATGTGCTAATTGTTATGAAAGGAATTAAGTTGAGGAAATTCTAAGAATTTAAAGGCTTCAAGTTATTGTCTTCATTTTTGAAAAAGAATCAAGAAAGTGTTATGATTTAAATGATAAAAATACGTTTGACCGCGTCGCACGTATGATTCGCGAGCGGGGTTATGTTTTTACCGCGTCACATCTATGATTCACGAGCGGGCTGAATAGATGCATCTATGATTTGCGTTGTTCGACCCTCGGTAGTACACGCTTACTTTTATATTGGATCGAGCCGAACACCCTCGGTGGTATTTGTGTATGATAATAGAACGGGAACTCTTTATAGTTGTATGATTGTTGCTTGAAGGGTCACTTGTTTTAAATAAAGAAAGTGCCTTGACTTCTTAAAATATGATGGAAGGGGTCTTCAGTTATTATTCTTGTTTGAACTTGTTGTTATATACTTACATTATGAATTAAGAATTGGAACTTCATATTATTATATTATTGGTCCTAGTAAGTGTCGGAGTCGAACCCTCGTCACTACTTCTTCGAGGTTAGACGAGATACTTACTATATACATATTTTTATGTACTCACGCTATACTTCTGTACTTGATTGTACATGATTTGAGGCAAGTGCATCTGGCCATCAGTCCGACGCGTAGAGTTGACTCCCCAGCTCGAGACTTCCTGGTGAGATGCCCTTTTGAGTCGTTCTGCATTAGCTGGAGTCTCTCTTATGTCTTTACTATTCCTGTCTATTCTTTTCCAGACAGTAGGATAGTTTGGTTTTGTAAATTCTACTAGATTGCCCACATACTTGTGAAATCAGGTCTTGGCACACACACTAGTAGACTTATGATTTTGGTTTACTTACATGAATGCAAATTCGTATTTATTGCTTACAGTTATTTATGCTTAAATTTTAAACTCCTAAATTTTTATCGAATCAGGAGAAGTCATCACTTGCTAATTATTTAAATGGAATTCAAGAGTCGATTAGTCTTGGCTTGCCTAACAACGGTGTTGGACGCCATCATGGCCTATTATGGAATTTGAGTCGTGACAATATGGTATCAGAGCACTAGGTTCACGTAGGTCTCACAAGTTATAGGCAAACCTGGTAGAGTCTTGCGGATCGGTACAGAGACATCTGTACTTATCTTCGAGAGGCTATATGGTGTTAAGAAACTAATCTTTATTCATATTCTATCGTGCAGTTGATGGTATACTAAATTTTCTTCTTCTATTCTCTCACAAATGGTGAGGATGCGTACGGCGGACATTCCAGACCCGGGAGGAGCTGCTCCCCCCGTTGCTAGAGGTAAAGGCCAGGGGAGGGCACCAGCCCGAGATAGGGGACGAGGGCGTTCCAAAGCTACCCCCATAGCACTACCAGCTGATCTAGTGGAGGATTCTATCATCGAGGACCAGGGCGAGGTACCTGCTCTAGAGCCATCCCCAGTAGACATCATGACAGGACCAGGCTTTCAGGAGGTCATGGGTCGTATCCTCTATTAGGTGGTGTTTTTGGGCTTATATGGATTGGGGTGACGTGAGATCACCCATGGTTATGTGTATGGTAAGGGTATATGGCGATTTGATGGCTTTGGAACGACTCTTGGCACGTTTGAGGACTAACATATATTTGAATGGGGGAGATGTCATGAGCCGACCGGTCGTTTTGAGCTTTAGCATTTTAATAGGTAGTTTGAGACTTTGAGTAGCTTTATATTATGTATTATGGCTTGCGTGTGTGATTGGTTTCAGTTTTCAAGTGGTTCAAGATTGATTTGGAAGAATGATTCTCATTTTAGAAGCTTTAAGTTGGAAGATTTGACCATGGTTTGACTTTGGTTAAACGGACTCAAAATCGAGTTTTAATTATTCCAATAAGTTTGTATGATGATTTTGAACATGCCCACAAAGTTTGGTTAAATTTCGATGAGTTTTGGATAAGTTTAGGTTGTATGGTGATTGTTTTCGGTTTCGACGTCGTCTTGAGCATAAAGGTTATCATATTGAGCAAATGACCTTTGATTCGTATTTCGACTAAATCATTATATCCATATCGTAATTTTGAAATCATAAAAACTGAAATCATCAAGTTTCGACATCCTATGAGGAATTTATGATCATTTTACTAAGAATTGAGTTGCCAGATTTTTAGAATTAGTTAGAAATTTGCCGCTCAATTCGTATTTAAAAATCTGCACTATTTCTAAATATTAAAACCAACATATCTCCTTTATTATAAGGTCAAATAGAGTGATTCAAAAACCTAACTTGACTGGAATTTCATGAGGAATTCATTGAAGGTATCAAAAGTGAGTTTCGAGATTGTTTGGTACAAGAAACGAGGTAGAACAACTTAACAAAAACATATAATATAGATGGTTTATTCATTTGGTCATATTTTGAGTTGGGGAGCTCGGATTTGGGAAATTTTCACCACATGGATTGGGGTAAGTGTTCTATACTCAATTTTGGTTATATTTCATGAATCCATCTTCGCTTTTGGCATTTGATTGATGATTTCAAAGTGAAACTTGGGAGTTTTGTCTAAAATTTCATAAAGTGAATTTTTTTAGTTTTGAATATCAATTCAGAGTCAGATTTGAGTGAAACTAGTATGGTCAGAATCGTAATTGAATGGGTTATCGAATTTAGTAAGTTACGTCAGATTTTGAGGTGTGGGCCTAAGTTTGACTTTTTGGTTGACTTTGGACTTTTGATTAAAGATTCCACCTTTATCAATTGGGTTTATTTCCTTTGGCATTATTTGATGTTGTTGAGTTTCTTTTGGATAGTTTCGATCCGTTCAGAGGTCAATACACACTCTGGAGTATTGTTTCACTTGCTCGGTATTGGATTCGGCTTGTTCGAGGTAAGTATTACTTTTAAACTTGGTGTTGAGGGTATGAATCCCTCAACATACGTATTATGTGTTTGGCATTCAGGTAATGCACATGCTAGGTGACAAGCGTGTGGAGGTACACCGTGTGAATTATGACTCGGTTGATTCTGTGATACTGTGTAGTTACCTAATCTTATTTCTATCCATAAATTTTTTAGAGAAATTGAGCTGTTTCATGTTAGAAATCATATTTAGGCTATATGTTTATTCTGTTGGGACCCATTGAGGTCATCTCTGTTGTTCAGTTATTTGCTTAAATTGCAGTTACATACTTAGTCATATTCATTTATTCGCATATCATACCCCAGTCTCTGTTATACTTTGTGTTCACATCATATTATCATTGTTTGGCCTGATTGACATGAGATTTGTGAGCCTGAGAAGCCGGAGAGATTGATGACCGAGTTAGGTCCCGAGAGCTGTGTTGTGAGAGATATTATGGATCGAACTGCACACTGGATAAGGCCATACTGACTATATATATGCTATTATTATATGGATCGGGCTGCATGCCGCATTATAGGCTTTATTATTGTTGATGAGATCGGGTTGTGCGCCACAACAAATTTTATTAATTCATGATGGGATCGAGCTGCACGCCAGAGCAGGTCATGTTGGCTTATATAAGTACTTGTGCAAGATCCGCCTTTCCGGAGTCTGACATACCAGTAGTGAGCGCATGTACCGTACAGTGCTGAGTGTGCTGAGTGATCGAGCGTGATGACTGGGAGTGCAAGACAGTGAGATTGAATACTCTACGAGTGTGAGTACATGAGTTTATCACAATGATGCATTACATTTGACATACATACTTGACATACATGCATAGAGATGCATTTCATCCTGCTAATCAGTTTTGTGACATTCATGATTTGACATGTACATTGACGTGTAGGTATAAAGATGTGCTTTCTTCATGCTATCTGAGAATGAAATATCTTATCTGTTGTTGAAAGTTTTTAGGAAAAATTACAGTTTTCTGGTTAACTCATATTTTTGTGATTTTGGTGAAAGATTTGGGTTTTACTGTTATACCTAAAAAGCATGCCTATTTTCCGTAACTACGAATGAGCTGAGCATCATATCTTTGAGTTATTACTTGTACTGTTTTTATTATATTATTACGAGTTATTCTTGACTATTGGTGTTGGACTCTGATCGTTGTCCAAGCTCGTCACTACTTTCAACATAAGGTTAAGTTTGTTACTTATTGAGTACATGGGGTCAGTTGTACTCATACTACATTTTTGCACCTTGCGTGCAGATGTTGGAGCTGATGTTGCTACATGTGGCGAGAGCTGGCCTTGAAGATGTACTTGCGTTCCGGTTACAGGTGCCCCTTGTTCTTGGTAGCTTTAGATCTATAAATCTGTTCATGTACATTAAACAGATGATGTATTTATTTTATACCGGCTTTATAAACTCTAAATCAATTAGAAGCTCATGATTTGTACTACCAATCCTTAAGATTTTTGTATAAAAGTTCAGTTATTTCATCACTTATTTTCTCAGTAAATCTCATTTGAATTGGATTATTGTTAATTGGCTTACCTAGCGGGATGAGTTAGATGTCATCACAACTAGTTAGATTTTGGATTGTGACATTTTTATACCGTGTAATTTTTATTTAAAAGATATATATAACTATATAGTCGTATATGTATACATACGTATAAGTGCTTTTGACCTTCCCATGCGTGGATCATTTTATTGGATCACTATTATGGGATAAACTACAATTGTTAGTTTGTTGGGAGGAAAATATTTAGGAGGAAATAGTTAGTTGTAGATCCAAATCTTGATTAAGGTTAAATTGGTCTTTACACGAGTGTGGCCATAATTGGGATGACAGCGGCTGGTCCAAATAACAACGCTCTTTTTATTATCAAAATGTTTTCTATTCTTAAATTTGAATTGAGATATTGGATTAAGAATTATTATAATTTACAACACATCTTTGCCGTATTAACTATTTATGTAATAATATTGTGTTTATCCTCATGTAATGATATTATTATGTTTTGTTTTCGAGACTTTAGTTTATTACTAAAAGCTAAAAAGTAATGCGTGAGTTAAACACACATTATTCATTCGAACTATGTGCAAATAAAAGTAAGACATTATTCATCATATTTCAAATTATTTACAACTAGCCATGGGAAACTTGACTATAAAAAAGTTAATATTTTTAGTTGTTTCATTTTAGGGCTGTCTAAGGGGAGGGTATTGAGATCTTAAGGGGATTGGGCACGGGGATGGTAGCGGTAAGGGAGGGAGGAATGCCTTAAGGGGACTTTCATTAAGGGTACATGGTAAAGGTACTTTTATAGGTACCTTATCGGTACACCTACGGGTCCTAAGGAAGGGGAGGGGGAGGGGATACTTAAGGAGACGATACGAGTACTTAGAGGTATTTATAAACTAAAATTTTAAAAACTATTATATTCAAATACAAACAAACTTTAACGGATGAAAAACTCAAACTTTTATTTCAATACTTATAAAAATAAAATCACATATATTTTTTAACGATTTATAGAATTTTTAATAACTTCTATTGGTTCTTCACTTGAAATTTGATAGCACTTATTCTTCTGCGTCCCTGCTATTTTTGGTATATAGTATTTCACTATAGGCATCGTTGTCTTCTTGAATTATTTCTGGAAAGCTAAAGTTCATTCTCTTCCAATATTTCAGCAAGTCTTAATTTCCTTCACCATCGCAATTTTATTATTTTTAACATTTGTTCTAGAAAAACCTTGAAAAGTAGGATTATACGTTTATTGTATGTAACGCCTAAACCCGGATTGGTTAGGATTTATTTCAAAATGAGGACCCCCTCTCCTTAGCATTACCCTTAATCTATTACACACCCTTTTTACCAGTTTAGGAGCCATTTTTAATAATAAATAATTAAAATCACAACAAATAGCAACACAAGTATAACCAAAATAGATGCGAAACTTAATAATAGTGTTAGAACATTAATTGCAATTAGAGATAGAGAGAGATATAATTAGAGGGATATGAGAGTTTTGTGTTGAAGTTGAAAGAATAAAATGAAGTATTTATAGTTATAAAATAGGGCTAAAATGTATTTGGAAAAACTTCGAGGTTAAAAAATATAAATTAGGGGTAAGGGGTGTTAGGGGGCTGAAGAGACAAAAATAGCTGTTATTTTTATTTATTTATAAAATAGCCATTGGCTAATGGTACAAAAATATATTAAAGGTACCGGTTCGATACCTTAAGGGTACCAATCAGACGGGTTCTACGGGTACTTTTTTTGGTACCCTCCCAAATCTCTTACCCTACCTCCAATACGGACCGATACGAACCGGTACCGATTCGAGTATTACCCTCCCTTAGGGCATCTCCAACCTTTACCCTATTTTTGGTCCCTAAAATGGGGATTTTCCCATTTTGGGGACAACTTACTCCAACTATTTCCCCCATTTTTTTTCCAAACTTTTTTATATTTTTCTCCCTCTTCTATACTATATTATTATCTGTCATTTCAATTTTGTTTTTTAATTTTCATTAAATAAATTCCATCTTTTATTTTTATTAATTTGTAATTTTTATTAAAACAATTCCATAAAATTTTAAATAATACAATTTGTAAGTAATTATTATAGATTAACTAATAATTCAAAATAAAAGTGAAACCATTGCGATACAAGATTAATTAAATACATATTATATAACGATAAATTCATTCAAAATACTACCTAAATATTTAACTTCAACCTCTGGTATTCTCTCATAAATGATCTATTAATGCATACGAAGTGCAAAATGAGCATCTTTGTCCTTAATTCTTCTATGTCGAGCTAAAAATTCTTGAAATCGATGATTTTCACTGTCATTTCTACTATTGGAGTTGGACCTTCCAAATCATCTTGAATTGGTGCATTAAGATCATACTCATTCTCGATTATCATGTTGTGCAGTATAATTGATGTAGTCATTATATCATGTAGCATTTCTTTCTGCCAAAAACGCGAGAGTCCTGCAACAATTCCAAAACGTTGTTGCAAAACTCCGAATGCACGCTCAATTATAACTTATAATAAAATTAACTTACAATTTACATAAAAATAATAAATGCACGAAAATTAATTTATCAAAATTATACGCCAAAGTTAATATGTAAAATTAATATTATAAATACATTACATAAATATAATTAAGTATATAAAAAGAGATAAATTAAAAGATTAAATAATAAAATAATAATAAAAAGTGATGAATAGTAATGGATGAGATGAATAGTGTAATCCCATATTTCAGGGAACACTATTCATCCCCATCTTGGGGGCAAAAATGGGGAAATGGGGGTAAGGTCAGAGATGCCCTCTCCTATTTTTGCCCCCAAAATGGGGGATAAATAATGTTCCATGAAATATGGGGTTACACTATTCATCTCCCCCCATTGCTATTCACGTATATTTTATTATTTAATTTTTTAATTTATCTCTTTATATATATCTAATTATGTTTATGTAATATATAATATTAATTTTACATCTTAACTTTGGCGTATAATTTTGATAAATTAATTTTTGTGCATTTATTATTTTTTATGTAAAATTGTAAGTTAATGTTATTATAAGCTATAATTGTACACAAATTATATAATCATCTCAGAAAATGAATGGTGAAAATATAAAATATTAGATGTTGCTAAAACTGAAAGGTGCGAATATAAAATAATAGATGTTGCTAAAATTAAAAAGTAAAAATTTAAAATACATTAAATAAAAATACATTAAAATTGAAAATACATGACAATTGAAAATACATTAAATTAAAATACATAAAAATTGAAACTAAGGTAAATAGCATAATAAAAATTGAAAATCAATGATTTCAATCATTTTTAGCTCGACATAGAAGAATTAAGGACAAAGATGCTCATTCTGCACTTCGAAATGCATTAATATATCATTTATGGGAGAATACTAGAGGTTGAAGTTGAATATTTATGTAGTATTTTGAATGAATTTTATCGTTATGTAATATGTATTTAATTAATCTTGTATCGCAATGATTTCACTTTTATTTGAATTATTAGTTAATCTATAATAATTGCTTACAAATTATATTATTTAAAATTTTATGGAATTATTTTAATGGAAATTACAAATTAATAAAAATAAAAGATGGAATTTGTTTAATGGAAATTAAAAAATAAAATTGAAATGAAAGATAATAATATAATATAGAAGAGAAAGAAGAATATAAAAAAAGTTTGGGAGAAAAAATGGGGGAATGGTTGGAGTAAATTATTTTCTTTTTTTCTTAGACAACCCACTTCATTTTGTTCCTTGCTTTCGCCTTAATCATTTTCTTTTTTCTAGGATATGCGTATATAAATCTATACTATATTAAAAGCACGAATACCGTTAGTGAAATGTCGTTCACCTTTTTTATCCTTCAAAAATAGATGCTACATTAGACAAAACAATCATTTGTAATTTTTCTAATATTTAAGACTTTAATTATTTCTCTAATATTTTGTACTTCAAACTTAACTAAATTTGATGTATTAAACTTTTCCTTATTTGATTTGTATGATTATACCCATATTTGTAAAAGATGATATACAACCATACTTGTGAAAGAAGTCGGTTAGAATCTTTCAAAAAAACAAAAACAAATTAAACATAGTTACCATATAAATAGCTATGTCCATTTATAAGTAGCTCATTACAAAAATTGGCCAATTCATAAAATATTACTAATATTAGCCAATTAACTATTTGTAGCAAAAAAAAAGTCAATTTTTTGCTTTCTTTTGAGTGGGTGTTATTAGAATAGATTAGGTACATCTTAAGGAGTTTGAATCTCAGATTTGGGATGATTTGGTGAAGTTTTGATGTAGTTTGAATTGAAAATTCAAAGTAAAAACTGAACATGAAAAAAAATGACATGTGTATCATATTGTGTATCATTTGTATATCACATATGTATCATATTTGTATCAATTATGTGTCACATGTATACCTGTGTGTGAGATACATGCACGATACATGTTTGATACATGTGTCGCAGAAGAATTTTTTGAACTCGATTTAATTACGAAATTTGATACAAAATCAGTCCAAATCACCTCAAATCTTCCTCAAATTTTGTATATTGACTTATCTATATGTTTTCAATGAATTTCAACTATACCCATTGAAAAAGTTCCTTTTTTTGCTTAGATTTTTGGAATATTGTATATTGTTTTTGTATTTTATCATCTTATTTTCTACCTCATCCATGAAATTTCCTTTCCACCTTGCATCTAATGTTGTTAATCACGCTTAAAAATATGGAAGGAGATTTTTGCATGATATTCTTTGAGAGAAAGAACCTTTTTTATTTGACTTTTTAATTTTTATATGTGCTTGACTAGTTTTTGTAAGTCTACGACTAATGGTTAGAAGTTGGTAAGTTGAAAGTTATTTGGGACAATTGTGTAAGTTTTCCTTTGGAAAATTACCAGCTATGTCCATTTATAAGTAGCTCATTATAAAAATTGGTCAATTGATAAAATATTACTAATATTAGCCAAATTAGCTATTTGTAGCAAAAAAATATCAAATTTTTGCTTTGTTTTGAGTATGTGCTATTAGAATAGATTGGGCACAACTTAAGAAGCTTGAATCTCAGTTTTGGGATGATTTGGTGAAGTTTTGAGGTGGTTTGAATTGAAAATTCGAAGTAAAAACTGAACATGAAAAAAATGATATGTGTAACACACTCTGTATCATTTGTGTATCACATATGTATCATATTTGTATCAATTATGTATCACATGTATATCCATGTATACCTGTGTGTGAGATACATGCGTGATACATGTTTGATACATGTGTCGCAGAATATTTTTTTGAACTCGATTTAATTACGAATTTTGATACAAAACCAGTCCAAGTCACCTCCAATCTTCCTCAAATTTTGTATATTGACTTATCTGTATATTTTTAACGAATTTCAACTATACCCATTGAAAAAGTTCCTTTTTTGTTTAGATTTTCAGAATATTGTATATATTTTTGTATTTCATCGTCTTATTTGCTACCTCATCCATGAAATTTTCTTTCCATCTTGTATCTAGTGTTGCTAATCGCGCTTAAAAATATGGAAGGTGATTTTTGCATGTGATTCTTTGAGAGAAAGAACCCTATTATTTGGTTTTTCAATTTTTATTGGCTAGTTTCAGTAAGTCTATGACTAATAGCTAGAGGTTGGTAAGTTAGATTTATTTGGGACATTTGTGTAAGTTTTGGGTTTCGAACATCTTGGTAGATTTAGGAATACCTTTTGTTAATAAAATAATTAGTATAACTCTAAAATTTTCAGGACATCAAAGATTGTGATTCTCATTAAATATTAAATAATAAAAGAAATTAAAATCTGAAGTCTAGGAAAATTTCTTTATTTCTCCAGTTTAGTGTGCTTTTTTCACCAACAAAAATTAAATAGATGAAAAAAATGAATAAACGAAAATTATGAAGAGAAAATTAAAAGAAACAAAAAAGAAGTAAAAGACGGATTAAAGAAAGGGATAATTGAAAAAATATTGCATATTCACATTAGAGTGGTGTCGAACACTTTGCACTCTTTTAGGTTTAGGAGTCTACTTTTTTATAATAAAATATGAAAGATTAGACTAAATTTAGCACTCTCATAAAATAATATTGATAAAAAATCTTTAACTATTGGTAAACTATGTCTATCAGACATAAATTTTATAATAACTAATATAAAATATATATATATATATATAAAGTGCTCACGTAAAGTAATATGCGCGTTTTACCGTTCAATTAAACGATACTTCTATAATACTTTTTTTATAATGAGCTTGTACTACAACAAATTTAATAAAGAACCACTAAAGTAAACCCCCTAAATATGATCAACATAATTTTTATTTTAAAACTTGTAATTTTTTGTACTTGTATTGCTTTTAGAGACACGCGCAACATGCTACATTAAAATTTAAATTATTATTTCTTTAATATTTTGGATTTCGAAATCAATTAAAGTTTTTTTTTTTAATATGAATTATGTAGGAATTCCTAATATTTAGAAATATAAAATTAGGGAAAATTTTACTTAAATAAATTCTTTTCTTACTTGAGTTGTGAACTATAATTCAATTCTACTACAATTATGTTTGCTTGCTCTTTGGAATAGATTCGGCATCACGTGATTTTGTACTGATCAGTTATTACAAAATTGATGCTCAAATATAATAAATTTTAGTTTACCAAGAAAATAATTAAAAATTTAAAAACATAACCAGTTAAATCATATACTATGACTTTTGATTGGCAGTTGCCCGGAAAAGTAGTAAGTTGAATGGTTGGGAAGCGTTTCTGTCTCTCGTTCTTTTATATTTTTTATTATTTTAGAAATGGTTAGGAAAAAAACTTATTTCCAACTTTTTGTCTCTTTATTTTTATTTTGTTAGAATAAATCTATCACTTTAGACTATATCAGATAGCAATAAGTTTAACGTAAACGTATGAAATATACTACATATCAATTAGTTATATTATCTATGTAATTATGAATTTGACTCTTTATTTCTAATCAGGCAAAGACTAATAAATATTCTACTTGGATTGCAAAACAATTCTAAAATAAGCCTCCTTTGATGTAGCTTAATTTAGTTTATTGATTCAGAGTAATTTTTTCTTCAATAACAAATATTTAGAATTGTTTTTGTATATAATATGAATACATATTTAAAAACAACTATTTTAATTATCTCAAACATATATTTCAAATATTATTTATATGGATTTAAAATGATATGTTTTCATTATTGGGGTAAGAGGAAAATAACTTTTTTACATATTAATCCCCAATTTTCAACTCTATTACGCCCGAAGGCTCGTCCTCTCGTTTAATAGACGTCGCTTTCTCCCCCAAAACACATACATGCGCCCCGTGTTCATTACCAATTATTTTTCGCTCTCGTTCTTCGTTTTTAGGGTTTCAGTTTCATATGCTTTGTTGAATCAATCTGATTACGTACGGTTGCTGATTTCGGGATCGGCTTTTCATTCTTGATTCCTCAGGTAGATTTACTGAGGACGAATGTATTGAACGTTTTAGTTTCTTTGTTTTTTTTGTTACTTTTATCAGTTGTTTTTCCCCCCTGAAATTGTGGATTTTCTTTTTTTGTGTGATTATCGGAAATTGTTTTTGTTTTATCGCGTGTCGAATTTTGAGTTTGTTGGATTATGGTTGATGACTTTGGGGTTTCAATTAACAGATGAGCTTTTCGATCAAGACTATAAATTCATTCATGTTTGTGCTTTTCTGTCACTCCGGGTGGAGATGCCTATGGTAATTCGTTGTAAAAAGTGAAGTTATTTACTGGAAGATGGTGTTTGATGCAAAAAATTGAAAATATATTTTCAGGCAAAAAGTGATCCTTTTTTTTTTAATTCAAGTTGGAGAATTGTTGAGGAGTTACTGCTTGTTGCTTCTGCTTTCTTTTCATCTTTCCTTGAGTCGGGATCTATCGGAAATAACCTATAAGGTTTGTGTAAACACTACCCTCCCCAGATCGATTATACTGGGTTTGTTGTTGTTGAACATTGTTGAGGAGGTCTTTTCATCCAAAAACTGTCATTCACTCACTAAGCACGAATAATACTTCAATAAACTAGGACGTGCTGAACACCGCGCTTGTCCAAAAAAAAAAAAAAGATGTTGTCCAGACAGGTCCAAATGAACTCTTTGAAGGAGATGGAAATAATATTTAACTGGCTGTGACACCCAAGTGTGTGGCGTAGTGGTCAATGAAGTGGGTTGAGAACCATGCGGTTTCATGTTCAAATTCCAGTAGAGACAGACAAAAATATTAGGTTATTTTTTCCATCTATCCAAGCCTGGACGGAGTTACCTGGTACAAGTTGCTAGTGGGAGGTAGTTAGGTATCCCTTGGAATTAGTCGAGGTGTGCACAAGCTGACATGTACACCACGGTTATAAAACAAATCATTTAACTGGTTGCGTCTATCATTGCCTAACTGTTTCTGCTGTTATGGTTGTGAGTATAGCGCAATTGTAGATGACAAAATCTGATTATTGGAAATAATCTAAAAATATGAAGTTATAAGAGAAATCAGTCAGATCATTTGAAATCTAAAACCCTCTATTACAGCTTGTAAATGTAAAACTTTTTGGGCAAGCTGGCCGTTCCCTTCATTTATTGAGTCAGATTCACTTTTTCATGCTCCCTTATAATCTATTGAATCAATTCACATTTTGAATTTGCTATGCGCTATGCATTAAATAGTGAACCACTAGATGTCCTCATTTGAAGATATGAAGCATTATCTGGATCCAAAAAGTGCGTAGTTCTCTACAATGGCACTGAACTTGTGAATATCATGCCAATACACTTGTGGCTGCGGGGCAGTTTCCTGATACCTGTAACTTCACATTTCTTCTTTTCTTTTTTACTGTCAAGTTTTCCAAACAGGCTAAAGGGATGTTATTTAGAACATGCTGACAGTGAGAGCAGTATCTGAAGAAAAGGGCCATTACTTTACTGGGCTAAAATAAGACTAATCTAAGTCTGTCTGTTAGTGTTAATACTTACTATTTCAAAAGGAAAAAAGGTTGGCTTTTAGTGTCACACTGGTTTATTTTAGTGCTTTTAGCACAGGACATATGAGTTGACGAAAACTACTTTTCGCTTGTTTTAGTATTGTTTCTGTTAGGGAAGGTTATTCAGCTGATTGCTATATCAGATTGATGATGTGTTTTTATCATGCGTTCTATTAAGTATCGGAAGTAGATTTTATATAGGTTACCTATCTGAATCCATAAATGTCTGGAAGGTTGAAGAATTTTTCTTCTGGATAAGTACACAAAGGAAGAACAAAACAATCTAGCATTTGTTTGCTTGAATTGGTAAATGAATTTATTTTAAGAAGAATGTTTGTAGCTGTATGCTTATATCTTTCTTCGGAGTTCTGCGGCTTTACTGAATGTGTGGGATCCACGACCTTCTATAAGTTGAGTGAAAGGAAATTTTACATTTTCTGTCTTGAATATCCTTTTCCAGTCTACCAAACACGCCTTAACCCTCCTACAAGGTCTTGCTGCTGATGCGCTCCTTAGGGAGTGGAAGAGACTGAAAAATCTGCTTTTCTTTTGTTATATTAATTTTCTTTCCTGATGCCATTATGGATTTGAGAATGCTGCTTATGATCACTTACAGAACAGTCGAGAAAGAAATGATAATAAAGCAGCCATTTAGTATCTAAATATATACTTACAGAAAAAAGAAACCATTCAGTGTCTGAATATATTGTAAGATTGCTTGTTGAGCAGTTACAGCTGGCAGAAAACAATAGTTGGGTTTTTGCCAATGGAGAAAGCAACAGATTCTAGCTTATTTGTCAATGATGGTTCTTTCATGGAGAGGTTCAAACAGCTCCAACAGGAGAAGGAAACGGAAAAGGTGAAGACTGCCTCTTCAAAAGAGTCTAAGACAGCTTCCAGTATATTGGGATCGTCAACTCCGAAGGCCGTCATTAATAAACCAAGCTTTGAATTAAAAGCTAATGCATCACGGAAAACTACTACAGCTCCTTCAGGTGGGAAACTTGCATTCAGCCTGAAACAGAAGTCCAAAATCGCTGCACCTTCTGTTAAGCTAGGTGACGATGAGGATGAGGATGAAAAAGATGCTGGGAATTCTTCAGGAGATGGGCCAATTAAACGGCAGAGGGTGGCAGAACCTGGTGCTCTGCACCAGCCTGTTAGACAAATTGATGTTGGTAAATACTTCTTACAAAAATTGGAACTTTGTTGATGATATCCCCTCTCTCCCTCCCCCCCTCTCTCTATATATATATAATTTCTTTTTCTTTAATTTTTCCGTTTGCTAGGGTGATTTAGGCAATCCGACTCATTTTTCATGGACTTGTGATAGCTTAGGAATTTCGATAATTTATGGAGTCATCTTAGTTCTTGTCCGTTGGAGAATTTACTAATGTACTTATTTTGCTTTATGTTGGTGGTCGCATATGAGGTGATTTCTATTTGGTTGGACCTCATAACACATAATCACTTAATGTCTTGTGCAAGTTGTGTTATTGCTTATCATTTACTACTTCTCTGTCCTTGTAAAAAAAAAGGCTTTACTGCATCGCTGTTGTTGAAGCCTTATGTTGCAAATCCTTTAAGCCCTTCATTAGTCAAGATTGTACCATTCTATGTTGTACTTTGAGAATATTCTCTAGGCATTGTGGATGAGGAGGACCAGACATTCTTGAGTTACTGTTGTCTGATCGTGCAGCTTATACCTTAAGTCCCTACAAACATTGGTGGAAAGAGATGTTCAATGAAAGATTTGGAAAATGCGGCTACAAGAGTAATTTACATTCACTTGTTCATGCTCTTGGTATTAATCAGTTATTTAAGTGACATGCAGCACCAAATCCTCCAAGTGATCCAACAGTGAAGAAAGTTGCAGACAAGTTAGCAAGTTTTGTGGCCAAGAATGGAAGGCAGTTTGAGCATATCACACGCCAAAAGAATCCAGGAGACACTCCATTTAAGTATGAATCAGAATCTCTGTGGTTTCTTTGTGTGTGATAGTCCCATTATATCATAATACATTAATTCTTTTCTTTCATGGCCTTTATTTTCATGGTTTATCCTGTCTTGTCAAAGCACATAGGTACAATTGTGGTTGTATGACCTCGTACCCATGATTTTTGTTGCATCTATTGTCTTCTATTGTTGTCCTCTCACCCTCGTAAGAACTGGTTTCATTTCTTGTTCTTCCTTTCTTCTTGTTCGTTTAATTGTCTATTTTGTGTTGGCGCCTAGGAGCTCTTTGTTTGCCAACATCATCGGTCTCTTTTAAAGTTCAATCTGATGAGTTTGCTTTACTGTAGATTTATCTGTAGCCTATAATGTATCGGTAATGGTCAATCATTTAATTTCTCTCTCTCCCAAAGAAAAAGAAAATTCTTTATTTTAATATTGTTAATGACATTGTCTACTTGTAGGTTCTTGTTTGATGAAAGCTGTCCTGATTACAAATACTATGAATATCGACTTAGTGAAGAGGAAAGGGCTCTATCACAGACTACGGATGCCCAAACATCCCTTAGTGGTTCGTAAAAATTCTCAGCATGCTTATATTGCTTGCATAAATCTAATTAGTGCTTTCCATGTATAGGAGTCCATGCTTTTACCAGCTTTCTCGTGTATTTCTCTAAGTATTTATGCAGTTTGTTTTTTGGCAGTAACTGTAGCACTAAAGCTGCTCTGGTATACCTGAATTTTATGTATGTAAAAGTGTGACTGGGTAGTAAGAGTTGTCTTTTCCTTTCAGGAAGCTAGATGTAGTTGCTCTTTCCGTTCTTTTCACATGCTCTCTCTAGGTATTGGCCATAGGTGCATCCTCTTTTGAGGAACAAAATTAAGCTATGACTAAATTATGATTTAGAGTCCTATGAGTCTGTGAAATGGTTGAAGTTTTACAATATATTCAAGCTTAAGGCTTTCAGCTGGTTATATTTTATATGGCATTTTATGTACTGTGTATATGTGTGTTTGTGCATGTGCGTGCCTTTAGCTGAGCACCTTGAGCCTTATCTAACTAAGTTGCCAGCTTCATTTTGTTTGCTTCTAGTGTCTAGTTCATTTGGCTTCACTTGATTAACGTAATATTTGTTTGCTATTATTTTTTCAGTTATTTACTTGATTAGCCTTTTGGTGCTGTAGGTGTTACTAGCACTGCTACTCCTAGTTCAACGAGTAGTTCTCATAGGTCACATCAGCAGCATTCAAATTACCAAATTCCTGCATCAGCATTATATGGAGCAGCGGAGAATACAAGTTCTTCAGATTCAGCTGGAAAATCTGGTAGTGTCATTTATATGTGATTCAGTGTATATTCTCTTGGACTTTTGTTTTGATTATTCACCCTGGAAATATGTGATTTGGGTGTAATGTCATGGCTAACAATGGAAATCCTGCTTTTATACCTGAATTTGTCAAACTAGGTTAGCATACACAAGTTTATTGAGGCAGATAAGTTTTCTAGTGAGGTTAGAGTACGTGAGGACAGAAAAATAGTGCTTGAATTTTGAAATTGGATTATTTTTCATCACATATCTCTATTCCCCTTGAAAAGCTTAGAACTTCAGGCATCTGAGCTCAAACGAAAAAAAAACATTTAAAAAAAACTCAAAGACTGTTTGTGCCTCTAAAGCTACAGATTTTGAACTACTGGTTTCTTTGGGAAAATTTAATTTCATTTGGGCCATTATTTGTGCACCTTCTGCACTGCATCAGATTGTCATATAATCAGAAATTCAATGTTTGATGAACTTCACGAAATTCCGAAAGGTTTTCAATGATGGTTGGGCTTGTACTGATATTTTGTCTTTTCCAGGTCATCCAAGCGGTCCATCGGGGTCAGATCCAATATCAATGATGGAATATTACATGAAGAAGGCTGCAGAAGAAGAGAAGCTGAGACCATACAAATCTTCAAAAGATGAGATGCCTCCGCCTGCTTCTCTCCAAGGTTTGTCGCTGATTTTATTCGATTCTGTTATATCTTTGTTCTGATCATCCTATTAAAGCTTAGAACTTCAGGCATCTGGGCTCAAAATAGATCCAGTAAAATGCTTATTAAAATATATCTAAGTCTTCTGATATCTTATTTTGTGTTGCAGCTCCAGGAAAGAAGGGGCATCATATGGGAGACTATATCCCGCCTGAAGAGCTTGCTAAGTTTTTGTCTACCTGCAATGATGTAGCTGCTCGGAAAGCTGCCATAGAGGCTGCAGAAAGGTCGAAAATACAAGCTGATAATATTGGCCACAAACTTCTGTCTAAAATGGGTTGGAAAGAAGGTATATCATCCTCCTTTTAGGAAAACGTTGACGGAGTTGGCTGCAAATAACTTGGACCTGTAAATTTTAGAGATAATATTCACCACTAAGATGTTTCGTTTTTTTTGGTTAATAATATTTACTTTAACTCCCAGAAGGTGGGGTGTACTCCTTGTTGGCTATACTCATTCTCCACTATGATAATGTGGCTGACTAAGATAGCTACACCTGATAACATTATCTGGCAATCTGCATACATATCTTTCTCCCATCCCTTTGTTGAAATATAATATCTCAAAGAACTAAAGACTCGGGTTGTTTATTGTTAATCACCTTCGTAATAGCTAAGGAGTCTCCATTTCTGGTTATTATTCATCTTGGAGCACATAGCAAATTTTTATGCTTTGTTTTTTGGGGAAAGGAGGGTTCCATTTTCTTATAGACCTTTCTTTAGGAGCAGGGCGGTTTAACCCTAAGCCTAAGGGGTCATTTGGTTGGAAAACAAGTTATCCTAGGATTAATCGTGCCGGGAGGATAAAAATAACACTACAGTCCAGGATAACTAATCCCGCCACAATTAATCCTGGAATAACTTGTTTTCCAACCAAACGTGAGATAAACTCATTTCAAATTTAATCCCAGGATTAATTACCCCTTATCCCTTGTACCAAACGAGCCCTAAGAGTCTTCTGTTGAGTGTTCAATGGGGTAGGGGGATGGTTTTGTTCTGCACTTGATGAGGTTACCCTCAGGTCTGAGGCGCAACCCCCTTCCATCTTGTTTATTTAAATGGATAAATACACGATGTGTAGCAAGTTGTTGTGGTAACTAGGTTGCTATCAAACTTTCCTGGACTTGGAAGTTTTGAATATTGTACATCTCGTGTTGCCAATGCTAGAAATTCTTGAAAACTTTTGCTATGATATGCAAGTCAAGCACATCTGTCGAGGTAGTTAATAGGAATTCGTACTCACAAAATACTAGCCCTTGTCATGTTTTAGGATGACAAGTGGTAAATTCATATGGAGTCTAAATCTCTATGTGAAACTGCAGGTGAAGGACTAGGGAGCTCTAAAAGTGGTATTGCAGATCCAATCACGGCCGGCAATGTAAAATCAAATAATTTAGGAGTTGGTGCTTCCCAACCCGGGGAGGTAACTCCAGAAGATGATATTTATGAGCAATATAAGAAACGAATGATGCTAGGCTACAAGTACAGGCCAAATCCGTTGGTATGACCTTTATCTCCTCTTTTTCTGAACCTTTTTGATGGTTGGTAACTTCTCTTTGTTATTTAGTGTTGCTATTTATTCAGCAAAGTAGTCTGAAATGCGATAGAATCCAGTTTGCATAAGGGAAAATAAGAAGACAACAGTAATATGAGAAGAAAACTCAAAAGGAACCATCTCGACATCACCTTCTTTGTGAAGCCAATAGAAGCTTCTATGAGTCAAGATAAAAATCACTTCCTTCCTCTATCTAGTCTAGGGAGAATATCAAGGGTAACATTGACAACAAAAAAGTATACCGTCACGGGCGTCACCTAACAGGAGGGAGAATCTGCTCTGGCAGTGTATTCGTGTAAAACTTAATGCCTTACGAGGGCATTGTTCGTTCTTGGTTTGGGGATATTCTCGGTTTAGAAAGAGGGAGGGATGGACGGAGGAAAATTGATGTCTTAAATTTTTATTGTAATTGGAACTGAGGTTGATATATCTGTTTTCACAGAACAATCCTCGGAAAGCATACTACTGAGGCATATTGTGGAATATTTCCAGCTGGCCATCTAGAGGGTGCAGTGCAAACAAGGCAATGACTCAACCTCTATATTGGAGTATCTTGAGTTTGTTATAGTTTACTTTTGGAAGACATTATTTTGAAATTGATGTTATTTGGTCTAAATACCACTCCTATAAGTTTGAATTCGTTGTATCTGATATATTGAAGATGACATGTGGTTCGAACTCATGTATTGTTCTGCGGCTCTTTTCTATTCAAAGTTTTCAGTTGAAGCATATCTAGTATCTACAGCGCAATATGAAAGCCACAGAGTGTTTCGTGTTCAAAGTACCCTATGATATTCTGCTCTATTGTCCAAAAGGAGGTCATATATTAATTCCTTATTTTTTTTTTGACATAATGGTTACATATTCAGAAATTACATGTAAGGTAATAAGTGGTGTAAACCATAATTTCCAAATATTTAAAACTTTTTTTGAAAGATCGCCAGTTGAAGAAAATTGTCAAACTTCTAAACTTTGCGATAGTGCGATAGCAAATGTGAGAGATGGGGTTAGGGGGTCTGGTATAGTATCATTTTTATGATGCAGACATGCTAGTTTACGATTTCCTAACAAGGCACCAAATTCTTATATGCTTTCTGGTATTAATTATTCAATTATGCTCCAATTTCTTATCCAAAGGTGCAATATTCACTCATATCTAATTCCAAATTCGTTAAGAATCCACAAATCAAAAGGATAGAAATTCCCCTAGTTTTGGAGCTGCTCCCTTAGTTTCCCAAATTAATGACAACAATTGTGAATACTTAGCCATGGATATAGAAAAACCAATTTGCTATGATTTCACAACCAGTAAACTAAAGGAAAGAATTAGATCAAAGTCTTCTTAACCTCCAGGAAGATAGACAGACATAAGGAAGCTTTAAAATGCATTTCACTAGATTTCCCTTAGGATTGATTACATGTGATTGCATTCCATTGAACCCATTGATACCCACAACGCCTTGGCTAATTCCAATGTGTGAAGGACCTTCTTTTAGGATGCTTTATATCTCAAGAACAAAAAAATGCAAAATTGGAAGGGAAGAAGAAAGAAAGTAAAAACGAATAAAATTAAAGAAAGAGCAAAAGAAAAAGAAGAAGAAAGGTTTACGAAATTTTGAAAGAAAAGCAGAGGGGATAAAAGGCTACTTTTCGTGGTCCTTTTTGGGTAGCTCTGACGGCTTAATTATAAAACTACTCCTGATTCTTGAATTGCCACTTAATTCTAATATTAGTATTGTCAATTTGGTGTGTATTACTTAAACTCTTTTACTTATTTACCCACACGACAACAACAGGGGAGCCTTGGAGCAAAGGTAAAGTTGTCTCCGTGTGACATTTAGGTTACGAGTTCGAGCCGTGGAAACAATCACTAATATTTGTATTAGGGTAGGCTGTCTACATCACACTATTATGAGTGCGGCCCTTCTCTAAACTCTACGTAAAATATGGGATACTTGCTGCCTTTTTACCCATACGACAACAAATTCTTAACAAAGGGAATGTTATTTATTGCATTAATTTGTCAGCTTCCAATTATGGAAATAATGAAAGGAAGTCATGAATTATTATCGGCAAAAATAAGAATTTAGAGGTATAAGATGCCCCCAAATCTAATTCCACATCCATTACGAATCCAGAAAAGCAAAAGGTAAATCCAGTTGAGAGAGAAAGAAAACTAGCCAGTTTAAAGTTGACCTATCAAAGTTCGTGTTCCTCAGTTGCCAAACAAATAAAAACAGGTTAAGAAAACCCAAGTGACACTTCTGACTAATCTTAACTTTTGCTTTAAGATTTAAACGAGATTTATGTTTCCTTAGTGCTTGATTTAGGTTAATCTTCATAAAACCTAAGCTAAAGAATATCTTCATTAAGTAAAAACTAAAATTGAAAATTGAGAGATAATAGTTCCACCCGTGATTGCTAATATATAAATTGCCAACTAGCCACTTCCTCAACAAAAATATTACTAAACTTTTCACTTCCATATAGGAGTATGTTAGTTAATCAACTATTTATGCTACAATTAAAAAAAATTAAACACTGACAATGTGAATGAGTGTTACAAGTATTAGTTAAATTTAGACATTGATAAGAATGTGGAGGGTGTTTTTGTAAATAAATATTTTTTTTAAAAATAATGCAATACATATTATTTTTAATATACCAATCAAATGATCAATAAAAAATAATTTCAGTATTACTCGTACACCTTATTCAGTAGTATTATTTTTATACACCCGAGCGAAATACCCTTAGTAGTAATAGCATGATATTCCTCTTTCTATCTTCTGACAGGAACAAATTCCAAGTGATATGCTTTATCTCAGAAGAATATAAATATAGTAGTGTTACCAAATAAATAAATAATAAATATAGTAAAACTAGTACGTCATACTCCGTTTTTTTGATCTTATGTTCTCACCTTTAGTCAATTAGATCCAATGACATCCAAGCAACCCCCAACCCCACACCTCTGTTTTTGTCGACTATATTGTTTCATTTTCAGAATTAAATATTAAAATCCAAAAAAATATAAGTTCATGTTCGATGTATGAAACTCATTCATGTATGTGCGTATTACCCCAAACGATGTGGTGCAGTGGATGTCACTGTTCTTTCCTTAACCAGGGGTCTCGGATTCGAGCCATGAGTATGGAAAAATCCTTGGTAGGAAGCGCTTCTCCCCGAATGGGGCCCTACGTGATGCGAATCCGGATATAATCGGAGTTCAATATGAATACCGAACACCGAGCGAAAAACAAAAAAAACGTACGTGCGTATTAAGGCTTGACGCATGATTGACTGAGGATGTTGTCATTCACTAGTTAGCTAATAGAAATAGCAAAGATCAGTCTTATTTAGCTTGTGTTTAAGTTTTATATTTGATGGTATAACAAAATATTTATACGATTCGGTCATTTATTAGTTAATTACAAGTAAATCTTGATAGTTGTTAATCATAAAAAAGATTTTTATGCAATCAGTGTATATACCTTTAATTCATTTAATTTAATCTGACTGACATAACTCTTAAAAGATTAGTCACACAATGTTTTTCTGAAACATTCTAAAGCATTCTTTATCATTTTGGAGTAGTGGTTATTAAAGTTTCTAATATATATATATATATATATATATATATATATATATATATATATATATATATATTAGCTAAGCAAAAAGGACACTAGCTATTAGTTTAGGATAGTGGTGTGTACATACAATATAAGAAATTGGAGAACGTTTTAATTCGTTGAGAGGAAGTAGTAAAGGAGATATCAACCACACAAAGTGAAGATGGCAAATGAAATGTGCTTTTCTAAATATACAAGAATAGCTTATCGGATAAGGAGAATAAAATGTAATATATAGTCCTGTCCTTCCTTAAAATATTCATTCCCTTTATTTTATTCCGAAGTGGAGAGCCTTTTATCATCGATTTACATTGGGATAAAATATTACTGGATTCGGCTTTATTTTTCAAATTTAGTTTTTTTTTTTAACTATCAATTATAATTTTCTTTGCATTTTTTTATAGTTTCTTTTGGGTGGGGTGGGGATGTCGGTAGAGGGTGGGTGGATGGGGAAATGGTTCATAATTCAGGTGCTAGCCGCCATGGGCTCAAAAGTAGTAGGGTAAGCAGTTTGGAAGTTTCATGTACCATGCACATTTGCATGTGTCAATTTTGGTCTTTAAATTATATTGAATGGTCTCCAAAATAATATTTTTTTGATTTTTCACGTGCTATTCGATATTTGTATTGAGATTTCGACTAATTCGAAATCGCTCCGATTTAAACTCATTGAAGGAGAAATAGGATTAGTTTTTTCATTCTCAAGACTCGAACCCGTAACTTAAGAGTGAAGAGATCCTATCCATCAATCTCGTGTTACAATTGCAAATTTGTCATGCCGGGATTCTATTTCATAGCTTGTATTTCAGTAAATAATTATTTATGCAGATCGATCTGTCTTAGAGTACCTTGGTGTCCTTTGGTTGGTATATACTATATCTTTTGCCCTAAAATATTTAAGCCTTTTACAAGGCTGTATGGTGCTTAATGCTTTCCACTATAAGATGGGTTATATATAGTGACCCTTTATCTCAATTAGTTGTAGTTCTTTTAATTAAGTACATGTGATTTAGTAGCAATTATTAAATACCCATCTCAAATTAATCAACTTGCAGCTTTGAACCAGATTATAAGAAAGAATTTATTAGTATTTGAAGACCTATTATTAACTCCATTAGAGAGAGTAACCACCGATAAGAGACTGCTAAGTAAATAGTCCCAAACAAGTGAAGCAACTAATTAACATATAATTAGGAGCAATTATATAGGGAACTACCATTAATGATTAATGTGGTGGACCAATAAATTAAAAATACCAAATAATTATACCAAAAAATAAAAGAAAAAGATCACAGTCAACTCGTTCTTCAAAGACGTCCATATAAACAACGGTGAGAATTCATACTTAATTACGATTAAGGAATAAATTTTCATATAAAAAAATACTTGTTTCACATTAATTGATATTTATGTAATTGCGAAAGAATTGTTTATCCCTACTCTTTTGTCATATTGAAGGTTTGGGATACATCTTGATAGGTCATTAATATTGCAAAAATAGTTGTTTTTTCTCCATCTTTTTAGGAAGAAAAAATGATGGTTTGAAGTGTTCTAATTAAGGAGATGGTCACCAGAGCTGAAAGTCAACTATCAAACCAAACATCCTATCCGATTTTTGAAGATAAGGGTTGACTTTTTGTACACAGTTAATTACACACAAGCTTTAAATATGTACTAATATGTAATTTGTCTAAACTTGGCAAAGACAAATTAGCTTATGACTATTTTTAAAGATTATATGCCAAACTAGGAAGGTATCATGAACGAAGTCAATAACAATTCACAGGATCAGGATATGGCCATCTTAGTTAGTACTAGTAGCATATATACACTTCTTAATTCAATCTATATGAACAATATTTGATTAAATATTGGATATAGAGTACGTTTAAGACGTTAATTTGACTTATATATAGTGCTTGTTTAGTTTGAATTATGTAAAGTCGTACAAATTTATGAAACAAATAATCTTTTCATTGAGGGTGATATATATAATTCGAATGTAACATATATTCTATATAATTCCTCTCGTTTGGATTTTTTTTTATTACCTTTCTCAAAAGAAAACTTGGAAACATTATTTGTTTATGAAATTTGACCCGTTTAAAAAAAAATTAAAGAAAAAAATTCAAGTTTCTAACATTGGCGAAAATCTTTTCTTCCACTCATAAAACTTTAATTTTTTTTTGAGGGCCGGCCCTAATGCTGTAGCTAATAAGCTTGTGCCTTAGGCACCCAAATTAGGGGCCCCATTTTTAGAAATAATAGGTATATAATGATTTAATAAAATAAATTTAGAGTTTTTAGTACAAAAGTAGACTTTTTCATATAAAAGGAATTTTTTTTTTGAATAAGTAAATAAAGTAACCGTTTGACTTACTTAAAAATGGGTAGTATGGATAACTTTTCTAACGTGTGAATTGAAATTGATTTGACAAAAATAGAAATGGTACAAATAGAAGATGCTATATACTCAATCAAATAAAAAGGCTTGATTCTTTTTCAAATATTTATATTGCTTATAGAATAATGTTATCAGTTCCTATAATAGTTACCTCAACGGAAACAAGTTTTTTAAAATTAAAATTGCAATCTTAGCTAAAGTCAACAATGTCAAGAAAGATTAAATATGTTGGCTATAATATCAATTGAAAATGACTTATTGGAAGAAATCAAGTATCCAAAAATTATTAACAACTTTACATCTCAAAAAGCTAGAAGAATAGATTTCAGACAAAAATATATTATAATCTTTTAAAAAAATTAGGCCTTATATTTAACTTTGACATTAGGCCACATATGAGCTTGATCCACCCCTGACTTATTTTCAAGTAAAATGAATGCCCAAATACAACTTTAATTGTCAAAAACTATTTTCAATATAATTTCAAAACTCTTTTTTTCTTCTTCTTAACTTTCAATCAAATCTATGTCGAAACGATAGCAAAAGGAATCAAAGACGCATACTTAACTAAATGAAGGTTGGATGCGTTTAGTTAGATATTACACAGACAAAATTAAAATCATTATATTCACTCATTGGGGCCTATTATAGTTTGGAGGAGAGGTTACCTCGCTTTTTAATTTCTTATTAGACTAACTTTAAGGGACGTATTTTTTTTTATAGATATTGATCAAACTTATAAAATGCAGTATCATTCTTACTCTAACTAAAAATCAACTAGCTTTTGACACTAACAATATACTGAGATACCAGTAGCATAATTATCCATTTTCGAAATTCTGCTTTACAACTTTGATTCTCTATTCAGTAGTGTCTTCAAATAAGTAACTTTATTATGATTAATTTTCATCCATTTCCATTTTCAGTCATATGATTTTTCTTGGACATGTAGGTTTCAAAGTGATATGAAATTTTAAAGAAATTTCTAATACAGCTTTATAAGGTTCCTAAATAGAGAACATATAAACTGATTGTTTACCCGTAAAACGGTATAGTTGAATTTATACGTGGTTTATAGACAAATGAATCGATTTGATCCTAAAACAATAAATGAATTAGAGAAAAATCTAAGACTTAGCGTTGAAATCGAGATAAGACGATAGAGATCTTGAGCCCGGGAACAAAGCTTACGGAGACAGTAAGAGAAATGTAAATAAGCAAGAAAGTAAAATGTTATTGAGCTTTGAATAGAGTATAGCTTGTCAGAAAATCCGTGTCCTTTACAATGATGGTAGAGCTCACTATTTATAGTTGCACTTAGGGAACAAAGTTCTAGGATCAAGCCCCTCTTAAATGAGAACTATGAGGGCCATTGAATAATGTGTAACGGTAGGCAGTGAAGGCCGTATTCTCTGTAATGGACCTGCACTTAATGCCATAGAATATTCTTCATTGAAACCGGGTGACAAACATTTATTTTGCCTTTATGAATATTATTTTCTCAGATAACAAACGAGATCATTACCTTCGGGCCCGACTGTCTTCTGTCTTCGGCTCCACGTGTCGCCTGCTCATGCGATCATTAAATATGAACATATTTCACTCTATATAGATAGTTTCCCTGCTTTTCGGTGGCATAACTTTGTGTCACTGGAAAGTTGGCAGAGATACCTTTTTTTGGCAGGAAATTCTCTGACCCCCTCTGAAAAGTTTCTGACAGTTGATTAGACGCACGTCTCTCCGCATTTAATGTTCCAAACACGCGTCATCCTACTTCAACACCACTTTTGCCGGTTATCTAAGTAATTATGGCCACGATTTTAGCCACCTATTCCTTTACTTCGTATCAAACTTTTTAATTTACACTTCATAATTTTCCAAACTTTCTCAAACTCTCTTTACTCAACTCGTATTTGTCTTCAACTTTCTCTAACCTTCTTCTTTAGAGAAAACCTCTTCCTGACTTCTGATAAAAATGGCTTCTTCCAAAAACTCTAGTTTCTCAAAGAACAAAGGTAAAACTGATGATACTACTCCTCCTACGGTGAGCACTATCATTCCAAGGAGCCTTGTTACAACTAAGGATTTCAAAGAGAAGTACCCTTCCGCTAATCCTCACACATGGGCTATTGGCATGTATCCTTTTTTTATCCCTCTTTCAAGCATTCCTGATGTGAAGGAATATTGTCATTGCCACGACTTAGACGTCATCGCTCCTGACTTGGTGGAGCGGATAACCTTAACCAAGAATCACGTATTTTTATATGTACCCCTTTACTTTGGGGTCATTTTCTTTGAGCGGGGAGCTTGACTCCATTATCGTGAAGTTCTGCATCTATTACCAGGTATGCCTGGCACAAGTAAGTCCTTCTGTGTGTAGGATTGTTGCTTGTCTTTAGCGTCTTTTCCAAGAGATGGGAGAGAAGCCAACCCTGGCTCGACTAATGAACCTTTATTCCCCCATAATTTTTCGCGGGGAAATGATAAATTTCAGCAAACGTGGCCACCATGCTCTGTTAACTAGCATGGATGATGACAACGACTGTGGGTAGATGGAACAGTTTGTTGTAGTTTCCACCAAGGACATCATTCCGGCCACAACTCCATCATTTCCAGAATTGTGGAATCGTACTCGTAAGTTCATTGTTTGTATCTTCTTCTAGTTAAAGATCACCCCATGCTTTACTTATTCCTCTTCTTTCACTTATTTTAGCAACTTGGTGGACTCCACCGAGGGTTGAAGGCTTGAACCAGTTGGTCCAAAAGATTTTTGATGTCACTACACCTGGGACCGGCATATGAAAAGAACTAGCCCTTAAATATGTGTGGAAGGTCAAAAATAATGGTAGGTTGAATTCATCTTGATTTTTCTTTCTGTATAAGAAAGTTGATTAACCTTTTTCTCTTGTTGAATTCAGGTCTACCCCAAGCTCAGTTGTCATCCCCGAGGAGTACATTTTGGCTAATCCTGCTGACGCGGTGAGGCTGCTACAAGATGCTTTTACTCGAACATGTGTCTTCGGGCCTGCTTCTGGTGCAAGTGCTTCTTCTTGGAGTTCCCGACCAAAGCACAAGCAACAAAAAGGAGACGTTCCTCCGTGGCAAAAAAAAAACAGGCAAAGAGTGTCACGCCCGAGCCGTCTTGTAATGATGTGATGATGAGTGCCACGCCCGAGCTGGCCATAGGCACCATAGTGATTGATGATGATGGAGGATCCAGTGATGAGGGGGCTTCTCTACATAGAAGACGACGAACTTCATCAACTCAATAGAATGCTCAATTTGTTGAGCTAGTTACGCCAACCGATGACGGCGCCTTGGCACTCTAAGGGGAGTATAATATAGTGGAAGATGCTAACTCCCGCTTTCGAGTCCCAATCGCCATGACCGGTACCATGAGGTTGAGTACCGGGTCCCTTCCGTCTTCGGTTGATGAACAACCAACAACCAGCAATGCATTCGCCGTAGTTGCTTTGTTACGCCCCAAACTTAGGGAGCGAGACCGACACTCAACCGAGTGAACCCGTCTGAGCAAGCCTATTAAATTCCTTCTATCCAAACTCACTCATGAACAAAGAGAGGACATGTTTCCATTAATTAGATAATAGGGAGATCATGCATAAAATACTACATCATTTCATTAATTACTTCATCTTAAAGTCTTAAAATATACATATTTTTCATAGTTTGAAGTGGAATAGATGATTCAAATACAACAATATTTCGTCTGACTTTTCCAGCACCCATATACAACATACACTATGTATACGGATCCTCTAATCGATACAAAAGAGTACAACAAAAGTGCCTGCAATGAGGCCCCGGCTATACCTCAAGTACAATACATAAGGAACAAAAGATGCATAACCCCGAAAATGAAATGGGGCTCAGCAAGACTTTTGGGAGGAGGATGCATGACTATCACTGATCAATACCACCTGCATCCATTTAAAGATGCAGCGGCCCCGACAAAGGGGACGTTAGTACTATCGAATAGTACTAGTATGTATAACTAAACACCACCTCAATAGAATGAAAAATAATGCAAGTAAGGACAATCATAATATCAGTTAAAGCATCATTTACCAAACATCAAATAAGGGATACAATAAGTTTTTAATTAAATTTTCATATTTTAAGTCGGGGAAGTCTTTAGTACCAATAGTCCGCTATTCACTATTCCGATTTCAATTTCCAATACAGTCACCACCATGTGTACTGCATGGCGTCCGATCCTGACCCGATCGGCTAGACCATCTCATATGAGACATCAACCAAAATCACGATTTCAGTTATGGTTTTCCAATAAAGTCACCACCATGTGTACGACATGGCGTTCGATCACGACCCGATCGGCTAGGCCATCTCATAAGAGACATCAACCACAATTGATATTTCACTTACAATTTTTAATAGATTCACCACCATGTGTACAACATAGCGTTCGATCATGACTCCATCGACTATGATATCTCATAAGAGATATCAACCACAATTATATTATTTCACTTGGCACGTTGGCCGTATTTGATATTTCACATTTCATATTTCACTTTTAGTATCTCTCGCTTTGTATCTCATATTTTGTATTTTTCTTTCAACAATTATTATAGATTTCCAACAACAAGGTATTTCTTTTCATAACATTTAAGCACACATATGAGCAAATGAGAGTTTTAGGTACATTGAGATTTCTTACAGAATTGTCATTAGCTTTCATTTGAAATACAACTTCATGTCAAGGCATTTAAACATGCAACCCATACTTTGAACACATTCTTCAGATAAGAATATAACATAACAAGATCATTTAAATTGCATATTGAACATGGATATCTTTTGGTACAAGCTTATTCGGAATGTTCAGCTCACAGTGAGCAACTCGGCACTTACATGGATATTGTGGGGTTCAATTCTAAGAGAAGAGTTTAGCCATACATACCTCAATTGAGCTTCCTTAAAATCTAAAGTGTTCCAAGAATCTTAACAACACCAATTTATTTTAGAGATATAAAAAGTTGGACCAAAATTAGGGAGGTGATCATGATTCTATCTCATTTGAACATTTTATCAACCACTAGGTGTGCATCAAGGTTTTAAGGCCTTTTTATGAAAGACTTCATAATCCCATACCCCATTCTTTATCATTTTTAGCTCACAATCCTCCTACACTCTTTTATCACGCATGCATGCAAGATAAACTAACTCCCTTACCCAAAGATGGTCTTGCTAATTATCCATTTTTAGTTAATTTTCGAAATTTAAGGGTTAGGGTATAGATTCTTACCTCTAGGATGAAGACTTAGTGAGTTTCTCCTTGTTAATCTTCAATAATTTGAGCAAGAATTAATAGATAGTTGGTTGTAGATCACTTTCCCACTCTATGCACTTTCTCTCACTCTAAAAGTATCGAATTTTGCAAGAAAAATGGTCCACAATGCTTATATAATGAGATTGTGTTGGGTTATAAAAGTTAGAAAAATAGGAGCCCGACACAGATCTGTGGTCGCATATACGACCGCATAATGCTTCTGCAGTCCGCAAAGTGGGCCGCATAATTGGCCCTACAGAACTAATATTTCTGCGACCAGTCTACGGTCGCATAATGTGCCGCAGAACCACCATCTGAAAAAAATCAAGGTTGGTTATGCGATTAGAGTGCAGCCCGTGAAATGGTTCTGCGGTCGCATAACGGGCCGCAAAAATAATTTAAAAAATAGCCCAAAAGACTGCTTCCCTCTGCGGCCATTCTACGGTCCGCAGCGTGATTATGCGGCCGCATAATAAGCCACCGAAACGCCCACTTCTACAAAACATTTCAGCTTACTGTTTTACATATAAGCCTATCTCGGCACCACAAAATTTTGGGTTTTTAGGTAAAATTTTACGGAGCCTTACATGCTTCTCAGACTACAACGTCATCAGCTTCATCTCCTTCTTCGTGTACTCTGCCTTCGCCACCACCAACTGCTACATCATCTCCAATGGACGTAGTTGCCCGAAAGGAGGGTGTCCCTCTTCCCCAGTACCCAGTGCATGGGAGTTTGGGGCAAAATTATGCTGCCCCCTCCGAAGATCCCCAAAGGAGGATAGCGTCACCCTCTCGGTCTCTACTGGATACCATCAGTTATCCCGACCAATGGATCTTGCTAATTATCTGAAGCCTTTTACTTCAGAAAAAGATAGGGATAAGATACAAACTCTCTCGGGAGAGTGTTTTTGAACAATGCCATGCGCACCGCATCGACGGTATAGCCTTTGTTTTCTCCGTTATCTCTTTTATCTTCGTTATGGAAGGGTTTTGAGTTTGCATTTTTGTTTTGTAGGCCAACTTCCTTACTTATAAGGGCCTTCAAAGGCTGATTCGTGATAAGGAGGAACTTACCTCCGGGCGGGATCAACTTTTGGCCGAGCGAGATCATACTACTGGTCGCCTCTCAGAACTGGAAGCACGAGCTACTGAGGCTGCTGAGTTGGAGGCTCGGTTGCAGCAAAGCGAGTAAGAAGTAGTGACCTTTATCCAGGAGGTTGCCCCGTTAAGGGCACAATTTGAAGAAACTAGGTCCAAATGGGTTGAAGTCCATAATGTCGTTCTTGCTGCATTCGATCGCAAGGCTGCCTCCACTGAAAGGTTGAGAAATTTGGAGGCGCCCTTAAACTCCAAAGCTGAAGAAGTTACTACTGTCTAGGAAAAGTATGTCCGGTTGGAGGAGCAGTATAAGAGCACCATAGAGCACAATAGAATTTTCAGCTCCACTGTCCGCGACCTTGATGTCAGCCTCCAGTCCATTAAATTCATGCGGGATAACCTTTTTGCTGAGGTTTACCGGCTTAAAGAAGAACTTCAGCGCTGAGCGACTTCCCTAATTGTTGAAAAAACATATTCTATGTATAGCATGAGGAGAAAAAACTTGGAAGAGGCCAAAGCAGGTATCATTGACTTTGATGCCGAAATCGCTAAGGTCCGCGAGCTGGAGTCAACTGCCAAAAGGGGTCTTCTGGCTCGATTTGATGCTACAGGCTCTTCTGATTTTGGTTCTGAGTTCTCGGGAACTGATGAAGAACCGAAAGGTGATGATGTCGAAGGCCAAAATGGTAAAGACCAAGATATTGAGCCGACGACGGATCCTCCAACTTCCCTGGGGGCGCATATGCTTCTCTTCCTTCGGGTTCCGGAGATGCTATAACTTAGTTTTTGCTTTCTTTTCTTTCTCATATCTTTTTACTTGTGCTTTTTAGCATGTTTATTGTGAATAGAAGCACTTTTTTGTTCAAGTATCGTGCAAGTATTTCTCTTTGCATACTTTTCGTTTAAGTATTTGCGCAAGTTTTACTCTTTGCGTCCTTTTCATTTAAGTATTCTCGTATGTTTTTCGCACTGAGATATCCGAGGCTTTGGGTGTAATTTTCCTTGGTAGTATTTGGATTCCGGGCATAGGTTCTTCCAAAATCAACCCCTTAACATGAGGGTTTCATAAGGAAGTGCTCTCTTTTGTTTACGGTGCTCTTGAAGAGGATGTCTCCTGTTCATTATGTCACTAGTATTTGAAGTACTTGTTTAAATTTCAAATGATAAAATTAATTCATCGATAGGACAAGAAACAAGATAGAAATAAAAGAAGTTTACTTTATTCCTTCCATTTTCAAAAGTACATACGCATTCGTGGTGCTAAAATTAAATTGCCATTTCTTGTGGCTAAATTGTACAACTTGTTTCTATGGGGCTGGCTGCGCAGTCCCCTGCCCTGATGATATAACTTTGTCTCTAGGTTTCATATTCCGATCGAGGTGGCAGTCATTATTTCCGTATCCTCATATCATTCCCCCAGTGTTCGAATGCGAAGAATGCGAATTTGACACTAGAAGTTTTGCACCTTTGGGGGTTCCACTAGTGAATTGCTAGATAATCTTCAGCTCGATAACAAACTTTACTTCCCCTTAGGAATTTATACTATCGAGCCAAAGATTATCTAACAATCCCTCAGTGGCTTGCACTTACGAACGGTCAGATAATCTTTTCTCGACAACAAACTTTACTTCCCGATAGGAACTTTGCTACCGAGCAAAAGACTATCTAACCGCTCCGCAGTGATTCTTTGCTTGCGTGCCTTGTCATTTAACGGTCTTGTTTCTGTTGCTGAAGCTTCCTTCGTAGTATGCTTTCCGTTGCTGCCTCGTTAAATATGTTGCCAGAAAAACCCAATTGGGAAAAAAACTGGACGAATGGAAAAATAGTGCAGCAGATACTTTCAGTATTGGCGAGAATCATCAACAATAGTATCTCTTGAGGTGTGTCACATTCCAGTTGCTTGGCAAATTTTCTCTGTCTTGATTTTTAACTCGTATGACCCTTTCCCGGTGACAGTTGAAACCTGGTAGGGGCTTTCCCATGTTGGACCTAGCTTCCCCGCATTGAGATCCTGCATGTTCTGTGTTACTTTTCTTAAAACTAAATCTCCTACTTTGAAATAACGGAGGTGAGCTCATTGATTATAATATCTTTCTATTCTCTGCTTTTGGGCTGCCATCCTTATATGTGCCCAGTCCCTTTCATCGAGTAGCTCCAAATTGACCAACATTGCTTCACTATTTGTTTCTTCATTTTCCCGAAAATATCTTAGGGTAGGCTCTCCTACTTCCACCAGGATTGGGGCTTCTACTCCGTACGCAAGAGAGAAAGGAGTCTCCTCCATGATCGATTTGGCCATTGTTGGGTATGCCCATTTAGTAATCCTGGCAGCTCTTCAATCCATTTACCTTTAGCTACTTCTAATCTCTTTTTGATATTTTGTATAATCACCTTGTTTGTTGATTCTGCTTCACCGTTTGCGCTTGGATGATAGGGTGATGATGTGATTCTTTTGATTTTCAAGTCTTCAAGGAACTTTGTGACCTTTGCGCCTATAAATTGCATCCCCTTGTCACAGGCTGTCTCTTTTGGTATCCGAAATCTGCAAATTATATCCTCCCAAGAGAAATCTACCACTTCACGTTCGCCGATCTTCTGGTAAGGTCCTGCTTCAACGCACTTAAAAAATAGTTAGTTAAAATCAAAAGAAATCTTACCTTATCCGGAGCCGGTGGCATTGGTCCAATGATATCCATCCCTCACTTCATGAACAACCATGGTGACAAAACTGAGTGCAGTGGCTTTGCCGATTGATGTACCAACGGTGCGTAGCGTTGACATTTATCGCATTTTTGAACATAAGCCTTGGTGTCTTGTTCTATTCAGGGACTATAGTATCCTGCCCTAATTACTTTTAACACTAAGGAAACCGCGCCCGAGTGATTTCCTCATATCCCTTCGTGGACTTGTCGCATAACATAGTAGCTTTGGAGGCTCCCAAAGATAGGGCCAATAGGCCTTAGAAAGATCTTATGTACAATTGACCTCCCTTGAAGCTGTATCGAATTGCTTTAATGCACGACGCCCAAGATACCTTAGGATCTTCAAGCAATTTTCTGTGCTCAAGATAGTCAATAATCTCATTTCTCCAGTCCCAGACCAAATTAGTTGCATTTACCTCGTAATAGATATCCGCATCCAATATCGAATACATAAGCTGTACGACCATACAAGAGTTCGATCCCTTCATTTCTGTAGACGATCCAAGATTGGCTAGTGCATCTGTTTCCGCATTCTCTTGCCTCAGGATGTGCGTAATTGACCATTCCCTTAACCGAGTGAGCAGAGCCTGGACTTTCATTACGTATTATTGCATGCTTCCTCGTTGGCTTCGAAGATCCCGTAGACCTGATTCACTACCAATTGAGAGTCACATTTGATTTCTATGACCTCAGAGTGCAGTCCCCGGGCTAATTCGAGCCCTGCAATCATAGCTTCATACTCTGTTTCATTTTTAGTCAGAGGAACAGTTTTTATTTTCTTCCTTAGGGTTTCTCCCGATGGCATAGTCAACACTATGCGAGCTCGGGCCCCTTCACGTTGGAAGCTCCATCCGTGAACAATGTCCAAACTCCTGATGTCGACTCTGACACCATTACTCCCTCTTTGGTAGCCAAAAGTAACAGTCCCAGACTGAAATCGACCACAAAGTCGGCCAAAACCTGTGATTTTTTATCACAGTCCTAGGTTTATATTCTATGTCGAATTCACTCATCTTGACTGCCCACTTGGCCAGCCTACCTGATAGTTCAGGTTTATGAAGAATATTCTGTAGGGGAAAAGTGGTCACCGCGGCTATCGGGTGACATTGAAAACAAGGCCTTAACTTTCGAGCGGCGGCTACGAGGGCTAAGGCCAATTTTTCCAAATGTAGGTAGCGAGTTTCTGTTCCCGTCTAAATTTTTCTTACATAATAGATAGGAGATTGTGTACCTTCATCCTCGTGGACTAAAACATCACTTACTGCTACCTCCAAGACCGCTAAATAAAGCAGTAGTTATTCTCCTTCCTCCGATTTTGACAGTAACATAGGACTTGAAAAATACCTTTTCAGATTCTTCAAAGCCTGCTAACATTCCAATGTCCATTCAAAGTTATTCTTCTTTTGGAAAAGTGCAAAGAAATGATGGCATTTTTTCGAAGAACAGGAAATGAATCTGCTTAGAGCGGCCAGTCTCCCCGTCAGCATTTGAACCTCTTTTACGCTTGATAGCTGGTCCGGGATGTCTTCGATGGCTTTAATTTTGTTGGGGTTATCCTCGATATCCCTTTCCGACATAAAGAATCCCAGGAATTTTTGGAGCTGACCTCGAATGCACACTTCTCAGGGTTAAGCTTCATTTTGTATTTCCATAAGATGTCAAAGGTCTCTTGTAGGTGTTTCAGATGGTCACCTGCATTCAAAGACTTAATCAGCATATCATCTATGTAAACCTCCATAGTTTTTCCTATTTTTTTCTCAAACATTTTGTTTACAACCCGTTGATATGTGGCTCCGGCGTTCTTTAGCAGAAATGCATCACATTATAATAAGATGTGCCGAAATTCGTTATGAACGAAGTTTTTTCCTGATCCTCCGGGCTCATCTTGATTTGGTTGTACCCGGAGTAAGCATCGATGAAACTCATTAACTCATGCACGGCCGTTACATCAATCATTTGATCAATGTTTGACAACGAGAATGAGACTTTTGGGCATGCCTTATTTAAGTCCTTGTAGTCTACGCACACACGAAATTTATTCTTCTTCTTTGGAACTACTACTACATTAGCTAGCCTGTCAGTATACTATACCTCTCAAATTGAACCGATATCAAGCAAGCGAGTTTCCTCTTCTTTGACAGATTTGTTTCTGACCTCGGCAATAGGACTTTTTTCTGTCTTACTAGAAGGATGTTGGGATCCAGGCTTAGTTTGTGCACGGTCACTTCTGGCGAGATACCTGTCATATCCGCATGCGATCATGCAAAACAATCGACATTAAATTTAAGAAATTCGATAAATCCAGACCTGAGCTCGGGGTGTAGTTCTGTCCCCCAGTGGAACTTCCTCGCCAAGAATTTTTCGAACAATGCGACTTGTTCAAGTTCTTCCATTTTGGATTTTGTTGCGTCCGTTTCTTCTGGTACCCAACTTGGTACCTGATAGGATTCCGACAACTCCTCCCCCTAGTTGACTTCGCTCGGCCCGGGAGCAAGCGCCGATTCCTATGATTGCTATACCACATTCTCCTTCCCTTTGCTACTAGAAACTGAGATTGCGTTCATCTCCCTTGTTGCTGGTGGGTTTTCTATTATTTATTTAATTCTCTCGGGAGTTGGAAATTTTAGCAACTGATGATATGTTGATGGCACACTCTTCATCTCGTGCAACCATGGTCTCCGCAGGCTAATATTGTACATATCACAGTCCACCACCTAAAAAAGGGTCGTCTTCATCACCCCTTCGACATTTGTGTGCAGCAGGATCTTCCTCGGGTTGTCACACTTGCTAGGTTGAACCCGACGATGAGTTTTGTGGCTGGAATGATACTCTCGGTGAGCTTGTCTTGCTCTAATACTCTCCATTGGATGATGTTGGCGGAACTTCCTGGGTCCACCAAAACATGTTTAATTTTAAAATCTAATACATTTAAAGAGATTACCAATGCATCGTTGTGCGACAATAATAGTCCATTTGCATCTTCCTCCGTGAAAGTAATATTGTCCTCAGCGACTCCCGGAGTCTTTTGCTATGGGTCTCTTTTTTGCTGCCGAAAATATCACACCATTAATCTCATTTCCCCCAAAAATCATGTTGATCGTCAAGCATGGGGGATCTTCCCCTACTTTTGAAGGTTCTACATTATCACGATTGCGTCCGTAGTTATTTTTAGCCCGATCGCTTAAAAATTCTTTGAGATGATCGTTCTTTAGTAATGTCGCCACCTCCTCACATAGATGCCGACAGTCCCCTATTTGGTGACCGTTGGTCCCATGATATTCATACCATAAATTAGTATCCCTTTGGCTAGGATCAGATCTTATTGGCTTCAAGAACCTTTCCTCTTTGATGTTTCTCATAGACGACACCAACTCTATTACGCTGACGTTAAAGAAGTACTTGGAAAGCCTGGGATAAGAGGAATCTCGAGAACTTGATGTCTCCTTATCCTGCAATGAGCTATTATTTTGGTCGCGATCAGTTCTCCAAATAGGTAGCAAATCTATTCGCCGACCAGAAACCTTTGCCGCATTCTTCGGCCCGCGCATAAGGCAAAAATCGTACCCTTGAAGACTTTCGATCTGTATCGAAATCATCCTTCAATTTCTCCTTATTATTTTCTCGGTCCCCGCCTTTGGTTGACGTTGGAAAACCGAGCTGATCATCTTCAATTTTTATCTTTGACTCGTACCGGTTGTGAACGTACACCCATGTCGTTGCCTGGAACTCGATCAGACTTTCTTTCAATTTCCGGAAAGCATCGGAACTTCTCGAATTTAACCCTTTAGTAAATGCTTCTGCTTCCCATACATCTGGTATGACTGGGAGCAACATCCTATCTTTGTGGAATCGAGTCACGAACTCCTGCAACAATTCGGACTCTCCTTGTGCAATCCTAAATATGTCAGATTTTCGAGCATGTACCTTTCTAGCTTGATGAAAGAATCCGCGAGCATCTTGAAAGAATCTGTGGAATGCTTGGAAAGAGAGAATACCATGTTAGGGACCCCTTCGTAAGGGTCTCCTCGAATTTCTTCAACAAGACTGACTCAATCTCACGCAGAGCCAAATCGTTTCCCTTCAAAGCCATTGTATAGGTGGTGATATGTTCCTGATGATCTGAAGTCCCATCATACTTCGTCACGTCCGACATTTTGAACCGCTTCGGGATCAACTTTGGTGACGCGCTTGGTTTGAACGACAGTTGGGTGTACTTCTTCGAGTCCAGTCTTTTCAATACTGGTGATGCACCCAAAATTTGATCCATTCGAGCATTTATTTCTCTCATAAACCACATGAGTTCGTTTTTAAAAGGATCATTTTCATTGTTGTTGCCGGAACCACTTATCCCCCTCCTATCAAAATCGACTTTGCCCCTCGGGGTGTTGGTATCGATCCTTTTCATTGTTTGATTTGTCGGAGGAACTAGACCCCATCCATTTACGTTGTTGGAAGCACCCGACAACGCCTGCCTTTATTCCATCATGACCTGATCCTGCTGCGAGAGATGACCCATAATGGCCTTTTGTTGTTCCCTCAAGATCCTTGTTGTTTAAACGATGTGCTCGTCTTCAGCATCATCAGGAGTTGCTTCTTGAACATGTCGTGGATATTACCTACCATGAACAGGCGTGGCCACATCCCCCTCGTTGGGGGTATCACTGATGGAATTTTTGTGCTAAGGCTGATATCCTTGGGCCTTAACGTTGTGTGCGATATTGACATCATTATCTATCATTTTTAATGATTTTTGCTAAGAACAAAGAATCAAACAAGTTAGTAATATGTAGGGATCAATTCAATTACACAACTATCTAAGCCCCACGGTGGACACCAAACTATTTACCGTAAAATGGTACAGTTGAATTTATACGTGATTTATAGACAAGTGAATCGATTTTATCCTAAAATGATAAATGAATTAGACAAAAATGTAAGACCTAGCGTTGAAATCGAGATAAGACGATAGTTATCTTGAGCCCGAGAACAAAGCTTACGGAGGTAGTAAGAGTAATGTAAATAAGCAAGAAAGTAAAATGTTATTGAGCTTTGAACAGAGTAAAGTGTATGTTGTCTGAAAATTCGTATCCTTCACAGTGATGGTAGAGCTCACTATTTATAGTTATGGATGTTAGGGGCCAGGCCGGACTAGAGGAAAAGGAGATTGGCCGCTCTCGGTACCGGTCCGGTTATCGATTTCAAAATATCAGTCTTACCGGGTCCGAGCCTCGTTGGTGAAAATGTGAACCAGAACGGTTTTGAGCCGGGCCGGTTTTATTTAAAAAAAAATCTGTATATTTTTGTATAACTGTCGTAACTTATATTAAGATAAAGTAAAAAAATAAAATATAAAAAATAATCTTATAAAAAGAGTGTTTGAATAAATTTCAAAGGCTTTAAAAGCCTTATATTTGGAATTTTGAATAAAAACTTTAAAGGCTTTAAAAGCCTTATATTTGAATATTTCATTAAGAAATTAAGATAATATAATGAATATGAAAAAAATTAACTTTTAATTTTCAAGTTCTTTTTCTAATTCAAACTTGCGAATTAAAGTTTGCATTTTACAACAACTAAATTAAAGAAAAAGAGTAAATTCAAATTTGAATTATTAAATATAATCTTCAAACTTCAAAGTTTTGCATTGCCTTAGTAAATTCTTCATAATCAATATGAACTTCTTGGCCATCTTCTGGAGTGTTAAGTCCAGATGGGTTACCATGTGTTAATATATTTCCAAGTTTCTCGTCTTCTAGTTTATCAACATCTTCATGTTCTTGATTTCTTCGCTCCGATCTAATCCAATCTCTGAAATATACTAAATCTTCCAAAGTATTGCTTCCCAATGAGTGACAGATGTCTCTTAGTTGTTGTCTTGCTTGACTAAATACACTCTCTGATGCAACAATTGAAACTGGCACATTTAGCACGTCCCGAGCCTTTGCGGAAAGAACAGGAAATTACTTTTTATTTTTATGCCACCATGCCAACGGTGAAAATTCCTTTGTGCGAGGCTCTGCTTGCTTTTGCAAGTAGAATTAAAGTTCATCAATGTTCCTACTACTGGTTTGAGTGGAAGAAAATGTAGACCAAATATTAAAACCATCAAGGCCTTCATCTTCATCCATAGTAGCAGATGTAGTAAAAGTAGTACAAGGAATAGTCGGATTAACATTGCCTACATTATTAGCAACATCATCAATTATATTTGCATAATAATTATATAATTGTTGTAAATAATTATTTGACTTATTCATACATATATATATATATATATATATATATATATATATATATATATATATATATATATATCAATTGGTCCAATTTCTATATAAGTATATAAAGCATTAATTAATTGGTGACAATTAGACATCTGTCACGACCCAATTTCCCCTCCATATAACATCGTGATGGCACCTATACAACTAGGTAAGACTAACATTTGCGGAATAATGAAATGATAATATAACTTTAACAACTAACTGTAATAGTAACAACATAACTGAATACCATGCCGCTTGGCATGTACAATAACCAACTACTCAGTAATACACAATATGCCCAAAATCCAGAATATCATGAGTCACAACTACAGAAAGAAAATAGTATCTCTATACTCTAGAGTCTAACTAAAGAAAATACAGGAAATGTTTGATATGGGGAGGAGTAGAAAGGGACTCTGAGGTCTGCTGACGCGGAAGACATACCTTGAAGTCTCCAAAGCTTTCTCGTCTTACTGATAATGCGGCTGATAAGCAGTACATGTGCTGCACACAAAAATATGTGCAGGAAAGGGCATGAGTACACCACAACAGTACCCAATAATTGTCAAGCCTAACCTCGATTGAGTAGTGACGAGGTCAAGTTAGGGCCCTACTGGTGTGTGCGTGTGTGTCTATATATATATATATAAAGACTAAAATTTAACCAAAAATAAACACAGAAAGATAACGGTACAATACACAGAGATAACAACAGGAGATCTCCCGAGATACCGTCTCGTAGTCCCAAACATAAATGTGCAGAGGGATATCCCGGAATACCGTTCCGTAGTCCTAAAAGTAAATATGCAGGGGGTTCTCCCAGAATACCGTTACGTAGTTGTAAAAGTAAATATGCAGTGGGATCTCCCGAAATACTGTTCCGTAGTCCCAAAATTAAATACACAACTTAAACAATAGAAATAACAGCTACAATGTGAAATCCTACAATTGAGACTAAGTACAAGTCAATGAAGGAGCAGGGAATTCACTAAGCATGTTGCACAAAGTTCAGATAAGCATTTAAAACACGTAGACATGCTATTCTAAACTAAGAGGATAATTACATATGCTAGTGTAACTCAATTAAAGTGAAACAGGTTATTACTTAGCGAAATGCGGAGTTTTACAACAAATAGCCCGTGTACGCACTTGTCACTTCATGTACACGGTGCTCACATATCAAAACAGTAACAAATCCTAAGGAGAGTTCCCCCACACAAGGTTAGACAAGTCACGTACCTCGAACCAAGCTCAAATCAATTTGTAACAATGCTTTTTCCACGAATATCCGACTCCGAATGGCCCAAATCTAGCCAAAATCAATTACAAATCCTAAATATAACTATAAGAAAGTAATCTAGTTAATGAAATCAAATCTAAAACGAGAAATAAGAAAATCGCCCAAAAAGTCTCCCGGGGCCCACATCTCGGAATTGGGTAAAAGTTACAAAATACGAACACACATTAACTCACGAGTCCAAACATACAAGAATTTCTCAAATCCGACCTCAAATCTCCTTCCAAATCTCAAAAACTTAGTTTAGGAAGTTTCTACCATTTTTATTCCATTCCCAACTCTAATCCTTTATTAAAGGGTCGAATCAACTATAGGTTAATAAGATGTAACCATAAAAGAGTTAAGAATCGTTACCCACGAGTTTCCTCTAAAAATTACTTGAATTTTGCCTCAATCCGAGCTCTCTAGGTCCAAAAATGGAGAATGAAATCAAACCCTCGCATTCAGCCCTTTTCTGCCCAGTGATCTCGCACCGGCGGGCCAAGAATCGCACCTGCGATGCCGCACCTACGGGATTTCCATCGCAGGTGTGGAAATGACTTAAAGGGGCTGGGTCCGCATCTGCGAGCAATAGGCCGCACCTGCGCGCCCGCTCCTGCGGATTTCTTCTGCTTCTGCGGTCCCTCACGCCCTTGCCCTTTCCGCTTCAACGCTCCATCTTCCGCATCTCTGGATGCGCAGATGCGGTTATACCTACGCACCTACAACCTTTGGCCTCTTCCTCCCAAACTGCACCTGCGTCCATAGGCTGGCTTCTGCGGGCTCGCACCTGCGGTCAAAGTTGTGCAGGTGCGATTACACCAGGTGCAGTAGCTTCAGCTATCCTTCCAAAACCAAATTCGATCCTTTAACCATTCGAAATCAACCTGAGGCCCCCGGGACCTCAACCAAACATACAAACAAGTCCTAAATCACCATACAAACTTAGTCGAGTCCTCAAATCACATCAAACAATGCTAAAAACACGAATCACCCTCCAATTCAAACTTAATGAACTTGAAACTTCAAATTCCTACAACCGATGCCGAAACCTATCAAACCGTGTCCGATTGACCCTAAATTTTGCACACAAGTCATATTCAACATTGCGAACCTACTCCAACTTTCATAATCGGATTCCGACCTCGATATCTAAAAGTCCACTACCGGTCAAAATCTCCAAAAATTCGACTTTCGCCATTTTAAGCATAAATGAGCTACAGACATCCAAAACACAATCCGGACACGCCCCTAAGTCCAAAATCACCTAACGGAGCTAACAGAATCGATGAAACTCCATTCTGGAGTCATCTTTACACAGTTCCGACTACAGACAAAATCCTAAGACTTAAGCGTCCGTTTAGGGACAAAGTGTCCTAAAACACTCCAAAACCAAAAACGAAACCTCCCAGCAAGTCACATAAGCTGAAACAGATACGGGGAAACCAGTAAATAGGGAATTGGGGCTATAACTCTCAAATCGATCGGTTGGGTTGTTACAACATCTTAATAAAAGAATTTATAACAGCACCAATTAAGTAAATAGGGGGGATTGGAAATAAATATTTTTTAAATTTTGCGTGCATTTTTTCAATATGTCCTAATATTTTTCTTTCTTCTTAAAATCAGAGAGTAAAAAGAAATTTTAGCTTTATGTGCTAAAGTCATAGTAACAGTAGGGTAATATGCTCCAGAAAACTCAACAGTAGTTGTATAAAATTTATGTAAAAAATTTGACAACATCATTAATGGCCTCACAATACTTTTTTATTAAGATTGGAAAATGCAACAACTTCGCAAATAGTAGTACTTATAAAAATAGCAATATGACTCAGATCTTCATCATATTTAAAAACGATAATACGTTTTGCATATAATAATTATCATCTATCCAATGACATGTAATTATCAAATAATCATTTCCATTAACATCATGGATAATATAAGAAGTTAGAGAAACTTTACAAGGAAGGTGGTCAAATAAATAACGTATATATGTCTGATATTGTCCATGAAGTCTAAAGATATCAGATCTACAAGTACTTCTAAGGATACCTTTAAATAAAGGATTATAAATCCTTTGAATAAACATAATAAGATATGATGAAGAAGCAAAATAAAAAGGTAAACAACTCAAAACAATCATTTTTGCTAACTCCTCACGATCCTTCATTTTATCATATTTCATAAGTAGAGTTCCTTGATTTTCATCTAAATCAGAGCCCCATTCTATAGGATGAGTAATTCTCATATGTCTACTAAGTGTCCCAGTCTCCCCCTCCCCTCCCCCCCCCAAAAAAAAAAAAAACTTCCTCCAATCTTATGTTTAAAATCATCTTTACAAATTTTGCATCTAACTCTATCAGTATTCTCTATTTTCTTAAAATATTTCCAAACTTTACTTCTCTTCTCTGATTACTACTAGTCGGGACCATAGGTGGTCTACTACTAGTGCCACGATCACTACCCCTGCTAACAACTCCAACACTACTAGGTGTAGGTGGTGTCTCATCTTCAATTTCTAATTCATTATCTTTTATACTGTAATATTCCTGTATTGATCATAATCTCTATTATTATCAGGTGATATTTCAGAAATATGTGTAAAGTCATTTAAGTTACTACTAGAAGTTAAAGCAATACCTCTTTTTCTATTTCCCCGATTAACAACCTTATTACAAACTCGTTTTGCAGCATTAAATATATTGTGAAAATTTAACTACTACTAAAAATTAAATATGCAATAAAATATTAAATAAGAGAAAGAGTAAGAACGAGTGCACCGAATTCTACTATAAATTGAACATTTGATGATTTTTGAAGTCTTGAAATTAAATTTCGCAACTCCGATGTTACCACGATGAAACTTTAATTGTTCGAAGTTCAAACTTCAAATAATACCATAAATAAAATTCCAAAAAAAATGATAGCCAAATAGTTAATTGCAATTTAGGTGAAGAATGAGAGAATGACAATTGAGAATTTGGGTTTGAGAATTGAGAGATGAGTGAATAAACGAAGAAGTGTGGGGGTGGGGGTGGGGGGTCACGCCCCGACCTCAGGGAGCACGACCGGGGCTCAACCGAGATAACCCAGTCAAGCAAGCCTGCTAGATACTTTCTACCCGACCTTGCCCATGAATAGAGTGGAGATGTATTCCATTATTTAAATATTGAGAGTATTTCATAATCAACACCAATTCCATTACTCAAAGGACATTTATGTATAATTTCCAATAATATTACAAGTTCATAATTACGAGGAAAAACATGTTTGCCAAATACCAACGCTTCTAGATCATTACCTAACATCGTACACCAACCACAACATGTCTACGGAGCCTCTAAGTACAACAAAAGAGTTCTATGGAAGTGCCGGCGACAAGGACCCGTTTATACCTCAAAACACAAAGTACAATATCAAGTGACATCATACCCGAAATAGAGTAGGGCTCACCAAAACCTGCAGAATAGGGAGTAACTACTAATGAGGACCAAAGCTGCCCGCTCATGAACCACCTGCATCCATTGAAGATGTAGCACCCCCGTCAAAATGGACGTTAGTACATATGGAATAGTACTAGTATGTAACGCTAAATGTCCTCTTTCAAAATAGAATGCCAATATAAAAAGGAAAAATCATGGAAACAACAAGAAACGATCAATGATATCTAAATGTCAAGTTAACGTAACACTTTTCAAAATACGAGGATAATACTGTGAAGAAGATAATCAAAATATTGCGATAATATTATTTTTGGTTGGGAGATCCTGAGTACCAACATACCACCGTGAATTTAGCACGGAGTCCGATCTCAGCCCGATCGGCTAAGCCGTCACACCAGAGACATCCAATCACAATACCATTGTACTTTTAGCATAGAGTCTGACCTCATCCCGATCGGCTAAGCCGTCTCACCAGAGAAATTTAATCACAATCACAATAATCTCTACACAAAGCGGCCCCGCCGCCTCACCCCAATGTATGTGGACGGAGGTATAATCACAATACCACAATCTCTATACAAAGAGGCCATGCCGCCTCACTCAATGTGTGCGGGTGAAGGCGTAATCATAATCAATACACCACCATGTGTGCGACATGGCATCCGATCTCGGCCTGATCGGCTAAGCCATCTCACCACAATGTCGTGTGGGTCGACATCACATTCTGCTAGCAATTATCTTATCCCAATTAAAGGCAATAATTTTATCATATCAATACGAGAATTTACCCTTCAATCACCCCTACACCGACACGTGTAGTTTCGGGGTTAGGTTATTTCCACCTATCCTTCCTTGGTGACCAACGATACCCCCAAAAATATTTTTGATTTTCATACAAGGAAAACAGAAATACAATTATATTTACCTCATAACCTTCCACACCGTATATAGCTTCATTGGTATATAGCTTCATTGGCACTTTCAATCACTTACAATATTATTATTTCATGGGCTCTCCTGGCCATATATATGATTTTTTACTCATGGCGCGATGTCCGTATTTCATATTCCACACTTTCATATCTTTACTTTCAAGGATCATTATCATAAGCATCAACATATATAATATTCCGAAAATCACAACTTTAAGTCATTAGTAATGACGGCTTTAAACATAGTAGTTTCCTTTCCAAAGAAATGGAGCAAGATGATTAGCAATCGAAGCGCAAGTTAACATCATAATCTAGTAACACATCATTTATTCTTGAAATGCTATTCCTTGAAAGGGCAATATACAATTTCAACTCATGAATATGTAAGAGCTCAATCCACATTGGAAATACTCACAAAGCAAAACATTAGTTGAAACAGCCACATTTCAGAACGACTTGAGTAAATAAGCTTTTAGGCAAAATCTATTTTCAAAGTCAATTTAGAACAGTTGAATCAATGCTCATTTCTTAACCTTTGTCACATCATTTCATTTCATTGGCACCATTGGCCACAAGTATAACTTTCATTATTGGAACGATGGCCACATTTTACATCTCCAACCCACTTCTTTCACTTTCCAGTATCCTTATAGGTTATTTACAACAAGACATTTCAAATCAAGGCTTTAGGTACATATATGAGCAATTAAGATTCTTAAGCAACTCAAGTTTTTCTCACATAATGTCACGACCCAAGTCTAAACCCTGTCGTGATGGTGCCTATCATGATATTAGGCAAGCCTATTTATCCCAAAAATACGACCAATTGAATTATAAGAGTTACGTAAAGATTTTTAACATTAGAAATTCCCTTAACAGTCAAAACTAAATTCAAATTTGAAAATGAAGTACGAAAAACGAGCCTCAAACATCGGAGTGTCACTAAGTCATGAACGTCTAAGTACTTAATCTATTACATCAACTGTCTAAATGTCAATACAACCAAAAAGGAGAAATAGAAGGAGTAACAAGGTCATGCGGATGCTGGCAGCTACCTTGCAGTCTCCAAGACTCTAATGGCCTGAACTCAACAATCGCCGCGCTCAAACACACCTGAATCTGCACATGAAGTGCAGGGTGTAGTATGAGTACAACCAACTCAGCAAGTAACAACAATAACTAAGGAATTGAGCAGTAATGATGAGCTAAGCAGAACAATTCTATTAATAATTTTAACAGTTAAGGATAAACAGGAGTAAAAGATCAATTTCATAAATTATCAACTACTACAAGGAAAATAGCAGATAAATGCAATAGCAACAAAAATAGATGAAACCTCACAGGCACTATCCCTCAATCCCCCAACCCTCAATGCACACACTCAATAGGTACCTGCGCTCACTGGGGGTATTCAGACTCCGGAGGGGCTCCTACAACCCAAACGCTAATCTGCACGGACAACTCACGTGCTATCATATCATATCTGGATCCACACGGACAACTCACGTGCTATTGTACAATTTGGATCCGCACGGATAACTCACGTGCTATAGTACAATATCTCACAACAGGCCTTCGGGCTCACTCAGTCATGTGCCTCTCTAGCCTCATAGTTTTCAATAAATAAAGGAAAGCAATCCAAATCAAAGTATTACAGTGTATCAGCAAGAAGATAATTGAGACTAAGGTAAACATGTACAAGAATCACTATGACTGAGTATAACTACAGTGAGCAGGGATAAAGCCTAAGCATGACCTCTATCATGGAAGTAGTCAAGTTCTAGCAGACAAAAAAACACATAAACACAAATAAAGGCTATTAGGCTTCACAACCTCACAGGACAGACCAAGTCTCAATCCCTCACGGAAAATACCCACACGCCCGTCACCTAACATGGGTGTCACCTCCAAACATCTACATGATATCAAATCTCTGGGTTTATACCCTCAAAACCAGATTTAAAACTATTACTTACCTTAATAACATAGAAATCCTACTCCGGGATGCTCTCGCCCCCTCGATTCATTCTGCAAAAGCTCTGAATCTATTCACAACCAATACAATACCATCAACATATGCTAAGGAAACAAATTCCACAAGAAAAACTATAAAATTAGGCCAAAACCCAAATTGGCTAAAACCTGGCCCCCGGGCCAACGTCTCAGAATCAGTTTAAAGTCAAAATTACGAACACCCATTCACTCACGAGTCCAACCATAGTAGTTTCACTCAAATCCGACTTCGTATCGACATTCAAATCCCAAAAATTCATTTTATGAAGTTTCTATAATTTTCCCCAAATTTCCACGTCAAAGTACTAATCAGATGATGAAATCATTGATATATTCATGTATATTAACCAAATCCGAGTTAGAATCACTTACCTCGATGAATTTCTTGAAAAACTCACAAAACATCGCCACAAACCGAGCTCCTTAGGTCTAACATATGAAATGATGCCGTAAATCCCGTTTATATAGTGCACCCTCTGAACTCCCACTGTGCGGTCCGCAAAATTCCAAGTGCGGCTGCGCCTCCCAGGTAATGCGGTTGCGAAAAAATGGTGCGACCGCACTTTTTGGTGGCTTCACTGCTAGACTTTATTATTTTGGTCATAACTTTCTCTACATATGTCCAAATGATGACTTCTTTATCTGTATGGAAACTAGAAATGAAGGGCTACAGCTTTCGTTTTTAAATCATCTCAAAATTCCTTGTCAAAAGATATAGGCTTGCGAAGTCGAACCAGCAGATCTGCAGAACTTTTCCCTAGAGTGCGGCTGCGGCAAAATTATGCGGTCCACGAAATTCTGTTGAGGTCCGTGAAATTTAAAGCACCAGAACCATACCTGAGTTTTGGAAATGCCGGGACTCGCTCAAAACTCACCCCAAAATACATCTGAGGCCTCTGGAACCTCAAGCAAAGGCACCATCAAGTTCTAAAATAGCATGCAAACTCAATCAAGCTCTCGAATCACATCAAACAATAACAAAAACATGAATTGCACACTAGTTCAAGCTTAATGGACTTGAAACCTCAAACTTCCACAACCGATGCTGAAACCTATCAAAACTCGTCCGAATAACCTCAAATTTTGTACACACGTCATAAATAACATTACGAATTTACTCTAACTCCCGGAATTCCATTCTGACTTCGATGTCAAATTTTCCACTGCCGAACCAAATTTCCAATTTTGCCAATTCAAGCCTAATTCTATCATGGACCTCCAAATTACATTCCGGACACGCTCTTAGGTCCAAAATCACCTAATGGAGCTATCCGAACCATAAAAATTCCAATCCGAGATCGTTTACTCATTAGTCAACATCGGTTGACTTTTCCAACTTAACCTTCTAAATAAGAGACTGAGCGTCTCATCCATTACAAAACTACTCCGTACTCGAACCTACCATCCCAATACAACACAACACAACTGAATAAAACATAAGGAAGCAGAAATGGGAAAAACATGGCTATAACTCTCGAAACGACCGGCCGGGTCGTTACACATAATTTGGCATCATAACTTTCATTTGAAACATGACTCAAAGCCATAACATTTGAATACACATATCATTTTTGAACACATTCTCGAAGGATAACATAATGTGGTAGGAGCATTCGGAACATGTTTTGAGTACATAACTTTCGACACTTTGTTTACTCGGGATAATCGAATTTTTTAGGAACAACTCGAGATATGGGAATTAGGAACTTGAGCCAACCATACACGAAACTTACGGGAGCATCATGAAATTCAATTCTAAGAGAGTAGTTTAGCCAACATACCTTGCTTGAGCTTTCTTTAATTTACTACAACGTTCCGAAAATCCTAGCAACTTCGATCTATTTAGATCTAACAAAATTGAATCATAATTAGGAAGATATTCGTGGGTTCACCTCATTTAAGCATTTTATCAAATACTAGGTGTGCAAATTTGACTATAAGGTTCTTCTACAAGATTTTCTTCACTCCATAACCCATTCAATACCAAAGGTTTACTCATATTAGCTCAATTACCTTCCCACCATCCTTATAACTACATGCATGCATAAATAACAACTCTCATACCCAATAATCACACTCCCCATTACTCATCTTCTACCTAAACTCGAAATTGAAGATTACGGTTAGAACCTTACCTCTTGGGTGAAGATCTTGTGAGATTTTCCTTGATTCTTGAAGATTGGGGAAAGAATGGATGAGTAGAATTACTAGGTCTTCTCCCTCTCTTTCTCTTTCTAACACTCTCACTTCTCTCTGAAAAAAAATCATATTTTTTCCTTCAAAATGAGCCACAAATGTTATTAATCAAAATGAGATCGAGTAAGAAAATTTCAAAAGTAACCCCTGAAGTCAATTATATGGTGCAACTATGTGGTAGCAGAATCGATAGGTGGCCAGCAGAATAGATATCTGGGCAGCAGAATCGATTATGTGGCCAGCAGAATGGATATGTGGCCAGCAGAATGGTTATGCGGCCAGCAGAATAGTTTTCAAAATTTGCCCATTTTTCTGTTCCACTTTGCGATGCTTATGCGGTCCGCGGAACAGTTTTGCGGTCGCGAACTTGATCACAGAATTGCCTTCTTCTGCCAAAAATTCCCATCAACACTTTAGTGCATTCTTTAACCCATAAAGTCTGTGCCGCGTCTTTTTTTTTTTTTTTACAATTTTCAAATACATTAGCCTAACTTGGCACAAAATCTTAAATTACTTATCGAAAATTTACGGGGCCTTACAGGGGCGGTCTATATATAGTTTTTTAAATTGCTAAAATTAGTAAATAAAAAAAAATATTATTTTTGAAAAAAATGCTCAAAAAGGGCTACTCTTGCAAATTAGCCGTTGGGCAACGGTCAAAATGGCAGCTAACCATTGCCACCGGTCATGATTATTAAAAAAAAATTGAACTAGCCGTTGAACCAGGTCGGTCCGGTTAAGCGGTTCACAAATGACAAGACCTTACCGGGTTGTACCGGTGTTAAAAAATTTTCCAGCACAGGCCGGTTCTCGTCCCAACCCAGCCATGCCCTGCCACCTTACCACCGGTACGGTATGGTCTAAAACCGGTCAAGACCGGTCCGGAACCGGGCCAACCCGACCCATTTGATACCCATATTTATAGTTGCACCTAGAGAACAAGATCATATGATCAAGCCCATCTTAAATGATAATTATGAGAGTCATTGAAGAATGTGTAACGGTAGGCAGTGAATTTCGTATTTTCTGTAACGGACCGTGCATTTAATGCTACCGAATATTCTTCATTGAATGCTAGATATTTATTTTGACTTTATGAATACCACACTCTTTGATAACAAGCAAGACCATTGCCTTCAGGCCTGACTGTCTTCTGTCTTCGGCTCCACATATCGCTTTCTCGTGCAATCATTAAATATGAATATATTTTATCATGGTCACTTTAAGTTACCTGGTAAACATTTTGTTTCAATATAATCTTGTTCTTTTTTCCTTTATTGTTTTTTTTGGTAAGTTTCAAGAATGACCCTTTCCATTCCAATAAAGTTTGCCGATATGGGAAGTCAAAAGTTTGAAAATTTTCCTTCTTCGGCCGAAATGATTATTGTAAAATAATACGATGCAAAGACATGTGATTAAAGAACTTTGTTTTCGTACCTGGTTTTGGTAAATCCAGGTACTCTGCTGATTTTGTTTGGTAAGCTGTTTTTGAGTCAACCCTTGTTTGATAAAATGGGAACACAAGAAAAGAAACTTTCTATTCACAACAAACTTTGGCCCCAAAAGCCAATATCTAATAGTAATGGCTTGGCTAAAATAATAAATCAAATATTTCCTTAGGAGGATCATAAGAAGGTTTCAATTTTGGCATCTTTTCCTTTTTTGAAATTTCTATTAAAAATTCTCAATCTTACAAACGTGATTTAGATTGAAGATAAGATCGTATACGTGTTATATTTCATCATAATTTTCTTATACGTGTTATATTTCATCATAATTTTCTTTTCTTTTCCTAAAATTTACATCTTAATAAAAACTAAAAATAAAATCTCCGTTCATCAAAAAAATAATGATCAGATTAATTATGGATAGACAAAAGTTGATACAACATAAAGGTTTACGTAATCAGTTTCGACATTTTCTTTACCACTACTTATTAAGGGTTACTATTACTTTTTCCCTCTCAAAGTATATATATATATTACTTATTTGCGATTAATCAAAAATATTAAAAATTAAACTCTATTTTGTCGAAAAGCAATACTATTTGTCTCGCTATTGGGTAACCTTCGATAAAATTAAAATTACGTCAATAAATTAAGTATAAATAAGAGGTATTATTACTTTTAACCCGAACTATTTACATTTGGTAACTAAAAAAATGTATAAAACTTATATAATTTTTATATATAAAATATAGAATATATATAATATATAAATTTTATATATTTTTTCGACTATTATTTTTAGAGCTAGACATTATCATTTTTCCTACAAATAACTACAAGTTGTGACGATACGATTATAAATCACATGTTGCCTCTTCTCTTCCTCAAAGAACGCTCCAAATCTCCATATTTACGTTTGTTTGGAACTTAAGAGGAACAGGACAACAACACAGCTAATCTCACTTTATCCTTAGGCAAAGCGTCGTAAGCTTCAATAAATATATTAAGATAACTTAAATCAAGCATTAATTAAACAAACCTAAAGCCATTCCCTTTGAAGCAAAAAGACAAAAAAGGGTAAAAACGGTAACCGAATTTGTCAACGAAGGGCATTTTCGTCATTTTATCCCGCGCACGCACCAGTCACCATCAAATCAGCTCGATAAATTGCTTGCTAGCTCATATGCCATTTTCTGCTATTTACTTTCTTCTTCACTAAATTTCATGAAAGGTTTGAATCCATAGATCCTTAACTTTATCATAAAAGTTGTACCTTTTATTTTCTATAGATTTTTGAAATTCTTTTAAAAAACAAAAAGAAAAATCTTGATCATGTTTAGTAGCACAGTGCCAATTTCAATAGAAATGGACAAATTCAATAGTTTCTTGTTTGCAAGTGGCGGTGGTGGTTCTTCAAATTTTAAGAATGGTGGTGAATTACAAGGAATGGAAAATGAGTTTTTAAGGAACAAAGAAATCATGAGTTCTGATTATTTTCAGCAACAGTCATCACAAATCCATCAGCAGCAGAGTAATAATAATGGTGGGGGGTTAACGAGGTACAGGTCAGCTCCAAGCTCGTTTTTCGCCGGAATTCTTGACGGAGACGGCAATAATTCCGGTGACAATTTTATTACTCATGATGGATCTTCGAGTTCGGATTCTGAATCCATGTTCACTGCCTTGTTGAACAACAACAACGACAACAACAACAACAACAATAATAATAATAATAATGTTACAGTTTCTGGTACTCGGGATCTGAATGATCAGATTAGCAAAAATCAGCTGCAGTTTGCTTCTTCTTCTTCTTCTTCTATGAAGCAGGAGATTGGAGAGGAGATAAAATTTGCTTCTTCTGCTATGGGATCATATGGTGTAGGAGTGCAAATGCAAAGTGGAGTGAGGTTGAGTAATGTAAATGGTGGTGGCTCTAATAATCTTATTAGGCAAAGCAGTTCACCTGCTGGATTTTTCAATGGTATGCTCATTTGCTCTTTAACTTTTTGTTGGTTAAGTTTATGACAGTTTTTTCAGCTTAAATTTTGATGTGTAAGTGCTAATTGGTTGGTTTTTCCTGATTAATTATGAAGTTAGTTGGCTTTAAGGAGGAATTTGATTGGTTTAAACTTTTGGTTAGTAGATTATGTGACTTTTGTGTAGTTCTTGAGGAGTTCTGAAGCCCGCGTTCACAAGACATCCCTAGTTCACGCAGCGTTTAGAGAAGGGCCGAACCTAAGGGTGTAATATAGACAACCTACTTGCATTAGTGGCTGCTTCCGCGGCTCGAACTCATGGCCTATCGGTCAGATGGAGACAACTTTACCGTTGCTCCAAGGCTCTCCTCCCTATTTCTAAATCTGCAGAAAATAGGAAAAAATTGCCTTTGTTGATTTGATCCAACCATTTAGGTAAAAAAAGAGAGAGGGGCCTTTTGGGTATTTTGGGATTGATTGGAGGGATTCAAGCTTTATCTTTTCTTGAATGTGAAATGTACTAAATGATGGATTTGCTATTTTGGTATAGTTTTATTATTGTAATCAAGAATGGATGGATAAGAATTTTGCTGCATATTTTCAGGATTTGATATAACAAGAGAAGTTGGGAATTATAGAGCAAGTAGTGGGGCTAATATGAGCTTCTCATCTGCTCAATCTTCTACCTCAAATTTCATGCCTAGCATTGCTGAGAATGAATCTTGGAATGACTCTTCCTTCCATTCTTTAAAGAGAAATAGAGATGGTGATCTCAAAGTGTTTTCTAATGATTTCAATGGAATAACTAGTCCGGTACCTATTCTATTTTTCTTTTCCTTTTTTCTGGATTTGTTGTTAATCTCCTTGTTTTTGTTTCTTTTACTAATAAATGCTCATTTCATTTGTCAGAATGGTGAATCAAGAAACTACACTACTTCTGGTTTAACTCACCATTTAAGCTTGCCCAAAACATCTTCTGAGATGGCTGCTATAGAAAAATACCTGCAGTTTCAACAAGATTCAGTACCTTGTAAAATTCGTGCCAAAAGAGGCTGTGCTACTCACCCAAGAAGTATTGCAGAGAGGGTAAAATCCTGTCATGTCACCTATTTTTTTTCCAGTTAATCATGTTTATTCTTGAGGTTCACACTATCATACAACTTGTTTTAGTGTTAAGTTGAAGTAAGGTTTAATTTCCTTTTCTTCTTGAAATTTTTTAGATGAGACGGACTCGGATTAGTGAAAGGATGAAAAAACTTCAAGATCTTTTTCCAAATATGGATAAGGTATCTTGTGACTATTAGAATTCATTGTATTTTTCTGTTTTTCTAAAAGAAGGTAAAAACTCACATGTTTTCTTGTTTTATGAAATGAAATGGCAGCAAACCAACACAGCTGATATGTTAGATTTGGCAGTTGATTACATTAAAGACCTTCAGAAACAAGTCCAGGTAACTACCAAGAAAACAAATTTTGCCTTTTCTCCATCAAATACTCACATGAATTTCTCACCAGCATTTATATTTCCTCACCAAATTTACACTTCTTTAATGCAGACACTGACAGATAAAAAGGCGAAATGCTCGTGCCCGAGTAAACAGCTGCAATATTCAAATGGAACAACATGAACTTAATTTCTGTACAGATAGTAATAGGTGAAGTTAGATGGGAAGAGGGAAGAGAGTCAATTACTTTCTTTCTTCCCCAATATGATGGAAATATGGTTTATTGTATCATTAGCAATAAAGCAAGTGTAGTTTTTCCCCCACTTTTAAATGTATAATTGAGTTTGAGTAGAACTAATAACAGTCTATTGAGCACAAATGCTTATTGTATTATGCTGTTGTTTATTAGAATATGACTATGTTGTTAGTTCAGAGATCTAACAAGCTTGAGACAAGTCCTAAATTGCATTTGCAAGATGTGTTAGGATCTTGAATCTGGAACTACTTCATGTCCCTATAATTGTCCTCTGTAACCACTTCCAGCTTTCACGGATACACCTTCTTGCAAAAATACAGTGTACGATTACGTACAATAGATTCAATATGGTCCAACCTTTCCCTAGATGGGGGCATAACAGGAGCTTAGTATAATAGACCTAATATGGTCCGACCTTTCCCTATACGCGGGGCATAACATGATTTTAGGTATAATAGACTCAATATGGTCCGGCCTTTCATTAGATGCGGGGCATAGTTGGAGCTTAGCTGTTATTTTCTTCCTTAAGCAACCCCATTCACATTTATGCACCATGTCCATGGGCCCCATAAATGCACCCCTTCTATATGTAGAAACACTCCAGTGGGGTCATGCACTGTGGACATAATAAGTAGTAGTATTGTATTTCCATTGTTGGAGTGGGAATATGTTTGTTTGTTTGTTTGTTGGTTTGGGGGGAGGGGGGAGAGGGTGTTGCTTGATAAGCTGGGAGTGGAAGTGTTGATATGATTAGAATATGACTTGGCTGGTATGATATTTTAATGGAAGTAGATAAAGTTTCAAATCTGGTATAACTATATGCATCTCTATCCTTAGAAAAATCTTGTGGACTATTCTTTCCTCATAGACAGGGAATGCAGTTACTTATTTAAGAGGACATTCAATTAGTCAACAAGCATTATAGGAGTCCGAAACCTAAATGCCAACTTTTTGAACTCAAAATACATTTATATTGTCTAACAAAAAAGATACTTTTTTATATATAACGTGGTATTATACCGCGCTATACTTTAACAGTGTTTCTGCTGTTAAAGTATAGCGCGATATAATATCGCGTTATATATAGCGCGGTGTAGTACCGCGCTATACCTGTTTGTGGACCCAACAATTAGTCTCCTGCATTTAACTGACATAACTGTAATTCAAATATATATAGCGCGGTATTACACCGCGCTATACTTGTTTGTGGGCCCATCAATAAGTCTCCTGCAGTTAACTGACATAATAATAATTCAAATGGGTATAGCGCGGTGTAATATTGCGCTATACATCAAAAAATTCATTCCCTCGAGCTAGGCATTGCCTTATTTAAAGATGTTAGGATTTTATGAACATTCATTCAAAAAATATTCTAACTTCCGTTCAAATTTTTCTTCTTGTTATCAATCATTTTTTATAATGTTTGAAGAGCCAAAAATAAAGGTTTCATTATATTGGGGGGAAGGTGGGTTGAGGTTGTAATGGAGAATAACTTTGTGAGGTATAGTTCATCTCCACAGTGTCATGTTAAATTGCCGCTTACAATGGAGTACGATAAATTGGTATCGTTGTTACGTAAAAAAATGAGTGTGACGAAACGTTCGGTGAACCTTAAAGTAACCGGTAGATTTTCGTATTCTGTGACTCCGCAGGGGTTTGCTTGTTATTCTGAGTTTAACATCGAAGATGATGAAACTCTTAGAGATTTTTTGCGGATTCCAGATGAATACAGGAAATTTATTGTGATAAAAGTATTGGAAATGCACGTCAAGGCTGAAGACGTTGGCAATAATGAGATTGCGCAAAGCAGGGATAACCCCCAGTCATCGGGTAGTTATTCTGGACCAATTTTAGCCCAACAGGTTCCGGCTGAAAGAGTTTGGCCGGATCTTAACGTATCTCTGCAGGCGAACGAGGAGCGAGGAAATAATTTTTCTCCTACTTTACATAATCCACAAGACGACTGTAAACTTCAATTTTTCCTTTCTGTTACGATGTTTATTTTTTGTTGAATTGAATTTGTATTAACACTCATATTTTCCACAGTAGGTACCGTCCGGATATGAATTTTATAAGTTATGACCCCACGCCCAGTTGGAATATGCGTAGTTCTGGCGTGTTGGATCACGGTGGTCTATCCGGGAGTCATCACCAACAGGAAAATGTCTATCATGGAATGTCAACGCAGTACGACTTGTAAGTGAAGTGATATAACTATATGTAAAATATTTATCAATTTCAGTAGCTTATCATTTTGTTCTTTTTGTGCAGTGAAAACGAGCAACGTGATGGTCCTGACCTCACTCAGTTACCCGTAGACGACGTATTTACTCATGATTTGGCAGATACGCAGAGTCAGAAAGATAATAGTGATTATGACAACAATGCCGATGAGTCTGGAGATGACACACTCTTCCCTGACGAGGGTGATAATGAGGAGGAAGTGAATGTCGAACCTGAGCTGACGAGGGAGCATGCTCCTCCACCTCCCGTTAGACCAAGAGTGTACGAGTCCCACGTGCCGTTTCATGAGCAGAATATTCCCTACCTTGATAATTTGCCAAGTATGCCGGATGTGGATGCCCTCACAAGGGATGCTGACAAATTTCGGTCAGCATGCGGGATGAGTCTAGACCAACGGTGCTGGCAAAAGGCATGTATTTTCCCGATAAAGCTCGCTTAACCAGGGCTGTAAAAATGTACAACGTAAGAGAGTGCTGTGAGATAATGGTATGGGAGTCAACTCCGGAGGTATACAAGGTCAAATGCCGTAGACACTTTATGGGTTGTAACTAGATGTTGCGTGCGATCAGGAAGGAAACAAGGTTGTGGAAAGTGGGTAAATATATTAGCACCCACAGATGTGAAATGGACACATTCAATAAGAATCACTTCAAATTGGATGTAGACTTGATTTCTCTTGTCTTGATTCCACACTTGGAAGTGTCCATTAGGTACAAGATCAAAGATTGTATTACATCTGTCCACCAGGAATATGAGTATACTATAACCAAAAGAAAGGCATATCTCGGGTGCAAACGTGCATTTGAAATTATTTATGGTGACCGGGATAAGTCATTTTCATCTCTACCCAGGTACATGGCCGCACTAAAACACTTTAACCCCGGGACTGTTGTTGAATAGAGGCATGAGCAGAGTCCGAAAATACAAGAATATATTTTCAACTATGTGTTCTGGTCATTTAAAGCAACAATTGATGGTTTTGTGCAATGTCGTCCGGTAATTTCCATAGACGGTAGTCATGTCTATGGAAAATATGATATTAAACTTTTGATCGCAGTTGCAGTAGATGCCAACGAACAAATATTTCCACCAACTTTTGCCATTTGTGTCAATGAAAGCGAAGTGACGTGGAGGCTTTTTTGAACCACTTGAAGCAACACGTTGTCAAACAGTGTTCAGGTATTTGTCTAATATCTTATCGGCATGGTGGTATTTTAAGTTCTGTACAGCATTTGCCTGAATGGCAGGAACCTTATGCATACCACCGTTACTGTGTGAGGCACCTGAAGGCCAACTTACAGAAGAAATATCCCGACAAGGCGTTGCATGATTTAGTGTGGATGGTTGCAACTGAGCACCAACAATGCAAATTTACAAGGCGCATGGAAGCGATCCGACAGTTAGACGAAAGAGTCTATAATTGCCTGATAGGAGATGAGCTTCACAAGTGGACATTACATGTTGATGGTGGCAGATGATGGGGAGCCCTGACTACAAATGTGTCGGAGTCATTCAACGTCTTATTGAAACTGCCCGTGGATTGCCTGTCACTGCCATGGTACGGATGACATTCAAACAGATTGCGGAGAGGTTTGTTAAAAGGCATAGAGCTGCATCGGAATTGATGGACAGAAGTGTTCAATTTATGCCAATACCGATGAGAAGATTTGAGAAATATAGGAGGCGAGCACATTGGCATTCATATTTACAGTATGATCACGACCGGGGTGTTTTTGAAGTTCGCACCGCTATCCACGGACACCGGGGGAATAATCTACAAACCGTGAATGAAGACAGCAGGTTGTGTTCATGTGGGAAATTGACCATCTACCACATGTCGTGTGCACATGCCATGAAGTGCTTTCAACAAGTTGGTTTAGGGGCAACCAACTATGTTGATAGGCAATATAGTGTTGTTGCATACGTAAACACATATAGTTGGCAGTTGCAACCATTGGGAGCATTATTGGCCGCCGGAACCATGTAAAATGCTGTGTAACAAAGACTATTTGCGCAAGCTGCAAGTGCAAAAGAGAATGCGTATACGGAACCAAATGGATGTTGGTGATACCGTTTATGCGCGTAATGTGGCATATGCTCGCAAACAGGACACGACCGTCGTAAATGCCCTTCAGCTGGTCTGGGTGGCGGTGGTAATCCAGTTCCTGGTGCAAGTTTGTCTAATGTACCCAACTATCAAGGATACACCTAGTGTTTTATTTTCGTAATGTTTTTTTTGTAATAAGTGTCTGTACTTGTTTATGTTGCAATATCTATCAAATAAAATTATGTTCCACAGTCTTGTTACATCTTATTATCTAACATGACCTTTTGAATTGGGATGATGATATAATAGTTCCTCCATTCAACTTATTGGTGTAAGTAAAGAAGACTAATATGAAGATTGAAATTTCATAACATAATACCTAAAGAGAAAAAAGTACAACAACCATAACTAAAACAACGTACATGAAAATAAAAGATAATAAATGGATAAATCAAGACAAAGTTGTTTCGTTTCAGAAAAATCAATATGTATAGTGTGGTTAAATACTACGTTTTGTGTGTTTTCTTGTCGGTCTGAAAAGCTGACCGACTGCGAAAAAGCTGTTTTGTTTTAGAAAAAGTCAATATGTGTAGCGCGGTTAAATTCTATATTTTGTGTGTTGTCTTGTCGGTCAGAAAAGCTGACCGACTGCAAAAAAGCTATTTCGTTTCAGTAAAAGTCAATATGTATAGCGCGGTTAAATACTACATTTTGTGTGTTGTCTTGTCGGTCTGAAAAGCTGACCAACTGCGAAAAAGCTGTTTTGTTTCAGAAAAATTAATATGTATAGCGCGGTTAAGTTTTGTGTGTTGTCTTGCCTATAAATAACATGCGCATTTTAGTTATTTTCTGCGCTTAACAATAACCAATAGCAAATATTTCCATAAAAGCAAGGTTTTTGTTTTACGCTTTAACAAATGTCTGAACCCTTTTATGTGCCAAGGTGCGAGTGCGGAATAAAATACATGATGCAAGACTATTGGGATGATGGTGAAGCTGGACGCCGCTATTTGGTGTGTATGAACAAGTTTTATAGGGTTCCCGATGAACCTATTTGCAATTTTGAGGTATGGATTGATGAACCCTGTCAGCAGGAATAATACAAAGAAAAGTTGCATCATCTTCATTATTTGTGTTTGAAACAGTGGGAAAGAGAGCGATAATCCAAACGAGAAGTTGCAGAGAAACTCAAAGAGGTGGAAGAATAAAAATATAAGCTGGAAGAAAAATTTAAGTGGTTGGAGCAGAGAATACTAGGTGGTGGTGACTCAGCAATGACATGTACGTCTTGAGCATAGTAGTGTATCTTTATGTTTCCCGTGTCATGTGTTTTCATTAGTTGTACTGAATTTAAGTTATGTTAAGTTTCTATGTTTGTGTTTGTGTTGTACTGTTAAAATAAAGAAGAAATGGGGTAATAAAAACATAATGCGCATATTATGTAAACATAAAAAATTATTGTTATTATTTACATAATTTATTATGTTCATAAAATATAAAAAAATAAAATCAATGAGTCCCATAGCTTTTGCGCTTCAATGCAGCCGCTGGCCTGAGGCGCATCCCCTCCCACCTGGATATACTATCAGGATCATCCTCATCAAGTCGCCTCTTTATATAAGGATGTGTTTCAGCATAATCGTCACTTGGGCTGGCAGGGTCGGTAAAAGGGGTCGTCGGTCCATCAGCAACCTACAAAACAATAAGTAAGCTTAGTATATGAAAATGTATATTAGTAATGTACGTGTTAAGTCAAAAATATTTTCTTACCATGGTTTCGCCAGGCTCCTGAATATAAGCATCCATGGTGTCCTCAGCATCGCACAAAGTGGCCTCCATGACGGGCTGGGATAAAGCCTTAATAAGAAAATTAAAAATTAATTTATGGCAAATCATTGAGAAAAAAACAAATTAAAATTTAATAGTAATACAAACATACCTGTGCCTGTGATAGATCCGCCGCACCCGACGACGATGAGCCAAAACTCAACCTGCGCCCACCATCCACGTCTCGGGTCGGCCGATCCTCAGCTACGGTCGATGGGCCTGGAAAGAACTGCTCCCAACCTCTGGTGAAGCTCGTGCCCGTAATCAACAATGGATCTGACGGGGTCACCTGCGATGCTGGCAGCACCGACTGAAGGCTGTATGACGGCATGCTGCTAGGATGCTCGTCTGGCTGAGGAATATCACCCGGCAAATCAGCTCCAACCTCCTCATTAGGTTCCTCAACAGGTGCCTCAACGCCCCCTTGCTGGGGACCACCTCCTCGCCGGCCCCTAAGACCCCGTGGGGCACCCCTGCCTCGTGGGACACCCCCGCCTCGTGGGACAACCCTGTCCCCTCGGGCGTGCGGCAGACCTGCCCCGCTAGTGGTGCTCTAGCGCCACATAATCAGATTCTTGATCTAAGCGCTCGCCCTCTCTGGCTCGCTGTAGTGTCCGGAGAGTAAGCTCTGTCACTTGCCGGCCATACTCAGCGACCACAGGATCGTCGGCATGCTGCTGCATCTGCAGTCCCAACTGGTAGAATAAATGATGACTAATAGCCTGCACAACATTTAAAATATTAATTACAGAACGCTATATCACAGTTATAATTAAGAATACCAAATAACATACCAGTGCCTCGTGCCTCCTGGTGTATGGTCTGTACCGACCGCCAGCTTGATGAATGGGGTTCCCGATAAAAAGTCAGGTAACGCAGAGGTACCAGGACATATACATCTGAATAGTCGCCGCTTGGATCTGTGATGGTGGGAGGAGGAATCAGGTCCTCTCGCTGGTCCCAAGTATGGACCTGCGCCTCTTGCCATGCTATAAATGCGTCACCCTCCCTCGAACGATCATCTCGCTGATAATATGTAGCCTCCCATGTAGGCCCCCTCGGTATAGTCTGTGGACGACCAAACTGGCAAAGTACCCGCTCTGTGGCATGATGCTCCACAATATCGAGGCACATCAGCGGGACGAAAGTGCTCCAAATTAGTCGGCCGACCGAGCAATAATCGGGCAGGCCACCTATCAAGTTGTCGATGTATGGTGTCAATATGAACTATCAAATAATAACATAAAAGTGAGGATGCACAACACAAGTGAATTTATAACAAGTAAGTTTAGGTACACATTTACCTGTGCGCCCTCCAACATATCCGACACATCCCTGATAAGGGGGAGATTATGATGAGCATCAATGGCTCGGTAATTTCCATGCCGGAGAACCCACCTCATAGCTAGAGGGAGAAACAGAGGTTCTATATCCGGAGGTAATGGTGGTAGAGGTGACTGCAATTGCAGGAACCGCTCCCAAGCCCAAACCTAACATACAAGGTTGACGTAAAACTTAAGAAATTTTTTGACTAGATAGAGTTGGAAGTAATGAACATAGTATTCGAATATGTTGTCATCTGTAAAGGCGGCAGAAAATCACATACGTTGCTCAAGGTGCCCATGCTCACCCGACACATATGCCTGTACAGGTAAGCGAGAACAACAACACCCCATCTGTACTGGGATAAATCATCTAGCTGCTGAAGATGATGTAGAAATCGCAAACTCACTAGATTTACCGAAGTGTTCAGGAACAAGACACCCCCCAAAAGAAGGAGCAACACCAACCTCGTGTACCAGTGAATATGTAGATCATTTGTCTCGCCGGTGATGTCGGGGTGCAATATCTCCAAATGTTGTCTAATAGCTGTCAAAGCCATGCGACTGGCCCCTGAAGCTGCAGTCTTATCCTGTGGCCTGAAACCAGTGAACTGCTGCAGAAAGTCCAAATACTGGGCACACGACATAGATCTCATATACTGAGGCAGTGCAACGGGCAGTCCATCAGCAAGCAACCCATATAAAACCTCAATATCCTACAATGTGATGGTGGCCTCGCCAATGGGCAGGTGGAAAGTGTGCGTCTCCGATCGCCACCGCTCTATCAAGGTCGTGATCTGAGACCAGTCGAGCTGTAGCCGCCCAATCTGAAAAATCCTATAGAAGCCCGTATTCCGCATGCGCTGGACTAGACGAGGGATGGAAATCTCTGCCCCTCATAAAGTCCCACAAGTCGTCTACTCTCCTGGCGCGGAGAGTCTGGTCCAGTAGCTCTCCCTCCCATATGTAGGCGGACCTATGATCGCCATGTAACACTAAGAGATCATCGGAGAAAGGTCCAGGATGCACAGGCGGCACGTCCATGCCATCTACTGTAAATTAAACAATATTAATTGTGTGTTTGTTTTGTAAATAATTAATATTTAATTATTTAATTGGATAGAGTATATATCTATGGGTTCCAGGCTCGATATTTGAGGCCCAGTAGCACCAAGCTATCCTAAATTCTTATGTGTGTCAATTTTAATTTTTTTTCATTTAATTGTGTGTTTGTTTTGTAAATAATTAATAGTTAATTATTTAATTGGATAGAGTATATATCTATGGGTTTCAGGCTCGATATTTGAGGCCTAGTAGCACTAAGCTATCCTGAATTCTTATGTGTGTCAATTTCAATGCTTTTCATAATTTTGTTTGTTTTATAAATTAAATAATTAATTTTTAATTGGACAACGTATATATCTATGGGTTCCAGGCTCTATATTTGAGGCCTAGTAGCACCAAGCTTTTCTGAATTCTTATGTGTGTTAATTTCAATATTTTTATAATTTTGTGTTTTTGTTTTGAAAATTAAATAATTAATTTTTAATTAGACATCGTATATATCTATGGGTTACAGGCTCGATATTTGAGGCCCAGTAACACCAAGCTTTCCTGAATTCTTATGTGTGTCAATTTTAATATTTTTAGAATTTTGTGTGTTTGTTTTGTTTTATAATAATTAATATTTAATGGGACAGAGTATATACCTATGGGTTCCAGGCTCGATATTTGAGGCACAGTAGCACCAAGCTATCTTGAATTCTTATGTGTGTCAATTTCAATATTTTTCATAATTTTGTGTGTTTGTTTTATAAATTAAATAATAATTTTTGTAAATTGTAATTGAACAGAGTTTGTGTTTGATCTATCAATATAGTAGATACTTAAACTACAGAGATTCTACGCTAAAAGGCTCTATATTTTACTACGCTAAAAGACTCTATATTTTACTACGCTAAAAGGGCACTAGTCTTTAAACAAATAAATAATCTAAACTAAATAAAAATAATAAAAATATTTTAATAACATAACATTCACGAAATTACATATAAAACAGTAAAAGAAATTTATGAACATTTTTATTAACAAAAAAATTATTTCTCAACTTTTAACTATTTGTTTAAAACACTAATATCTTAATCCAGATAAAAATAACATACTAATTTAATCGCAAACAAAACACAAAACAACATGGAAACACATTCAAGACAACTAATATGCATTATTATACGAGTTTCGACATAAACTAAATCGGAATACCTCGATTTATTTTTTTAGAAAAGTCGAAAAATTAAAATTTTGAGCCCGAAACGAGGAAACCACAATAGTAGTGATTCTTATGTGCGTCAATTTCAATATTTTTCATAATTCTGTGTGTTTGTTTTATAAATTAAATAAGTAATTTTTGTAAATTGTAATTGAACAGAGTTTGTGTTTGATCTATCAATATAGTAGATACTTAAACTACAGAGATTCTACGCTAAAAGGTTCTATATTTTACTACGCTAAAAGGGCACTAGTCTTTAAGCAAATAAATAATCTAAACTAAATAAAAACAATAAATATATTTTAATAACATAACATTCACGAAATTACATATAAAACAGTAAAAGAAATTTATGAACATTTTTATTAACAAAAAAAATTATTTCTCAACTTTTAACTATTTGTTTAAAACACTAATATCTTAATTCAGATAAAAATAACATACTAATTTAATCGCAAACAAAACACAAAACAACATGGAAACACATTCAAGACAACTAATATGCATTATTATACGAGTTTCGACATAAACTAAATCGGAATACCTCGATTTATGTTTTTAGAAAAGTCGAAAAATTAAAATTTTGAGCCCGAAACGAGGAAACCACAACAGTAGAAGGCTTGGATTGGATGCGGGACCTACAATCTTATCTTTTTGTGTGACGGGTGGGGTCCACTTGAATTTTTTTTGGAGAAAAAGAAGGGTCGGGGGGGGGGAGGGAGCTTCTGTTTCTGTCATGGGAAGAAGAAGGGTTTTTTATTTAAGAGGTATAGCGCGATATTAATCCGCGCTATATATAATGCGGTATTACACCGCGCTATATATAACGCGGTATTACACCGCGCTATACTTTAACGGCAGAAACACCGTTAAAGTATAGCGCGGTATAATACCGCGTTATATATAGAAAAGTATCTTCTTTTTAGGCAATAAAAACGTATTTTGAATCCAAAAAGTTGGCATTTAGGTTTCGGACTCAGCATTATAGATGACCTCACATCAAATAACATTTTCTTTCTGTTGTTTCCTGAGAAGCTTCATTCATGTAGCAGTTTTATGGAACTTACCAACAAACTAGTAATGTCACGACCCCGGTTCGCCCTCCGTGAACCATCGTGACGGCATCTAGTCTCTACGACTAGGTATGCCTAAACTTGCTGAAGACAAAACTTGCGGAAGTAAAACAATTTAAAAACAGAAATAAGGCAAATAACAGTGTAAAATGTGCCGCTCGACATACACCATATTTATATAGATCTCAAAACCAATATCTAAATCCAAGACCCGGAAACCCACGAATCACAAGCTAAGAAAAAGAAATACTACATAGCTCTAACTCCGGAATTTGTCTAATAAGAACAAAAAGTACAGAAGGTCTAAATACTAAAAGACAGGAATAGAAAGGGACTCCTCGGTCTGCGGACGCGGCAGATGTACCTCGAAGTCTCTAAGTAGTCGCCTCCCTCAAGGATGGTAGACCTGAGTAGAAGTACCTGGATCTGCACATGAAAAACATGCGCAGAAGAGGCATGAGTACACCACAGCGGTACTCAGTAAGTGCCAAGCCTAACCTTAGTTGGGTAGTGACGAGGAAAGTCAGGGCCCTACTGAGGTTAAATACAATATAAGGGTTAACAGTGTGGAATAAAACAGTAAATAAGTGTAACAGTAAGAAATAACATAGAATTGACAGAACAACAAAAACTAGAACAGAGACAAAACAAACCACGGAAAGAAATACAGCTCAACACAGAGACAACAACCGGAGCACCTTCCAGGATACCGTCCTGTAGTCCCAATTACAACTGTCCAGTGGATCTCCCGGGATACCGTCCCGTAGTCCATCATATATATGTCCGAAGGATCTCCCGGGATCCCGTCCCGTAGTCCAACTTGCGCGGGGATCTACCGGAATCCCGATCCGTAGTCCCAAATGTAAATACCCAATACTGGGGGAATCTACCGAGTGCATTCCCATAGTTCCATATAATTGTGCAGGGGGATCTACCGAAAATCTAACCCGTAGTCCCAAAGTAAATGTGCAGGGGGATCTACCGGGAATCTAACCCGTAGTCCCAAAGTAAACAGACAAGGGGGAGCTACCGGAATCCCACATCCGTAGTACCAAAATAAATACACAGCAGCAGCAAGAAGATAAATAGAAATGGCAAAATTTCATATTAAGGAAATAAGTAATTCTAGCCTAGCATTCTGCACAAAATTCAAGTAAGGCAGGTTTAATCAAATAAAGTAATTAAGTCACTTAGACATGCTTTCCAAAGCTAACAACAGGCTTAATAGTGCAAGAAATAGAAACATGAAAGGAAACATACTAGTATTTACTTAAAGAAAACCAGATTTCCAACAATTAGCACAAGTACGAACTCGTCACCTCACGTACAAGGCATTTCAATTACCAAATATATCAATCATAAGGGGAAGGTTCCCCACACAAGGTTAGACAAACTACTTACCTCGAACCGACTCAAAATCAACCCAACACCACGTCTTTGCCACGAGTACTCGACTCCAAATGGCCTAAATCTATTCAATTCAATTGCATAATGTAAATAATACTTCAAGTAACTGATTCTACAATTAAATTCTAAGCTAATAAGCGAAATTATGTAAAATAACTAAAACGCCCCTTGAGCCCACGTCTCAGAATCGGGTAAAATCCGTATCCGCTGCTCTTAGCCTTGTTAGAATCCAATGTTAGAAGGAAGAATTCAATAGGCATCCCAATATCCATTTTCTTAGATAGATAAGAGATCAGCTAAAGTAATGGTCATACCCCTCCTCCCCCTCCGTTTGAGGAAGATATCTCAGGTATTCACCTACGAGGTCTTCACATAATAGGTTGAAAAAATTCTTATTAGGAAGAAGACTTGGACAAATCCCACGTCTCGTAATCGGGTAAAATTCATATGTTCAGATTCCTCATACCCTCACGAGTCTAACCATACCAAAATTATCCAATTCCGATACCATTTGGTCCTTCAAATCATCATTTTACATTTTTGAAAGATTTCACAAGTTTTCTTTCCAAATTCCATCCCAAATCATGAATTAAATGATGAATTCAATGATGGATTCATGTACTCTAGCCAAATCTGAGTTAGAATCACTTAACCCGATGAATTTCTTGAAAAGCCTTTGAAAAATCGCCAACATCCGAGCTCTCTAGATCAAAATATGAAATAAAACCCAAAATCTCGTATTTATAGAGCACCCCCCGGATTTCTACCACTTCGGACCGCACAAAAATGAGTGTTGTCCGCACAGGTTTTGACTGTAGTGACAGGCTTTAGTATTTTGGCCATAACTTTTCTCTACTGATGTCCAAATTGTGATTTCTTTACCATTCTGGAAACTAGACATGAAGGGATACAATTTTTGTTTTTGAATCATCCCAAAATGCCTTGTAAATCAAAAGATATGAGCTTCTGAAGTAGGACCGGTGAAATTTTCCTCTCCGCGGACCGCACTGCATTTTGTGCGGCCTCACAGCCCCCACCGCGGACGCACTGAATTTTGTGCGGACCGCACTGGTGGTTTCCGAGGCCTGCAACTCTTCTGGACCTGCAACAGCTATGATTTTCGGCCTAGAACATCTCAGAACCTACCCGGAACTCACCCGAGTCCCCGGGACTTCAAACCAATTGTACCAACACATCCCATGATATCGTTCAAACTTGTTCAAAACTTCGGAATGCTCACAACAACATCAAATCACCAATTTAACATGAGATTCAAGCCTAAGAACTCCAAGAACTCTTAACTTATGCTTTCGATCAAAAAGTCTATCAAATCTCGTCCGAATGACCTGAAATTTTGCAAGCACGTCACATTCAACACTACAGAGCTACCCCAATTCTCGGAATTCCATTCCGATCCCTAGATCAAAATCTCACTATCGGACCGAAACTTCAAAAATTTGACTCTCACCATTTCAAACCTAAATTAGCTACGAACCTCCAAAACACAATCCGATCACGCCCCTAAACCCGAAATCACCCAACGGAGCTAACGGAACCATCAGATTTCCATTCCGAGGCCGTCTTCACTCCGTTCCGATTACGGTCAACTTTCCAACACTTAAGCTCTCATTCTGGGACTAAGTGTCCCAAAACTCTCCGAAACTCAAAACCGAACATCCCGGCAAATCAAAATAGCAGAAATAAACTCGGAAAATCAATTAATAGGGAATCGGGACGTTAATTCTTAAGACGATCGGACGGGTCATCACAAGTAAATTCAGAAAATATAATTTTTTAATTAGTTAAACTTAAAAAAGTAAAATGTTCAAGAATATAATATCTTTTATTTGTCGACTTCTCAAGTTCATCGACCTTCAAATTGAAATTGGGTTCAATATAGACGTAGAAGCTGAGTGGCGCGATAGCAAAGTTGTTACTCCCTCCGTTTCAATCAATTAGATGACACACCTTTCTTATTAGTCAATTTAAAAACGAATGACATATTTTTAATTGAAAATTATTCAACTTTAAATTTTTCATTTTTTTACTCATTTTACCCTTAATGAGAAACTTTTATAATACCACAAAGCTTTTATCCTTTAAATTTTTAAGACCATAATTTTCAAAAGTATCTCTTTTTTCTCTTAAACTCCGTGTCGAATCAAATTACCTCTATCTAAATTGAAACGGTAGGAGTATTATTTTTATTAAGTTGAACGCAAAACTAACCAAAGTTCAGAAATGGTATGAGTAAGTAGTAACATGTTAATTCCTTCTAATCACATGAATGTTAAATGTCAAAAGAAAAAGTGTCAATAGAAAAGTCATACGTAATAAAAAAAAATGAAACATTTTTTTCTAAGTAGAAAATTAAGAGGGGTCGGAGTGATCTCATGATAGCAAATTAACTAACTAGTTAATGATAATTAGCTTATGGATTGACTTAATAAACAACAATTATATTAGCATCCTTTCATGTCGGTTGTTTAATGCTCTGTTTTAAAAGGCAGAATTAGGATTCCCCGGTGCTCGCTCTGGGACGGGGCACTCGTAAAACGCCTCGGAATTATGTATGGGGCTTAGTTCCGTAAGACTTATGCCTCGGCTTTCGGGGCTTACGCCCAATGCCCAGCTTATAGGGCTCGCCTAAGAGAACTTTATACAATTATGTGTAACTAACCTTGTAAATCCTCATATTTTCTTAATAAATCGTTGACTATTCAAAATTACTTTTTTTAATCATAAATCATTAAGTTAGAGTATTTTATGTCATAATTAAAATAAAAATTATTGCATTTATCCACTAAGACCACTATGATAATAAAGTTTAAATAAATATTTCATTTAAAAAATATTTATTTATTAACTTTTATTATGTCTTTATTATATAATAGTCCATAATTTTTTTATAATTATTTTTCTAAATATTATTTTTTTCACATTTACAGCTTTGACCGCGTGCCTGTTGAAGAATGAGCCGGCGACTCATAGGCAGTGGCTTGGTTAAGGGAACCCACCGGAGCCGTAGCGAAAGCGAGTCTTCATAGGGTAATTGTCACTGCTTATGGACCCGAACCTGGGTGATCTATCCATGACCAGGATGAAGCTTGGGTGAAACTAAGTGAAGGTCCGACCGACTGATGTTGAAGAATCATCGGGTGAGTTGTGGTTAGGGGTGAAATGCCACTCGCACCCAGAGCTAGCTGGTTCTCCCCAAAATGCGTTGAGGCGCAACAGTTGACTGGACATCTAGGGGTAAAGCACGGTTTCAGTGCGGCAGAGCGGTACTAAATCGAGGCAAACTCTGAATACTAGATATGACCTCAAAATAAGAGGGGGGCAAGGTCGGCTAGTGAGACGATGAGGGATAAGCTTCATCGTCGAGAGGGAAAGAGCCGGATCACCAGCTAAGGTGAGATGCAATACTTATAATTTAATAGCTCAGTATTAGCTAGTAACTATTTACAAATAATTAGTTATCATGGTATAGTATGTTGAATTATGTGTCACTCAATTAACTTGTTGAAACTTAAAAATCAATGATGCTAGAGAATCATATTTAAATTGTGAATTATGTTTTTATACAAACTCTCTTTCAAATAGAAAGCATATTAAATAAAAGGAGTATTTAAAATAATTAAATTATAATAGAGAAATTCTTTCAAGATTCATTACTCCTTAAGAAATACATATAAGATTTCGTATCAAATACATCACTTTTGATGTTTGAGTTGTAACGACGTTGTAGTTAATTTACATATTATGATATATATATATCATACTTTTCGTATTATTCATAGATGAATTGTAATTTATAAATATTTTAAATAGATTATTTGTTATAATATTGCGATTTTAATATAATTTTTATAATTAATTTTCTATTTTATACTATCTTAAAATTCTTAAAATTAATAAAATTTAAAGATTCGTGCGAGTTCCACCCATGTCTCCAAGCTTACGCCTCGTCTCGTCAGAGATAAAACGTCTTTACTCATGTTCTGCATTTTAAAACATTGGTTTAATGTGTTGTTTTCACGTTCACAATCACATTGATGTTTTTGGAGGCTACTTATTATGTACTATACTACTCCTTTGAACAAAAAATAAAATAAAATCACATCAATGAAAATTGGACCAAATATTTATATGAGGGTCCAAGAAAAGATAACGTATTTGTTCAAATCTTATCCACACAGTCACAAGTGGATAAGTTTGGCAAAAGAAGAAAAGGCAAACGAGGGAGTAATAACGACTTTTCTTGATTAGCAATCCATAAGTTTCCTTTAATAGTAAGAAAAGATTCTAGTCATGCTTCTTTATGGAGCATATGTATCTATACCCACTTTTTTGTGTCACGTTTTAATTTGTGTCTGTTTTGCAAAAAAATTTACAAGTGTACCCGTTTTTTCGCATAACTTCAGCATACGAGGCTGAAGTAGCAAAGACAATCACGCAAAATTTCAGCATTTCTAATAGACGGACCTGAAATTCAGCTCTAAAGCTGAAGTTTTTGTTTTGTAACTGGCGAAAAGTTTTCGTAGAGCTGAAGTTTTCTTAAAAGAGATCCCTTTTTCCTCTTGAATGTATGCTTTCACTGCAGCTATTGTATCCTCTTGAATGTATGATTTGTATCGTTCGACTTAGTGACCATGGATCTATGACAGTAAACAAAAGATATAAACTACTATTCCAATGAAATAAAATAACATACATTAAGTGAATTATCTTTGTCTTTTCAGACACAAATTATCCTGCCAACTTTTGGACTAAAACTTAATAACTAGATTACCCCCCCCCCCCTCCCCCCCAAAAAAAAGAAAGAAAAAAAAAGAAGAAAACGAAGGAGGAGAAGGAGGAGGAGAAAGGGGCCAAAATTATTTAAAAAATGGGTACAAATTAAAATTTTAAAAAAATAAGTATAAATTAAATAGGGGCGACCAAATAGGGCACCCCATGCAATTTTTACCTTCTAATCAATCCATGCCAACCCTCCAAAAAGAAGGAACAAGAATTAAAAGGTTCACAGTATTTTTCTTTTGAGAATAAATAGTTTTCTCCGAATTGTCTTGGTAATTTGTAACAAGTTCTTTTGTTTATTTATCATTAATGCAAAAAATTTGAATCAACTCCTTGTTACTCCCTCCGTCTCTCATTATTTGTTATAATTTTTTTGTACATGTTTTTTAAGAAAAATTAATTAGGATGAGATTTTGACTACTTTATCCTTATTCTTATTTTAATATTCAATCTTTCTTCATTGGTATTTGAGCAAAGTTATCCACAATTAAGGTGTTTGTAGTCTTCAATGATAATTATTACTAAGGATAAACTATTTTTAGTAACTACGGCTAATAATATGAAACGAAGAGAGTAGTTATTAAATTCTAAGAATATCCTATAGTAAAAAAAGTTCTTCTATAATATACTCTCAATGGTCTACTTTAATTGTTTTTTTTGTTACTTTTTTGTGGTCCATAATATTTGATTTTTTCAGATATCAAAAGAAATTAACTTCTTCTTTTCAAAGTTGCCCTTGGAGTAAAGAACCTAGGAGTATTTGTTATATTTTCAAGGAACAAATTAAGGTTAATATGATTAATTTTATTTATAATTAATATTAAAAGGTGAATTCCTTAATATGCATGAAAACAGCCAAAAAATCAATTAAAGTGGACCGAAGCAAGTAATATATTAATTGCCTTCTTATAAGTAACCTACAATAAGCTTATGATTCGATTCCATTTGACTTGCACAAAAAAGATTTTGCGTATTGCATTGTTTCGACTAATGATTCAGATAGTTTTACATTTCTTGACATAAAATATATTCAAGGTTTATTCTCAAACATATCTAGCCAACTACTAACACTATTGCTATCTCAAGCTTCCTTTTGTTAAGGAATTCTTTCCAACAAAAGAATGACTTTAAATAATTGTAAATGTAAAGGCTGAAACAAACCTTTTTTTATTATTCTCTTCAATTTCTTTTAATGTGGTAAGGTAAGTAGGTAATGAAATGGAGTTTTTAAGGGTCTCTGCTGAGGAGTCTCAATAGAGTGATGCTGAATTGAGACATGTAAATGGCACATATATCAATTCTATATTGAATTTTGGTTAAGTCGTTCACTTACTATATCATGCATAAATGTAGCAATAAAAGAACCGTTTACGACGAGGCAGAATTAATTTAATATTTGGTCAGCTCAGCCACCACAATTAATTTACACCTAAATTGGAGAGGAAGTAAACGTACAAGACTTGAACATGTTGACTTTGTTATGGGTCCTTTTTGTACAGAGAAAAGGCACGTTTCCTCAATTGATTACCCTTTCTGCTCACTTTAATATAAGGATTTTCAAAAATTGTTAGCCCTTCAATTATGTCTTGTCAGCAACTCCTGTGCATTCAAAGTTTTACTCTTTACTTCAACTCAACGCGACCATTCTTGACTTTTCAAAGGTCCAATTAAACTTGATATGGACAGAAGGTGCATCACAGGCGCATTACATCATATACGACTGTAGATGATGATATTTTTTTTTTTTTATAAATTGGAGTGGGACGCGATTGGCACCAGAAAACTCCCAGATATAAGGATACAAGTGTGATGCACGACATATACATAACTTGTAATAATCAGTATTTGAAAAGAGGGCATAATTGTCCTTTAGCTAGAACTTAATTAAAAAAGACAAAAGAGGAAAATAAGATAAATAAACAAATAAATATATAATGAAAATTAGTTGGGTCAAGCCCACAAGAAAGAAAGGAACGTACTTCAGCACAACAAAGAAAAAGGATTAGGGTCTTTGGAATTGAGGTCAAAAATAACAATTGAAGATTAAGAGAGTTCAAAGAATTGAAGAGAACCAAAAACAGTGAAATTATCCCTGTTTCACGAAGGAGAAAAATGTGCAAAACTTGACACTGCAGAATTGTAAAGCCAGGAACGATATCAACACTCGGCAACATCTGCGAATTCAAATAACTTTTGATTTCTTCGGGTAGCATTTAAACTCCTTATTTGAGCCTTCATGATAAATTCTTAAATTTTCTTATTTGTGATAAAACAATAAAAGTAGAAGAACAATATTGCAGAGAAAGAGAGAGTAATTCTTATTGAATTTTGGGATGCTTTACAATGGGGTAAGACCCCTCTATTTATAGGGAAAAATGACTTAGCCACAAAGTAAAACTCTCTACAAGATAGACATTCACTCTAAATAGAATTCTATTCATAACACTCCCCCTTGAATATCTACTCGATAAGTAATGTGCCTCATTAAAACCTTAACTAAAATAAAACCCAATGGGAAAAAATTCTAGAAAAGGAAAAAGAGTACACATGTTTAATAATACGCCTTTTGGTTGCCTCGTTAAAAACCTTACAAGAAAAATTCGGTGGGACAAAACCTTGTAAGGGAAAAAGAGTGCAACGCGCATTAACTCCCCCTGATGAGAGCATCAATTCACATCCTTGAGCCTTCACATCCCGATTTTGTACACTAGCTTCTTGAAGGTTGACGTTGGTAGAGATTTTGTGAACAAATCAGCCATATTATCACTTGAACGAATCTGTTGCACATTGATATCACCATTCTTTTGAAGATCATGTGTGAAAAATAACTTTGGTGAAATGTGCTTTGTTCTATCTCCTTTTATGAATCCTCCCTTCAATTGAGCTATGCATGCTTGCATTATCTTCATACAAAATTGTGGGTAACTTGTCACATTTCAAACCACATTTGTCTCGAATAAGATGTATTATAGACCTCAACCACACACACTCTCGACTTGCTTCATGAATAGCAATTATCTCAGCATGATTAGATGAAGTAGCCACAATTGATTGCTTAGTCGATCGCCAAGATATGGCAGTGCCTCCACAGGTAAATACATAACCTGTTTGAGACCGATCCTTGTGTGGGTTAGATAAATACCCAACATCAGCATAACCAACCAGATCGGGACTGCAATTATTGCCATAAAATAAGCCCATATCGGTAGTCCCTTTTAGATACCGCAATATGTGTTTGATTCCATTCCAATGTCTCCTTGTAGGAGCAGAGCTATATCTTGCTAAGACATTAACTGAAAAAGTTATGTCAAGCCTTGTAGTATTAGCAAGATACATTAGTGCACCAATTGCACTAAGATATGGTACTTCAGGACCAAGTAGCTCTTCATTCTCTTCTTGAGGCCGGAATGGATCCTTATTCACATCAAGTGATCGAACAACCATCGGAGTACTTAATGGATGTGCTCTGATCACGCCCAACTAAGCCTATTAAAAGACTACGCGGCGTTGCAAATATAATCCGGGGTATTATGCCCCAAGTCAAATCCCACAGGGAATTAACGTATCAAGAGAAGTCTTTGAAGTACTAAATTCTTATTAGTCAACCTCCTCAAACTTTGTGAATACAAGTGGTGTTATAATTACTACGACATCTATTTGAATTAATAAAACAAAGGTTAATTAATACGCAAATGTAGACAATTGGAATAAAGGCCTAAGGTAATGGCTTACCTCGTTGTAGATTTCCTTAGTCGTATATTTCTTATAGCTATGAATTAGTTATATCTATCAATCACGAACTCTCCAACTATCATAACTCTCTCTCAAGTAATTATGATAATTTACTAGACGCACTCCCTCAAGCTACGCTAGCTATATTCGCATTACAATTCACTTAGATTGCACCCGAGGTATCGTTATCTCTACTCCAACCTCTAAACCCTCGGTTATGACTTCGGCTATACTCCGGGAGTGATGTTGTTCAAACAATTACCTAAATATGCACTCTTTCTCAAGTAGATACATAATAAATAGGCATGGCTAATTGAGGATCCTTTCAACTAACCAAAAATCAAAACATAGTTGAACAAATAGAGATTAACAACTAACTCAAAACTATATTAATATCACAATAAGTTCATCCACAACGGGTTCAACCAAAACCATAGATTAAAAGAATTAGCCACTCATAAAAATGATAAACATCATAATAATAAAATTCATTACAAATCATAAAAATAAAAGGAAGAGGAGAAGAACTTGATGTAGAAAACTCCTCTTAGCTCCTTGCCTTTCCTATTCTTGTTCTTAGCTAATAAAAGCTGCACACCTCTATTTTGGGAGAGCTTAACCTTCTATAGGTTAAGTGAATTTGCCCCCCAAACTTCCAAAATTACCCCTGACGATTCTGTTCCGGAATCTGGACTAGCGCGATCGTGCATGTGGGCGCGCTAGTCCAGGTCTCATTTGTTTGGTTCTTTTATTCTCGTCTTTTCGCTCATTCAGCTCCTAGGGGTCTTTCTTGCTTCAAAGTAGCTCCAATCACAGCTTTAAGGCCTCATACAAGCTCTTCATTCCTCCAATACAATTTAGAGCTCATTTTTCATCATTTAATTATATTAGAGCATTGAAACATAACCAAGTTGGGGCAAAAACCATTGTCAAATGACAGATATCTAGCCTAATATCATGCTCCATCCATGTAAAACCGTTTCAATACCTTTTCTATGTAGGCAGATTGATGAATAAAAATTTCGTTTGCCAAATGTTCAATTTGCAAACCAAGACATAATTTTGTCTTTCCGAGATCTTTCATCTCGAATTCCTTCTTTAAATAATCAATTGCCTTTTGGAGTTCTATAGGAGTTCCAATAAGGTTTATGTTATCAACATATACGACAAGTACAACAAATTCCGATGTTGTTTTCTTTATAAAAATACATGGGCAAATGACATAATTTATATAGCCTTCCTTTAATAAATACTCACTAAGACGATTATACCACATTCGTCCTGATTGTTTTGACCATACAACGATCTTTGCAATTTGATTGAAAACATTTCCCGGGACTTTGAATTATTTTCGTTTGACATTTTAAATCCATCGGGAATTTTCATATATATCTCATTATCAAGTGAGCCATAAAGGTAGGTGGTAACTACATCCATTAAATGCATGTCAAGCTTTTCATGGACAATAAAACTAATGAGATAGCGGAAAGTTATAGCATCCATAATGGGTGAATATATCTCTTCATAATCGACACAAGGCCTTTGTGAAAATCCTTGTGCAACAAGGCGTGCCTTATATCTTTGTACCTCGTTTTTTCTCATTCCTCTTGCGTACAAAAACCCATTTGTAGCCAACAGGCTTAACACCATTAGGTGTTTGGACTACAAGCCCAAAAACTTCACGTTTTGCAAGTGAGTTCAACTCTGATTGGATTGGTTCTTGCCATTTTGGCCAATCAAGTCTTTGTCGACATTCTCCAACAGATTGAGGTTCAAGATCCTCACTTTCTTGCATAATGCTAGATGCAACATTATATGCAAAGACATAATCCACCACTATATCCACTCGATTCAACTTTGTCTCAATATCGATTGGATTTATTGATAGTTCCTTATTTTCTTGATCCTCAGGCTTAGTGGATTCCTCATGAATCTCAGAATTTATTAAATCGTGGATTTCTTCATGAGGTTCTTTCGTAGTGTCATTTTGATCATTTGTTTTCCTTTTTCTAGGATTTAGATCTTTGGAACTTAATGGTCTGCCACGTTTTAGGTGTGCTTTTGACTCATTTGCTATGACACTAGAAGATTGCCCAATAGGGGCATCAATACAGATTGGAACATTCTCTGCAAGGATATGTGATTTTGTTATCCTTTTCAAATCCGTAAATGCGTCTGGCATTTGATTTGCGATTCTTTGCAAATGGATAATCTTTTGCACCTCTTTTTCACAAATAGAGGCACGTGGATCAAGATGAGATAATGATGGATTTTTCCACAAAATTTCCCGTTTTGTTTCACCAACTTCTCCCCCTAATTTTGGGAAAAGTGTCTCATCGAATCGACAGTCTGCAAATCGTGCAGTAAACAAATCCCCCGTCAATGTTTCTAGGTAGCGAATGATGGAGGGCAATTCAAACCCAACATATATTCCTAACCTTCTTTGCGTACCCATTTTGGTGCGATATGGCGATGCTACAGGCACATATACTGCGCATCCAAAAATTCTTAAATGGGATATATTAGGTTCATGACCCAAAACTAGTTACAACGAGGAATATTTATGATAATTTGTCGGTCTGAGACAAGCTAGCATTGCTGCATGCAAAATGGCATGACCCCAAACAGAAGTGGGCAACCTCATTTTCATGAGTAACGGTCTTGCTATCAATTGCAGACTTTTAATTAAAGACTCTGCAAGACTATTTTGAGTGTGAACATGAGCTACATGGTGTTCCACTTTTATCCCAATTGATAAGCAATAATCATTAAATGCTTGGGATGAAAACTCAACAGCATTATCAAGTCTAATAGACTTAATTGGATTTCGGGAAATTGTGCCCGTAATAGAATTATTTGTGCCATTAATTTTGCAAATGCGAGGTTGCGAGATGACAATAGGCACACATGGGACCATCTAGAAGATGCATTTATTAAGACCATAAAATATCTAAACGACCCACTAGATGGGTGAATAGGTCCACAAATTTCCCCTTGTATACGTTCCAAAAACGCAGGGGACTCAATCCCAACCTTTTTTGGTGATGGTCTAATAATTAACTTGCCTTGATTACAAGAAGTGCAAGAAAATTCATCATTTAAAAGAATCTTTAAATTCTTTAATGAATGCCCATTTGAGTTTTCTATAATTCGTCTCATGATAATCGATCTAGGGTGTCCCAATTGATCATGCCAAAGTACAAAAGTATTGGAATCAGTAACCTTTTGTTTTACAATAGAATGTGCCTCAATTGCACTAATTCTTGTCCAATACATGCCACAAGATAAATATGGGAACTTCTCAATAACCCTCTTTTGGCCAGAGACATTCTTGGTAATGATGAGATATTCAAGATTATTCTCATCTATTGTCTCAATATGATATCCATTTCGACGGATATCTTTAAAACTCAACAAGTGTCTCTTAGACTTGGAGGAGAACATTACATTCTCTATGATAAGTATTGTTCCCTTAGGCAGAGTTATAGTAGCTCTTCCAGAGCCTTCAATTAATTTACTACTACCAGAAATTGTAGTAACATCTGCCTTACACATATTTAAAGGAGAGAAATATTTCTTCTCTTTGAATATTGTATGTGTCATACATGAATCAATTAAACAAATATTTTTACAATTGAACTTTGATCCAAGTTTGCTATGTGGAATATTCATATTTGCTTCCCATTGTTTGACATACAAAAGAAATATACGAATAAATATTAGTATTTTCAGAGAAATAAACTAAGCTTACAAACAATTTGCTTGAACAAAACTATTAGAAGTGCAACATATTTTTCCGAATTACAATCGGCTTGTTCACTATTGTTCTTTTATCTCACAGAATTTCAATAATCCGAAACTTCCAAAATCAGGACTATGAAATGAAGTGAAAATAAATAAATAAAATTCGCGTGACCATTACGAAAATTCACATGGTCGAGTTATGTAGATTGACGCCTTATACCTTAACAATCAAAAAAGAGAAAACATCTACTTGGACAATTGTGAAATTTTTTTCTATTAATTTATACACATAATCAATTATACATAATTGATAACAAGGGTAATAATTCACTAATTGAGTTGCTATTGTACATCTTACATCTGTAAGTTCCGGTTTTCGCTAGATTTTTTTTTCCGTTCCTCGATAAAAATAAATAAGCAGAACTAACTTTCAAAAGACTTACTTTAACAAGGCAGAACTAACTTCTATTGTTCAACTCCAGTAACTGATTTTTTTTTACATCACAATTACTTTAACAAATAATATATTAATCCTTGAAGACTAAATAAATTGAAACATCGTTTGCAACGAATACTAGAACTACATTTAATCAAAACGAACTAATACAATTTTATAAAACAAATAAAACTAATAACTACTACTCATGTAAAGAACTATGATTACATGATATTTATTCACTAACTACTATGAATAGGCAAAAATAAAAATTAAACTACTCAATCATCTTTAACAACGGATCCATCACCGATCAAGTGGTATATTTTCCCATCAGGGCACTCAAAGAAGTCTGCCACATCCAAGTGGGTGATGTCAAAATCATTGTCAGAGACAAAATTAGCTTCAGAGCCTTTGTTCTTTAAAGATGCTTGGTAAAGCTCAACCAAATATCTTGGTACACGACAAATATTTGCCCAATGGCCTTTTCCACCGCAACGATAACATTCAGTTTCTGAACCATTTGCCTTTGGTTTCTAATCTTTCCCTTTCCACTTTTGGTGGTTATTTTTCTTTGGGGGGATATCAACACCAGGAAAATTTCTTCATTGTCCACGGCCACGGCCACGACCATGACCACGACCACGACCACGAATAGGGCCACGACCTTTTCCATGCTTAGCATAATGGGAATACACCTCATCCACTTCAGGCAATGGTGTAGACCTAGTGGGTCGATTTTCGTGATTTCTCATGAGCAAGTCATTGTTTCGCTTAGCCACAAGGAGAAGAGAAATCAACTTAGAGTACTTTTTGAAACCTTTCTCTCTGTATTGTTGTTGCAAGACCATATTGGAAGCATGAAACGTTGTGAACGTTTTTTCAAGCATATAATAATCAGTGATAGTATCTCCATAGAGTTTCAATTTAGAAGTAATTCTGAATATTGCAGAATTATATTCAGAAACAGACTTAAAGTCTTTGAGCCTCAGATGAGCCCAATCATATCGTGCTTGTGGAAGAGTGACCATCTTTAAGTTGTCATATCTTTCCTTTAAGCCATTCCACAAAACAAATGGATCTTTGACTGTGAGATATTCTATTTTCAACCCTTCATCAAGGTGATGACGCTAGAAAATCAAGGCCTTAGGACAGTCTTGGGTGGATGCTTTAGTTTTGTCTTTAATGACATCTCCAAGACCCATTGCATCTAAATGGATTTCAACATCCAACACCCATGTCATATAGTTCTTGCCCGAAATTTCAAGGGCAACAAACTTTCTTTTCATAATATCAGTCATAATTAAAAGAGGAGAAAAGTTGTACCTTAATATTCTTGAGACGGTAGAGTCTCTTGCTGATAACGTGTGATAAAACAATAAAAGTAGAAGAACAATATTGCAGAGAAAGGGAGAGTAATTCTTATTAAAATTTGGGATTCTTTACAATGGGGGTAAGACCCCTCTATTTATAGGGGAAAAATGCCTTAGCCACAAAGTAAAACTCTCTACAAGATAGACATTCACTCTCAATAGAATTCTATTCATAACATTATTCAGTTTACTAACTACATATTAGTCTATCTATATATTACAAAGAGGGCCAAACACACAGGTTTTTAATTTGGTGTAAAATAATGAGTAAATTTTATAAATAGTTAGAATTGACAGATTATCGACTGGTTGAATTACCCTTCGCATGGGTAAATATGATTAGATGAAGTTAGACTCAAACATGATTCCCGATGATTGGGTATTCTAAATTAGCTATGAATTAATCTAAATAAGAAAATTAACATGAGATCGATATTATGTAATTATAGATATATTGGAGAAATTTATACGAATTGCTTGAGGTGAAGCAGCTGGTATTTCGGCACGAGTACTGGTGAGTAGTAACCTTACCGCAATTTGTGTTTTCATAACTTGCATGATTTACACATGACTTTTAATATGAATATGTTATCGATTATTTTGAGTTGTGTGATGACTTCGGGTCATCACTTGTTTAAAAATGAAATTCCACGTTCTAAGGCTTTAAAAACCTCTTTTAGCATCACCTCAATTTGCGTGCGCAGTCCGAACGCATAGTCGGAAAGCCTATATGTGAAAATCTGTGAAAAATGATAAATTTTGACTATAAAATGAATTAATTTGACTTCGGTCAACTTTTTGGGTAAACAGACCCGGACCCGTGATTTAATGATTCCGGAGGGTCCGTATGAAAATGTGGGACTTGGGCATATGCCCGGAATCGAATTCCGAGGTCCCAAGCCCGAGAAATGAATTTTTGTAGAAAATTATTTTCTGAAATTGTTTATAAGGGTTGGAAATGAATTTTGATTAGAACATGGTTGTATCGGGCCCGTATTTTGGTTACGGCATTCGGTACAGGTCTTATATATGATTTAAGATAATTCTGTGAAGTTTGGTAAGAAACGGAATCCGTTTGACGTGATTCGGACCTTAAATGCAAATTTGATGTTTAAAGGAGTTTTGAGAAATTTCATTGATTTTGAAGTTTAATTCGATGTTTATGATTTTATTTTGGTGATTTGAGTACATGAATAAGTCCGTAGGATGTTTTTGAGGTTGTGTGTATATTTGGTTTGGAGCCCCGAGGGCTCGAGTGAGTTTTGGATAGGCCACGGGGTGCATTTTGAACTTAGAAAAATTGCAGAAAATTTGCTGGTATGATCAGGCCTGCAGGCTTCGCATTTGCGAAGTCTGTCTTGCAAATGCGATATCTCAAATGCGAGGGCTTGGTCGCAACGTATGCTGGGAAGGCTTGAAGTCGCAAATGCGACTTATTGTTCGCAAATGCAAAAAGCCCAGATTTCCTAAGGGTTCGCAAATGCGAGCTTCCCTTCACAATTCCCAAGCCATCAGAGGTCGGGGTTTGCAATTGCGAATCCCTGTTTGCAATTCCCACATCTGAGACCTTCAACTTTTATACTTAGATGATTTTAAACTCATTTTTCACATCTTTTCAAAATACAAACTCCTTTGGGCGATTTTCCAAGAACAACTCTTCTTCCAAATCGATTGTAAGTTAATTTTTACTCATTTCCCTCAATCATTAACATCTTCTAACATGATTTAAACTCAAAATCAATGATTTTCATGGGGGAAATTGGGTGTTTTGGGTAGAACCTAGGTTTTTTAAAAATTGGGGATTTGGACCTCGATTTGAGGTCCGATTTGAAATAAATTATATATTTGGGTTCGTGGGAGAATGGGTAATCGGGTTTTGGTTCGAACCTCGGTTTTGACCATGTGGGTCCGGGGGTGATTTTTGACTTTTTGAGCAAAACTTTAAAAAACTTAATTTTATGCATTCAAATTGATTCATTTGGCGTTTATTGATGTAATTAAGTAACTTATGACTAGATACGAGCGAATTGGTGGTGGAATAAAGGGGTAAAGCTATAATTGAATCGTGAATTATGTTCGTGGCATCGGGGTAAGATTTTGGTCTAACTTTAGCTTGAGGGATTAGGAGTTGAGTCATATTTGCTATGTGGTAATTGTTGAGTACGATGTATAGGCATGGTGACGAGTATCTATACGTTGGTTTCTAGCATGCCCGCGAGTCTTTATATTGTGATTATCATGACTTCATTGTATCTTTCATGCCTTAGTGGGAGCTTTTATTTGTTGTACAAAGAGTGTGGAAGGAAATTGTGACCTATGAATATTGAGGAGCGTTGGCTCAAGTTGCATAACGAATTGTGAAAGTGCAAGAGATAGTTGAACCTCTAGAGCATTGGCTCGAGTTGTGAAGTGAATTGCGAAGTAAAGTGAGTAAAATAAGGGATTATTATGTTTTCACCCTTGCCGGGCTATTGTTGACTTATTTGTTATCTCCCTTACCGGGATGTTGATGTTATTGATGTTGTTCCCTTGCCAGGATTTAATTGTCGACTTGTTTCTCCCTTGCCGGGATTCTTATTGCAAATTTCCTTTATTCCCTTGCCCTATTGTTTGTGATTGTTGTTTGGGTGAGGAAGAAAGTTAAAGCATGAAGCGTGATGCCGTGCATTATTTGTTTTGTGAGGAAAGAGTATAAAGCACGAAGGGTGATGCCGTGTATGATTATGAGGAAAGAGTGTAAAACACGAAGGGTGATGCCGTGCCGCACGATGTACTATTCTGTGCAGATTATATTGATTATATGGTAAGGAAAGAGAGTAAAAGCACGAAGGGTGATGCCGTGTACATTTTTATTATATGATTGCTTTGGTGAGGATGAGAGAAAAAGCAAGAAGGGTGATGCCGTGCATTTGTTGATTTCTGATTCTTTGTTGATATCCGAGTTATATTGTTCTTTTCATTACTTGATGTCTTTCCATTCAAAATTGTTATCTCCCCTACAACATGCTACCCCTCCCATATGACTGGTTGTTTCTGTATTTCTTTCCGCTGTATATGTATTTGAACTGCACAAGTTTATTTGGTAGTCTTGTCCTAGCCTCGTCACTACTTCGCCGAGGTTAGGCTAGACACTTACCAGCACATGGGGTCAGTTAGGCTGATACTACACTCTGCACTATGTGCAGATCCCGGAGCAACTTTTGGACCGTAGTGTGGAAGCTACCTTCAGTCCACCCGGAGATCCAAGGTAGACCTGCAGACGTCCGTAGGCCCTGACGTCTCCCTCTATACCTATTTCCTGTTTCATCTTCCTTCTATTCAGAAATAGTGTACTGTTATTTCTTCAGACTTTGTATGTAGCAATCTTAGACAGTCTGTGACACTATGACACCAGGTTTTGGGTGGTTACGGCTTAAGTATTTTTATTAGATACATTTTTCATTTAGACAAGTTGGCTTGCTTAGCTCATATTAGTAATTAGACAAGTTGGAAAGGTAGAACTAGCATACCGTTACCGATTTTCCTCGAGTAAGGACTACCGTTATATATGACTTCTTGCAAAGAAGTCCACAGTTATACCGATTACATGATTCGTTCATTGAAACCTCCCAAAATGTGAATACTGATATTATACAGTGGGTACCGAGATTATTACTGAATTGTTAATTATATTATACTACAAGAAAAGCGTGATGAGACTGAAAATTATTTATTGTTTCTGAAGGGACATTTTTATGTTATTTTTTTGTTTGAGATACTAGCATGTTTCTGACTTGTCCCCAATAAAAACGGTTGTGGTTAAGTGTTATTACTCACTGAGCTAGAAACTCATTCCCCACTAATTCTTTTTACAAAGACAACAATTGACGCGAGCGAGGATTTCGTTAATTAGAGCACACAAGTTGATAGTTCTTGGTGAGCCTTGTACTTGTTCGCGTGGGCGGAGATTTTATTTATTGTTATGGTCTTTTTTTAAACTCTTAGAGTCGCTCCATAGTCAATATTTTAGTGTCATGAGTATTATTTTGTTATTATAGTTTTATGTTGAGTATCGTTCTTTAGTATGAAAGTTGGAGATAATTAATATTTCTGGTTGTTAGTGGGTTAATTGGTAATGGTGGAGACTTGTTTTGGTAAATTGATAAGTTGTCAATTGTTTGGTATGATATTAGGATATTTGGTTGTTGATTTGAGACAAGAATTCTTTGGGATAGTCTAAAAATAGGGAAAACTCTGTCCGATTTTCGGTAAAATATCGATGAGGCTTACTTGGGGGCACTTGCTCCTAAGTGCCGGTCATGATCCTAAATTGGGTCGTGACAAAATTGGTATCAGAGCTTAGGCTTTAAGTCCTAAGTCATAGAGCAATGTTTAGTAGAGTCTTGTTCATGGGTATGTAGGCGCCCATACTTATGATCTCGAGTCTACTGAGCATTTAGGAATGTTTTCCCTTCTTTCATTCTTTGATCGTGTGTTGAGATAACTTGAGATTGACTTTGGAATATTTCTTTCGCAGATGGCTAGGCCTCGAACACCCTCATCTACTGGACGTGGTACTCCCCGGGGTGGAGGTCAAGTTGGGGTTCATCAAACTAGAAAATAAACTGCTCCTCAACCTCAAGTTGGGAACAAGGGTCAACTCCAAGCTGTTATGCTAGATCAAGTGCAAGGGCAGGGAGTTTAGGATGCTCCACCACCAGTGCCAACTGTTGTACCTACAGTTGCGTTACATGCAAATGCAGTGGCAAGGTTATTGAATGTGTTAGAGGCATTGGTGCCTACTCAGGGAGGAAGTTCAGCTCCTCAGGCTACTTTACAGACACAAGCACCTGCACAGACTTGGACTTTGGGGAATAAGGAAGTATCCCTACAAGAGTTCCTGAAATTGAAATCACCAAAATTCACAGGTTCCGATAATTTAGCTGATCCTCAGAGTTTCTTGGATGGGACACTCAAGGCATATATGTGCTCTAGGATGTTCTAGTGAGAGAGCTGTGGAGCTCGTAGCATACAAACTAGAGGATATGACCAACATATAGTATGAAACTGTATTGCTAGGAAGGCCAACAGGAGCAACACCACTGACATGGGATGAGTTCACTAAGTTGTTCAAGAATCATTTCCTTCCTGACAACCTGATGCAAAAATATGCTAGAGACTTTGAGAGATTGGTTTAGACTCCAGATATGGATGTGTCGACATATAACACTAAGTTTTGTAAGCTGGCTATATATGCTCCTTACTTAGTGCCTACTGAAGAAGCTCGAGTTCAGAGATTTGTTGATGGATAGGTTGGTCACCTATACACTGTGGTAGCCCCACAGATGAAGACTTTATCCTACTCTGATGTAGTTGACCTTGCTAGAAAGATTGAAAACAAGGTACGTGATGAGCGTGCAACTAGTGATTTACGTAAGAAGGCCAAGACATGAGGTTCTTTCAGTGGAGGTTTTAGTGAAAATTGAAGACTAGGAAATCAGGAACAACAACAACAGGGTTCTCAGATAGGGACACACCTGTCTTCACAGTCCATATACAGGACACATTATAGGCAGGGTACTAGGGGACCGTCAGCATCTGGACATCGTAATTTTGGGCAGATATATGCCACTACTCCAGTCTGCCAGACCTATAGCAGATCACATTTGGGCCAATGTTGTATTCTAACTGGAGAGTGCTTTCAGTGTGGGCAGTTGGGACATCACTTGAGGGATTGCCCTCACCCTCCGAGAAATTTCAATCAGGCTTCTATTCAGTCAGCTGCACCGACTCAAACTACTCGTAATACTTCAGGTGCTACAGGTACAAGAAATAGAGGTCGATGTGCCGGAAACCGTGCTACTTTGAATCAAGGATAGGGGAATGCTAGTAGAGGCCAGGCAAGATTTTTTGCATTTACTAGACAGGATGCTCATGCCTCAAATGTGGTGGTTACAGGTATTCTTTTTGTTTGTTCATTTGATGCACTTGCGTTGATTGATCCGGGATCTACTCACTCATATTTGTCCTCGTACTTTGCTTTGAGGTTTAGTAGACAGCCTGAGATATTGAATGATCCTTTTCTAGTTGCTACTCAAAGACTATGATTGTTCTATTCAATATCATCCTGGAAAAGCCAATGTGGTGGCTGATGCATTGAGCAGAAAATCTATAGAGAGTTTGGCACATATAGCTTCTGCAAAGAGACTTTTGGCCAAAGATATTCAGAGACTAGAAGATATAGGTATCAGATTTAGTATCGGAAATTCAGAGGCATTGTTGGCTTGTGCTCAGGCTAAGTCTTCATTAGTTGAGCACATTAAGGCCACCCAATATGAGGATGAACGATTATGTAAATATAGATATGAGGTCTTAACTAGTACAAGCAAGGATATGATTGTTGAAAGTGATTGTGTTCTTCGAATGGGTGACAGGCTATGTGTAGCAAATGTAGATAGGTTGAGACATGCTATTCTTGAAGAAACCCACAACTCTAAATACAATATACATGCTGGATCCACAAAAATGTACCATTACCTGAAGCAATTTTATTGGTGGGAAGGTATGAAGAAAGATGTTGCTAACTTTGTTTCTAGTTGTTTGACTTGTCAGTAGGTCAAGGCTGAGCATCAACGACCCGCAGGACTACTACAACGAATTGAGATTCCAGCGTGAAAATGGGAAAGAATTACTATGGATTTTGTCACCAGGCTACCACGAACCCTTAGAGGTTATGACTCTGTATGTTTGATTGTAGATCGACTGACGAAATCAGTACACTTTTTGCCAGTGAAGACTACCTATGGTGGAGTGAGGTATGCATAGTTATTTAGTAACGAAATTGTCCGACTTCATGGAGTTTCAATATCCATCATCTCTAATAGAGGATCACAATTTACTTCACACTTTTGGAAATTTTTCAAGAAGCACTGGGTACACAAGTAGATCTTAGCACTGTATTTCATCTACAGACAGACGGGCAGTCTAAACGTACTATACAGATCTTGGAGGATATGTTGAGAGCTTGCATTCTTGAGTTTGGAGATAGTTGGGACGCTTATCTACCTTTAGTTGAATTTGCTTACAATAATAGCTTCCTCTCCAATATTCAAATGGCACCGTGCGGAATTGTATGGTAGAAGATGTTGTTCTCCTATCGGATGATTTGAAGCTGGTGAGACTAACTTATTGGGACCCGACCTAGTACAAGAAGCTATGGACAAGGTCCAGTTGATCAGACAGAGATTGCTTGCATCTCAAAGTAGACAAAAGCCTTATGATGATAAGAGAAGAAGTGATTTAGTGTTCATAATTGGGGACAAAGTGTTCCTTCGAGTCTCCCTTATGAAAGGTGAGATGCGGTTTGGAAAAAAGGCAAGTTGAGCCCCAGGTTTATAGGATCGTATGAGATACTAGACCGAGTGGGAGCTGTGACTTATCATTTGGCACTTCCTCTTGAGTTGTCCTTTATTCATCTAGTGTTTCATATCTCAATGCTAAGAAAATGTATATCAGACTCATCGCAGGTGCTTGAAGTACCTGCTATACCGCTTGATGAGAAGTTGTCTTACGAGGGGGAACCGAGGGCTATTGTTAATAGGCAACTAAGAAAACTACGGTCAAAAAAATTGAGTTCGTAAAAGTCTTATGGTGAAATAATACAATTGAAGAAGCTACTTGAGAAATAAAAGATGCTACGCGAGTCAAGTACCCCCATTTGTTTTAGTCTACAGGTACGTACTTGAGTTAAATTCGAGGACCGAATTTCATAAGGTGGGAAGAATGTAATAACCCACATTTAAAAAGAGGGCATAATTGCCCTTTAGCTAGAACTTAGTTAAAAAAGACAAAAGAGGAAAATAAGATAAATAAATAAATAAATAAATAATTAAATAATAAAAATTTGTTGGATCAAGCCCACAAGAAAGAAAGGAACGTATTTTAGCACATCAAAGAAAAGGGATTAGGGTCTTTGGAATTGAGGTCAAAAATAACAATTGAAGATTAAGAGAGTTCAAAGAATTGAAGAGAACCAAAAGCAACTCCATATTTGAGCCTTCATGACAGATTCTTAAATTTTCCAATTCAGTTTACTAACTACATATTAATTTATCTATATATTACAAAGAGAGCCAAACGCACAGGTTGTTAATGTGATGTAAAATAATGAGCAAATTTTATAAATAGGTAGAATTGCCGGATTATCGACTAGTTGAATTACCCTTCGCATGGGTAAATATGATTTAGATGAAGTTAGACTCAAACAGGATTCCCGATGATTGGGTATTCTAAATTAGCTATAAATTAGTCTAAACAAGAAAATTAACATGAGATCGATATTATGTAATTATAGATTGATTGGCGGAATTTGTACGAGTTGCTTGAGGTGAAGCAGTTGGTATTTCGGCACGAGTACTATGAATAGTAATCTTACCACAATTTGTGTTTTCATAACTTGCATGATTTACAAATAATTTTTAATATGAATATGTTACCGATTATTTTGAGTTGCATGTGGGATAAGTCTTTTACTCGATATGATACCGAAATAGTTATTTGAGATGAATACCGTGGTTTTAAATATTTTTGTTGTCACTAGATCTGTTTTACTGTTACTTGAATTTACAGTTATCAAAAAGAAATTATATGATTTGATTAGAACCGAAATGCCCTATATTATTTTAAAATATTTTCTACGAGTATATACGGATTATAGAGACAAGTATAAATGGGAGTAGACATTGAAGGATCATGTAGCTAACGGCGGGCTCGTTAGACCTGGTGCACCTTGTAATTATCGATTACCATTATAGCCTCGCTAGTGAAAAGGTACACTACTAGAAAAACGCTAATTTCCGACTGAAAGTTTTTGTCAGAAATCTCCGACGGAATCCGTCGGAATTTTCAAAAAAATATTTCATATATATTTTTTAAAAAATTTCGACCATATTTCCGACCAAATCGGTCGCAACTTTTGGCGGAAAAGTTATTTTGACTGGTTTGACTTCATTTCCGACCGATTTGGTCGGTAGTTTTTTTTAAAAAAAATAAAATAATATTTCCGACTGAATCGGTCGAAATTCTTTTTTAAAAACCCTACAACCCTCTCTCCAAAAAATAGAAGCTCAGTTTTCATTCTCTCATACCTCCCTCTCGTCCCCAAGGTCCTCTCGTCCTTCTCCCCTATCCCAAGCTCGTATGTTTGCCCTCTCTAGTTTCCTCCTCTCTTCTCCCTCTCCTTCCTCCTCCCTTTACCCCTTAATTAATTTTTTTTACTTTGTTTTGCAGGTGCAACTCGCGTGGTTGTCGGTGACGACAACAACTCCTCAGTCGACTTCTCTGGTATTTTTCCGTCGAGGTAAGTGTTTCGTTGAATAACATTAAGTATTAGAAATCTCATTGTTTGATTGATAATAGAATTTTTTTGGTAATAATTATGAAAATTAGCATTAACAAAAATAAAATAATACACCTATAGAGCACTTTTTAGAATGATATTAAATGAGTCAATGAGTCTCTGCTGTTACTTTTTGGGAGGTTGATTGAAAATTTCACAAATTCTTTAAAAGTTTTGTTATTTGATTTCTAAGAATTTTATGATCTTTGCGTTTGCGTGTAACAAGTTTTTTCTATTGGTCTTTATTATTGAAAGTTTTGCCATGTGTTATGCTTAGAATGTTGGTACGAGTTTTTCATCATATTCTTTGACTTTGATAGACTTGTAATTTTTCGGCATTTTTAGTTTCCTAGAATTTTCTTGTACATTTCCTAGTTTTATGTACTTTAAGACTTTAATCTAACCTTAAGGTTCTTCAACCACCTCCCCACCACAAAAAAATTGTACTGATTTTCTTAAAATCTAAGAAAGGTGTGTGAAGCTACATTTAACAGAGAATGGAGGTCTGTATAGTACTGTTTATACTGCTAGCTATAACTAGTTGATGGTAGTCAAACCATGGTATCATAAAGAACTTTCTTTTCGCCATGTCCTGTCTTCTTCCCACTATAGTGAAAGATCTTTCACTTCACCATAGCAGGAACCATTCCACTTGGAGTAGTTGTATCCTTCTATTTCATTTCGTTATCCCACATTGATAGTTGTAAAGATTGTGAAACTACATACTATGTGTAAGGATACTCTTAATGGTTTGAGGGCTTTTGAGGAGAAAATGACTGATGAATATTAATTTTTCCAAAAATTATAATAAAAAAACATATAAAATAATATAGTAATATTTCTATATTCACTTTTTAGAATGATATTAAATTTAATTTTTTCAATTTCAACATTAAGATTAATTTGTAAATTTGAGAAATCATTAATTAATTTGGATTATATGAACATTTAAGAAGCTATTCAAATTTAATTAGTATATTAAAAGACCTATATTATTTAGAATAGGGATTAATGTGAGATTTCTTGTGTTAAAAAATATTAATTTAAAAAATAAAATATATTAATTAAAGTGCTTTGAAAGAGTATAAGTGTCACGACCCGGATTTTTCACCATCGGGTGTCGTGATGGCGCCTACTATCGGAGCTAGGCAAGCCAAATGTTTAAAACACCTTTCCTGCTTTCTTTCAACAATATAATAAGTGAGACAAAATCTAAGTGGAAGACTTTAAATTTAAAACAACTGAAAACCAAAAGTGCGGAAGTTTGAACCAAAATGCTGCCCAGAGTTTGGTGTCACTAGCTCAAGGATTACTACAGAATGCTACAAACAATGTCCGAAAGGAAAATACATCATGTTTGTCTGATACAAGATAAACAAACGAAAAACATGGAAAGGGACTTCGGCCTGCGAACGCCAGCTAGGCTACCTCGAGAGTCCCTGGACTGAAGATAGCTCCCAAAAGTCCTACTGCTGCGGTCCGAAAGCTGCTCCCTGATCTGTGCACAAAAATGCACAGAGTGCAGCATCAGCACAACCGACCCCATGTGCTGGTAAATGCCTAGCCTAACCCCGACGAAGTAGTGACGAGGCTAGACAGAACCTACCACAATTAACTTGTACAGATATATATAACAAGTGCAAGAAAACAATAACAAGATAATACAAAGTAACGCTGGGAGGGGACATTCTATCGGGGAGTAACAGATAACAATGAAATATCGGAAATAAACAGAAGAAACTCCGGTTTCCATAATATATATATATATATATATATATATATATATATATATATATATATATATATATATATATATATATATATATATATAGTGGACGGCGTGCCACACGATCCCATAATATCATATATAAGTGGACGACGTGCCACACGATCCCATAATATCATATATAAGTGGACGGCGTGCCACACGATCCCATAATATCATATATAAGTGGACGGCGTGCCACACGATCCCATAATATCATATATAAGTGGACGGCGTGCCACACGATCCCATAATATCATATATAATATCTGACTTCATATAGTAGGCCAATAACCAAGTGGACGACGCGCCATACGATCCCATAATATAGTATATAATATCTGACTTCATATAGTAGACCCCTTCAGGGGAGGATAACAACTCAATACCTTTAACCCGACAAGGGTACAACTAACAGCCCAAAATATCCCGACAAGGGAGAGTATATATCAGTCTACACATCCCGGCAAGGGAGTACTCACAACACATTCTCTTTTTAAATCACTTCTTCCTCAACTAACACATTCATGTTCGAGCTAACGCTCCAAAAGTACACCAATCACAATTCTACCTCAATCGTTCACATTATATGAAACTCATCAAGTAAACAAGGAGATTGTGTCACATTATTCGAATTAAAAGCAATTAAGACTCACGGTCATGCTAGACTCCGGTGCATAGATAACCGTCACCATGCCTATACACCGTACTCCACATTAGCAAGTAGCAAATAACATCTTAATCCTATTCCCTCAAGCCAAAGTTAGAACAAACACTTACCTCGATGCCTTGAACACCACTCAAGTCTCAATTATAGCTTTACTTGATTCCACCACCAATCCGCTCGAATTTAGTCATAAGTTACTTAATCACATTAATAATTACTAAATGAATCACTCCCAATGCATGAAAATAGATTTTTACAAGGTTTTTCCCCAAAAGGTCAAAAATACCCCCGAACCTACGTGGTCGAAACTCGAGGTTAGGACCAAAACCCGGTTACCCATTCCCCCATGAATCCAAATATATGATTTGTTTTGAAATCGGACCCCAAATTGAGGTTCAACTTCTCCATTTGTAGAAAACCTAGGTTCTACCCAAAACACTCAATTTCATCCATGAAAATCTTTGATTTGAATTTGAAATCATGTTAAAAGATGTCAAGGAATAAAGAAATTAAGTTAGAAATCACTTACCAATCGTTTTGGAGAAGAAGAGTTGTTTGGAAAATCGCCTCTTAGGTTTTGGGTTTTTGAAAAGTGGAAAAATGACTGAAAATCCTGAATTTATATATATGCTGGGGGCTGGCACGGACCGCGCAGAAATGCACCGCGGCCGTGTGGCTGCCAGCGCTGACCGCGCGGAAATGTACCGTGGCCGCGCCGAGGGAGGGAAGAAGTGGGCTCTCTCTGAACCCACCCAGCGGGGACTGCACTGATTTGGTGCGCGGCCTGGCCACCCCCCTCTGAACCCCACCACGCGGACCGCACAGAAAAGTGCCGCGACCGCGTGGCCGCCAGCGCGGACCGCGCGGAAATGGCCGCGGCCGCGCCGAACCTGCAACACCTGAACCTGCATTTTTTTTAAGTTTAAGACCTCCCGGGCCCCACTCGTAACTCACCCGAGCCCTCGGGGCTCCAAACCAAACATGCACACAACATTAAAACATCTTACGGACTTACTCGTGCGATCAAATCTCCAAGATAACATCATATACATAGAATCAAGCCTCAAAACACATGATTTTCTCTCAACTTTCATAAAACTCAAATTCCCCATTTTAAGTCCGAAACACGTCATATGACGTCCGTTTTTAGCCAAACTTTACAGATAGTGCTTAAAACATATGTAAGACTCGTACCGGGTGTTGGAACCAAAATACGAGCCCGATACCACTGTTTTCCGATCAATTTTCTTCTTCATTTTCCTTAATTAATTTCAGAAAACAATTTCACACAAAAATTCATTTCTCGGGCTTGGGACCTCGGAATTTAATTCCGGGCACACGCCCAAGTCCCATATTTTCCTACGGACCCTCCGGGACTGTCGAATCACAGGTCCGGGTCCGTTTACCCAAAATGTTGACCAAAGTCAATATTATGCATATTAATATCAAAATCCATCAAATTTTTCACATAATTCATATATTCTAACATAAAAACTTTCCGGCTACGCGCCCAAACTGTGCATGCAAATCGAGGCAACTAAAAGCGAGGTTTTCAAGGCCTCGAAAGCACGGAACAAGGAAGAATTACGGTGATGACCCTTTGGGTCGTCACAATAACTTTGTAACCATTTTAAATAAATCAAATTACTTCAAATATCTCATTTATAGATTTCTATTTGTGTAGAGGGAATTTGTGCATCGTAGATGGATATATAATAGGAATCATCCTAACCGTGTGGGGTTGAGGGATGAATTTATTGAAGGGGTTGCTGAATTTATTGCTAAGGCCGAAACACTTGATGATTTTCTTATTGGAGGAAGGATTAGGTGTCCTTGTGTGAAATGTAAGTATGTTAAGTTATTGAAATCAGACAAAGTTAAAGTCCATCTCTACAAGAAAGGGTTTGTAGAAAATTATTATATATGGACTGTTCACGGGGAGAATCATGCTAGTTTAGATGATGTTAACGTTCATAATTCTTTTGGTGGTGAGGGTAGCCCCATTGCGGAGCATAATATTGAAAATTCTCGATACAATGAAATGATGAGGGATGCTTTTGGGACGTTTCCTGAGGTTCAATCCGAACCAAATGATGAGGCTTAGCGTTTCTATGAACAGTTACTAGAAGCTAGCCGTCCATTGTATGAAGGTTCGGTGCATTCCAAGTTGTCTGTTGCGGTTAGATTGCTAAGTATTAAATCGGATAGTTCTATTTCCCAAGCGGGCATAGATTCTATTATTGGGCTTATGAATGAACTTAATCCGAGTAATATTGACTTACCAAAAGATTTTTACACTGCTAAAAAATTGGTTTCTAAGTTGGGTCTTTCATCAGAGAGAATTGATTGTTGTGAGAAAAGTTGCATGTTATTCTATAAGGATGACGCATCTCTAGAGAACTGTAAATTTTGTAATCAGCCTCGTTTTAAGGAAGTCACAAATGCCAATACAAAAAAGAAAGTTCCAATTAAAGTGTTGCATTACTTACCTCTTATACCTAGGTTAAAGAGGTTGTATGCATCAATGAGCTCTGCTCCTCATATGAGATGGCACTACGAACATAGAAGGCCACATGGTATACTCTGCCATCCGTCAGATGGAGAAGCGTGGAAGCTGGCAAAATTTTCCCTCTTGGTTTTTTTGATGTAATGGAACATCTTCCAATTCACCTTGCACAAGAGGCACGTCTTGGAGGGCCAGTTCAATGTAGATGGATGTATCCCTTCGAGAGGTAATGAAATTTAATCATTTACCTTTTGTATTTGCTTTAAAGATCGTTTTGTCTAAAAATAACACTATGCAGGACTATTGGCAATATAAACGGACTTGGAGGGAATGTACAATTTGATAGTTATAATCGATTGATAATCGTCCCCCACAAGGATGGGTAAGAAGGTTCTTATACAAATTTTAATGTTTTGAATGTACTTTTAAATATGTTAACATACAAAAATATTTATTTGCAATTAAAAAGATATTTATTAATTATATATATGTTAACTTTAATGCAGGTTTTTGCCATCCTTTCAAACTACACATTTGGTTATAGATTTTATGAAGCCATTTTATCATGAGTCATGGACTTCTTGGAGAAATATACCGTACAACATCAGAGAGCAAATGTGGAATCAATTTAGGGTAAAAATTAATTATATTTATTTAATAATTATCGTCTTCATCTAATATTACTTTTTTATATTGCAGACAAGGTATACATGGCATCCTTAGCATCAAAATGCAATAAATAGTATTTTCGAGAAGAAAGCTGCTATAAGGATTAAAGATACTATGTGCGTTGCTCGAAATTCCGGTAAAATGCCGGACTGGTTAAGAGAAGATGTTTGGGATAAACTTCTTGAGAAATGGAATACCCCAGAATGGAAGGCAATGAGTGAACAAGCAAAGGCAAATCGTGCCTCTAAAAAAGGTGGCTCATTGTACACAGGAGATTCGATTACTTTTGAGGCCCATAAACTAAGAATGATAATTATTTATAAAAAATTTCTTAGTTTTATATATAAAATTTTACGTTTGTAAAGTCTAACTCATACTTTTTCTTATGAAGGAAAAGGAAAGAGGGCGAGATATGAGTCACACTGAGGTCTTCGAGGAGTTGCATAAGAAAAAGAAGAAGGATGGTACAAGAGAACACTGGGTGGAGACGCGTGCGTCAGACACATATGTAAAATTCTAACTTCAGAATTATTTATGGTTTATTAATATTAGTTTGTTTACATAATAGTTATGTTTTTCATTTCAGGAAGCTTATCATAAAAGGTTGGAAGAATGGCAACAAACTCAGCCTCTTTCAACTCAACCAACACCTGATGATATGACTTCATTGTGGACAAAAGCAGCGGGTGGAGAAAACAAAGGCAGAGTCTACGGACTAGAAGTACATCGACCTACAGGTCATCCAAAGTAACTCTTAGCCAATTCTTCTTCTCCTCAAAATCAAGAACAGATGGAAGATATGAGAAACGAAATTCGTGAATTGAAGCAACAATTTGACTCCCAATACGAAACATTTGTTAAGATATAGAAATTCATGCGTAAACATGGGCATGATTTATCTAATGATGAGGATGAACAAACTGAATCTAATATGTAGTAGTTTAGTTGTGATGTTTTGGTTGATTGGAAAACTTGATTGTGAGAGACAACTTTATGTATTGCTTTTAAACTTGAATGTGGACTACTATTTAGATGTTTTATGCCCAATATTGTTAGGTTTAAAGGTTGGTATTGTTGGTTTAAATTGTGTTAATGGTTGGCATTGTTGGTTTATAATTTGTAAATGTATTGTTAATTTAGATTGTGTTAATGTATTGTTGGTTCGTATTATTGTATTAATGTATCGTTGGTTTAGATTGTTGTTAATATCTTATTGGTTGGTATTTTTTTGTTTGTGATAGTTTGACAGGTGGTGTAGCTCGAAATTGGGCAGAATTCTGTACAGTTTTATACAAAATTTTGACTGAATTCCGACGGAAACAGTCGAACAGCCCCCTAGATTTAACCATAAATTCTTAGATTTCTGACTGATTCGGTCGGAAATGTAAAAAAAAAAATATTCAGAAATTTTCGACGGATTCCATCGGAAATTAAATAAAACTTAATTATTAATTTTCCGACTGATTCGGTCGGAAATTCAACCAAAAAAATTAATATTCAATAATTTTCGACGGATTTCGTCGGAAATTAAATAAAATTTAATTATTAATTTTACTTGTATTATTACGACCGATTCAGTCGGTAAATTCCGACCACTTTAGTCGAAAACGTGAATTATTTGGTTGTCTACTTTTTTTGAAATTTACGACCACTTTGTTTGGAAATCACCGACAGATTCGGTCGGAAATTGTTTTCCGACCATCATTTTTCCGACCGACCAATTTCGGTCGGAAAGTAGTCGAAAATACGTGATTTCCGACCGAATTCCGGCCGTTTTGGCCGTCGGAAATCTGCCATTTTCTAGTGGTGGTATAACTAGCATACCATTATTAATTTTTCTCGAGTAGGGACTACCGTTATATATGACTTCTTACAAAGAAGTCCACAGTTAAACCGATGACATGATCCGTTCATTGAAACCTCCCAAAATGTGAATACTGATATTATACAATGGTTACCAAGCTTGTTACTGAATTGTTAATTATATTATACTACAAGAAAAGCGTGAGGAGACTGAAAATTATTTATTGTTTCTGAAAGGGTATTTTTATATTATTTTCTGTTTGAGATACTAGCATGTTTCTGACTTGCCCCAATAAAAACGGTTGTGGTTAAGTGTTATTACTCACTGAGCTAGCGACTTATTCCCCGCTAATTTTTTCCAGAGACATCAGTTGACGCGGGCGAGGATTTCGTTAATTAGAGCACACAAGTTGATAGTTCTTGGTGAGCCTTGCACTTGTTCGTGTGGGCGGAGATTTTATTTATTGTTATGGTCTTTTTTTGAACTCTTAGAGTCGCTCCATAGTCAATATTTTAGTGTCATGAGTATTATTTTGTAATTAAAGTTTTATGTTGAGTATCGTTCTTGAGTATCAAAGTTGGAGATAATTAATATTTCTGGTTGTTAGTGAACTGATTAGTAATGGTGGAGACTTGTTTTGGTAAATTGATAAGTTGTCAATTGTTTAGTATGATATTAGGATGTTTGGTTGTTGATTTGAGAAAGGAAATTTTTGGGATAGTCCAAAAACAGGGAAAATTCTGTCCGATTTTCTGTAAAATACCGATGAGGATTACTTAGGGTCACTTGCTCCTAAGTGCCGGTCATAATCCTAAATTGGGTCGTGACATAATTAGAACTCTACTAGACAAGGGCGGAGCTAGAGCTTAGGACACGGTTCGACCGAACCTAGTAGCTTTGGTTCAAACTCTATATTTGTCTTTAAAAGTTCATTGAATATATACAAATTATCAATTAAAAACCTAGTAACTTAGAAGAAATGACTCATGACTCCATCTCTGCTACTCGACATGGCTCATGACTCTCTACAACATACTTGAACCTGGTTTTAATATCAACTTGTCACGGCCCAAAAATTTGGTGAACACCATTGACACCCAATCTGAACCATCCATCGAACAAAGATAGTATGCTGTCATGGTATTGGACCCTGCGTTTTATTTATTTCTTCTTTTTGTTACCAGGGTTAACCCCTAAGCCATAATGTCTCAAAATGGACAGCATAGAGAAACCCTCGTGCGTGTCATGAAGACTATGACTACGTCTTAGGACCTCCCATTGTTGTATCATTTATGAGAAATCGGGTATCAAGTCTAAACAAGGACGACATAGCATAACCTTCCTTGCTGTAATAAGGACTATCATGTCTAAGGACCTTATATTGTTGTACTATCATTTAGGGGAAATTGGGTTCCGAGTCATGCTGCCTCCTAGGAGACATTGGAATCGACATTTTCTTGTTTCTGTCACTCCGCAAACAGTGAGAGTCCTCTCCTCTTAGCAGAAGCACCATGTACAGGCACTAAAACAACATCAAAGAAAGAAAGATGAATAATGCTTTGTCCTCTCTGTTGTGCTAAGCTCAATATTTTCATCCGGATCAGAAAGTCAGCTTGCTCCAACGGTTAACACAGTTGGAATTTCGTTCATGCTGCTTCTATCTCTGCCAAAAACAAAACAAAAAAAGAGAATTTTACAACATAAAGTTGCTATACTAAACATTCCTAAACTGGTGCCTCTCTTCAGAAACCCACTCTTTAATTTGATAATAACATGCACTCTATAACATGTTTGAAGCATGAATCAATGGGAAGAGAATTATTTCTAATGAGTAGAAAATGATCTTTCTCGTATCAATTGGGCAAATGTCTGATGAAAAAGGTCTTAGCAACTAATAAGGGGTCGATGGAGAAGGTATGCCTTTGGGATTTTACTCTTCCCCTAGATGGTCAAAGAGTTCTCTCCAATGAGACGCGGCTTCTTCTGGTGTTCGAAATGACCACAGGTGAGGCTTTGCTTTCTCACGTGTTTCCAAAATTTCCTGCTTCACAAGATCTAATGGTGAGTATGACAAACAAAACCAACAAAATAGTACAGGAAGCAGTAGTTACTTTACGAGGATACGTAGGAAAAGCAAGCAGAGGTACAACTAAATTACCACATGACAAATTTTGTATCCACTAATTTAGAAAAAAGCTTCTGCATCAACTAATCACATCTTCAGAAAAGCATCCAACCAAAAAGATAACTTTTGTAGCTCAGCGACCCCATTTAGAAGCAAATGCCATAGCATTGCTGCCTCGGTCAAGAATGTGGTTGGCGAATGAAATACCGATTCATTTATCAATCAGGTTCACAACTGTGGATGGGTTTGATTGTTATCACGCAGATTTGTGGCACAATGAGCGTAAATTGTTACTACTCAGATTTGAAGCACACCAAGTGTCCTGCACTATGCAGGATAAATGTTTAGCATGGATATCAAAATCAAAGGACAAGCCTACTACCTAGGAGCTGTAGTTAGATGCTTTTTTTGTAGTATTTAACAAATCAAAGACCTATATTTCTTTGACGACTTTGAAGACCTAGATCGATTTGGTTTTTGCCGAAATACAAGCATGGCACTTGAGTAACTGACTTCCAGTATGGTTCTCAAAGACTAATCAGAAATTTTTTAATTATTTATAACTGAGCCAAATGTCATGCAAGTCAAATTTCCTGATATCATGTAAACACCGACTGAAAAATTTTAAACCGAAATGAGAGATGGAATAAGGTTTAGGGAAAAGATGAGCTAAAACTTCAGCATCTCGGGAAAAAAGTGGAGGTGACGAGTCCACCAAAGGTAATTTATTATTGTATCTCGTTCAGTCATTTGCTAACATAATTGAGCTTCTAAGCCAGTCAACCAATTGCGATTCAACTTGAAAATAGAAGCAGATTTTCAGTACTGTAAATTGCACTTAAGATTCTCAAGAGAGTGGAAAGTTCTAGGATAACATGCTACAATAGTAAGTACTTGTTTAATCCCAAGGCAAGCACATAAAAAGTTGAAAATGAGTATACCAAAAAGGCAGTTTAGTATAGCAGCAACAATGCATGCTGAAGCAAAGAATGTAAAACCAGAGTTGTGAAGCAAACTTCAGATGAGAAAGAAAGAACTATAAGAAAAAGGGTGAATAAGTGAGGCATCACCTCTGGTTTGGCAAAACTAAATTAACCTTCCCATAGTTTGTGAAACATCTAAGACTTACCCTCTAGTTTAATGTCATTACAATGATCTCCTTTACTGCCAATCTCCAGAATTCAAATAATTAAATGCAAATATAAGCATATTAGAATTGTTTTCAACTTTACCTTCCGACATGATTTTATTTCCCTAAAACAACAATAAAGTCAAAAAGGAAAGATGCACATTCGAAAACCTTGTATCCTAGACCTTCCCATTCGAGAAGTTTCTCCTTAGTATACCTCCTCTTCAGACATACAATTTTTCTAATCAAAGAGATGATAATTTGGAGAAGCCTAAGATTAAACAGGCAAAGCATCTAAACAAAGGAAGTTATATTCCTCATCCTATACTTACCTTTTTTTCATCTCTATTTAATGCCTCCTGTTTTTTTTTTTACTGGTTCAAAATCTCACATCATATATTGCGAATTTTTTATGCTCATTTTATTTTTCAATCTACACTATTTCTCGGGGAAAAAAAGGAGACAGAGAGAGAAACAAACAAGTATGAAAATGTTTGTTACGAATCCGTCCGATGCACAAATTTTGAATGAAAAATTTAGAGAATTGAATCTTGTAGGTTAAATGTCTGCAGCATCACCATGTACATTTGTAGTGACAACTCATGAAAAAGAAAGTTTTCACCAGCTTACCCCATATGAATTCTCCACATGTTAGAATGCTCATCAATTTACAGCTTCTATGAATTTTCCCAAGTCAAAACGGAAGAGAGGAGAGGAGGCAGGGAGGAATTACTGATCTTGGACTAAGTTAGCTTCAGTCAAATCCGCAAAGGGGAGGTAATCTTCTAGACAACAGATGTTATATGTGCGGAAAGAAGATGGAAGACACAGACCATCTATTCTGCGTTGCTAGATTGCTAGTCAATTGTGAAACCGATTTCTAAACCTTTGAAATTGACAAGCCAAAGACAGCCAATAGTATCTAGACAGGTAGAAACAGAGTGTCAGGGAGCAAATGAAACAAGGAAAGTTGAAGCATACAGGACAGTATTTGCGCAAGTAATTTTTTGGGTTGTTTGGAAGGAGAGAACCAAGCAGTCCTTTGAACATAAAGCAGTTTCAAATACATATGCTTGCATCTTTTGGTTGTTTTGCTGTACAATGAACAATGTTCATAAAAGAATCTTTATTTGACTTTATCAATTCCCAACCTCAATAAGGAATTGAGCTTCCTCACTGTATATAGCTAGCACACACTTGTTGATGTGATATAACAGTACTCCCTATTTTCCGCTTTATATAATACTATTACTATTAGGGGAATTAAACAGCCTTTTTTTACTATAACTTTTTGATACGTCCCTCAAATACTTTTAAAATATAAAAGTTGTAATTTAGAGTACTTTTTAACTAGTTTCTAATTATCTAAATTTTATTTTAAAAACTATAGAAATCGATGTTTGAATTGAGACCTAAAATTAAAAGGTTTGACCCTTGTCTCCGAACCCTTTCATTCTTTTTGAAAATGTAACTCAGGAGAAACACCCCACCACCCCGCCAGTCCTCCCTCCCCTCTCCCCGCCTTCCTCTCGATCTCGATGTTTATACTATGTACATACCTGGCACCAACTTAGTGCTGTTACATGAATAAAATGATATTTACTTATCAAGAAAAAAGTTCAAAATGTCATTCTAGAAATGACAGGTAACTCCAGAAGCAACAACTTGAAATCAAAAAATATAGTCCCATAATTGATAGCTGTCAACGCCAGGGGCTATCTAATTGGTCAAGGATCAGAGTAAAACCTGTACTTCCTTAGATCAAATCATGCTATCATCTCTTCTCCTATTTTATCCCTCTTTAGCAAGGAGAAACGGACATCCGTGGTGGTTAGTGAAGAAACAGCTTCTCATATGCTTGCTATCATACAGTAAGTATTACTGGACGATTCAAAACTCACCAACTATACACGCCACATGCCCTTTCAAAAAGGGTAACAGGCATAACTCAAGAAAAACATCAATGTGCCTTCTCCACATATTCGTTTCTTTCCATATCAATTTTATTTTGGTTTTTGGTTTTGAGTTCTATCAGAAATTCAGAATGTCAAGCAACAAGCAGATATTGCTTATTAGATCACTTTGATTGATGCCACAATAGAAAACATAGTTCAGGCAAGTGTTGTGCTATCCTGTAAAATATTGAATAAAAATTAGCATAACCAGGAGGAGCAGCCTTGCAACCTTGTAGCATATCCTGTATGAATCTAGACTTCTAGACATCTGAGATTGGTAACACCCTTCTCAAAGATAATATTAATAACTATTCAGGTTATATTTCAGTTTGTAAACCTTAACTGATGATCGCTATGCTAGCTATATATCAATTCGGATACATCATGCTCTGAGTCAAGCCTCCTTACTGGTCTAAAAGAATAGCTTAACAAGACGGTGGCGGAAAAGGAAAATAAAGTATTCAATACACAAGCAGCAGATTAAAGTTGAAACAAGTTAATTGAAAAATGAAAACGGACAAACTGGGGAGAAGCCACCCACAATTTGGATTTTAGTTCAGCTGGAGACAATCATGGTACATCAAGAAAAAAACTGATCCATAGCCACCAACCATAGCTTACGAGTAAGTGAACAATTATGTCCAAAATAACTCCAAATCTATGACTTTAAGCAATCTTACAAACAACACAAGGTTTATTATTAACTTGTAAAATTTACTCTATTAGCATATTTGAATAAGTCAGAAGAAAAAAAGAACATCGTGAAACAATCCAGACTAAGATGCAAGAGAGCACTGTACCTCCACTTCAGAAGACCTTTTGGTTTTTAAAGTCAGACAATCAAAAAGAGCACTCCACTTCTGACTACAATTATCAAGGACACCAACTCTATAGTACTGCTGCATTTGATGGACTGGAGCTGCCATAAAATAATTCTACATCAGCCTAAGAAATTCTCAATGAAGAAATTGCACGTAAGAACAGAAGACAAACAGATCTCGTATCAATCCCAGTGATATCAACTTTGGTTTCGTTCCTTTTGGGCTATTGATAAATTCATCTAGATAGTACAACCAAAAAAAATTGTTAACAACAGCAACATAACAGAAGGTATGGTGGTGAACCTTCTACTCAGAATCTAGAGTTTAGAAGCTTCCAGTCATTTCATTCCTTAATAAGTATGGAAGAAGAACAAAGAGAAAAGGGGTGGCCAGAGGTGAAAACTGAAAATAGTAGCAAACAATATCAGAAGTGTCATCAGAAATCACAGAGCAAGACTCGCATCACTTCAGATAAAGCGAGTTACCAGTAGTCTATGATACTGTTGTTCAATAGTTCACCTCAGTTGCAGCGGATTGGCTAATGCTACTAATGGCAAGGATGAGCGCATGACTTGTGTTTTGAAGCCCCACTTAGCTAAACAACAATCTAGATCCTTGAAGAACCTGAGCTTGCAAAGCTCTCTTCTGACAACCCCAAGAGCAGTCTCTATTTTGCTAGTATCATCGCGCTACTAACTAATATATATAAACAATTCACCAGCCTCCTCGGTCAACAATTTGTTTGATCATTCACTAAATACTTATTTAAGGCATTCACGTGTTACAAACAGTAATCCTTTCAATGGAAAAGATAATTGAATGAAATTCTGTAATTGTTTGGCCATCTATCCAACCTCTTTCTCCTTTCGTCATCTAGAATAAGAAAATGGTGAGATCCTATTAGTGGATATTGGCATCTCGAAACAATGTTAACGACTAATTGAATCCTGATATAAAAATTGATACCAAAGGGACAAAACTATTGTGATCCCTAACAATTAGGTTCTCCAAACTTCCCCAATTTGGTTACTATTATTAAGTCATGATTAAGAGGATTTTGATACCTTTAACAGAAACCCCTGCACCCTAAGCTTATTTTAGGTATGCGATAAGAAAGGAATGATTTGATTAAGAATAGAAGCAATTAAATACTGTGAAAATATATAAATCAAGCAAAAGATTGATGCAAACAAAGATACAACTCAAGTCACACAAATAAAGAATAGAGCTTGTAAATTATTTTCTTTTTTTAAATGCGGAATAAATCTAAGGGGAAAGGCAACATACAGTAGCAGAACCAGAGGACATCAAAGTAAGGGGGGCATGATACTCGTCGTGGTTGCTTTTCTGAACTCATCTGTAAGGTTTGCTGAATTCGCCGGTAGAAACGTTGATGGCTTGGCTGTGTTAATAAGAGAAGAAAAGAAAAATATGGTAAACTCGGAAGCCCCTAATCTATTTAAAAAGTCGTATTTGCCTCACTGTGTAATTTTATTTTCAGTTTTCACCCTCCATAAACCATTTTAGAGGGTGGAATTATTCAAATGTGGTAAGAGCTTTATTTATTATCAGAAACATTAACACAAAGTGATTAGTCGTTGGGAAAAAGTATTCATAAAATAAGAAAATATAATATAACCTATATCTATCAATTTAAATGTACTAGTATCTATAAATGTGCGTGCACATTAATAATGACACGTGATGGTTTAACCATTTAAATCATCTGAAAGCTGAAAAATATTATTATATTAGCATGATATGTGTATTCAAAATAAAAGGACATCATCAGAACTTACGCAAATGATCAATTAGTTATGTTAGTTAAATAATTACGTATTATAGATTAACAGTATTTAATTTGATGGTATCTTACCGAACACTTCTTTGTAGATGATTTTTTGTGTGTGTGTTTCCTTCTAATGCTTTGGTTGCTCTGTTATAACCAGAACTCTTGTTGTCGATATTGATATTCATTCCTCTTGAAAGTGCAACATATTATTGTTCGTGCAAGAAAACATATTGCGATAAATATAGTCTAATATTTAGGAAGTTTATCCTTATGCTTTATTTATTATAATTGCAAAATATAAACATATCGAAAATTATCCTTGTCAGTTAAATCTTTTTTATTTGAGGTCATAAGTATAATTTTGTAAAGCTAATTTTTATAGTCTCTGATTTCGTCGATTTTGTAACTATTGATAGTACATGACAGAAATCACCTTCCAAGCCATTAGCTTTTCACCAATGGTTCACTGGTATTCAATATATATCCGGGGGCAATTGTTTCGATCATTTAACATTAGCCATAAGCGCTTCATCACATAATATCAATTTTGTTTTCCTTATAAATTTAGCATTGTTGTTATGCTATTAGTTCATCTCAGATTCTTATTATTAGTTCATCTCATGTTTTAAAGATTTAATCTTAATTATAATTTTATCCACCATAATTTTTTTTTTAAAAGAGTAAAAAGATCGATCTGGCATTTCACGTTTAGATCTATTTCTCACACATTTATATTAAATATTTTCTTAGTTGTTGTTTAATAATTGGGTATATTTTTTAATAATTGATTAAAAATATATTATTTGAGTAGAAAAACAGTTCAAATATAATATAAAAATATATTATGGGGATATTTTTTCTCAATTTCAATGGCTTGTGCAATCCATTTTATTATTTTTATTTTCCCTAAGTATTATATATTATGGAGTGGTAATGTAGTATCAATATGAAGAATTCTTATGAAATTAATTTTATTAAACCTTCCTACATATTTTTAATAAGAAGTTAATAGATAAATTTAATTTTAAAATATTAAATATTAAAAAATTTAATAGAAGGTCATGTAGTCCAAAAAATATGTTATTTTAGTTATGTTCCCTCCCTATGAGTTTTTATATTTAATATTTTAGGACTATCTTGGTCTATCAATATTGTATTCATGTTTTATAATAATATAGACTCTCCTTTTTCTAAATGAATTTGAACAATATAATACATTCTCAAATTAAATAGTAACAACACATCATAATACGTTTTCAAATTAAATTAGTAATAGAAATTTTTAAGAAGTATATCCTAAAAGTAATAGAATTACATGCCTTAAAATATGTCTCTATCCCAAAAGTAATTATGCTAATAGGAAAACTAGCGTGTTGCTAAAGATATTAGGTTTACATGCTAACATGTAGTATTATATGTCTATGCTCTAAATTAATTATACTAATATGAATCCTAAATGTAATCATGTAGGATTTCTAACTTGTAATATTATGTTCTAAAACTAATAGGATTACAAATGTCTAGAATTCTGGGTATGTCCTTTTATTGTGAGTTATTATGCTTAATATTACAAGGTTATTTTTGTAAACCGACATTATATTCAGGCTTTTATAATAATATAGATAGATAAATGGATAGATAATATAGACATAGATTATTAGCAAAGTCTAGAGCTTATTGTTGGAATTCCCAAAATACAGGTTTAGCGGCCTAAAGGTACACATATAATATTACTTTTAGTTGAATTCAAAATTTTAAATATTGGATTCTTAAATATTAATATTATCTAATATTAATTACCATTTTTATCTAATATTATCTAATTACCATATTATCTAATATTGAACTATTTTTTAAAATATTTTATCTTTCAAATCATAAAATTAGATCAATAGCACATAATAAATTCAATTCGAATAGAAGCATGCACAAGAGTGTTGTTTTCTTTGTTGTTAATTATCAATAGAATTCATAAAGATATTTATAAAAGTTGAATAGATTCGTATATCATTAGGTTTTGGAATGTAAGTTGGAATCCTACGAATCTTCCTACACACGGGCTACATTAATATATTTTTGTTGAAAAAAAAAGCCTAAACTAAATTAAAAACCAAATCGGATACAAAAGGAAATATTACAATTATGTCCAACACTATACCTATATTTATGGCTATTTTGGTAAATTTGTGACGACCCGACCCGTCGTCTCCTGTAATTCCGTCCCGTATTCCCCGTTATATGCTTATTCGTGCTTCAATATGTGTACTTGGTGAATTTGAGTCAATTCGGATCGAGTTTGGTAGAAATTGGGACAAATAGTCTTTTTAATGAAGAATTAGTTTGGAAAAGTCAACCGGAAGTTGACTTGTGAGTTAGAGGTCTCAGAATTTATTTTCGATGATTCGGTTAGTTTCGGGGGATGATTTAAGGATTGGTAGCGCGATCGGAAGTGAATTCGGATGTCCGGAGGTCATTTTGAAGTCATTTGGCTAAGTATAGAAATTTGAAGGTTTTTGAGAAAAATTCGACCGGAAGGGGAAATTTTGATATCGGAGTCGGAATGCGAATCCGAAAGTTGGGGCAAGTCCGTAATGTCGAATGTGACTTGTGTGCAAAATTTGAAGTCATTCCGGAATGATTTTGGTAAGGTTTGAGACACTTAGTCTCTTTTAAGGAAGCTTAAGTTAGAAAAGTCAACCGAATATTGACTTATGTGTTAGAGAGCTCGAAATGCGAATTTTATGGTTCGGATAGCTTTGTTAGGTGGTTTGGGACTTAGGAGTGTGTCCGGAATATTTTTGTGATGACCGGTGTAGAATTAAGCTTGAATTGGCAAAGTTAGTATTTTGGCGAATTCCGGTTGATAGGTGAGATTTTGATCCGAGGGTCGGAATGGAATTCCGAGAGTTGTTGTAGCTTCGTTATGTCATTTTGGACTTGTCTGCAAAATTTGAGGTCATTCGGACGTGGTTTGGTTGGGTTTTTGATCAAAAATGGAATTTGGAAGTTCGTGAGATTCATAGGCTTGAATCCGATGATGATTTGATGTTTTGATGTTATTTTGGGTGTTTCGAAGGTTGGGACAAGTTTGAATGATATTGTGGGACATGTTGATATAATTGGTTAAGGTCCCGAGGGCCTCGGGTGGATTTCGGAAGGTTAACGGAATGAAATTCGGACCAAAAAGAAAAGAAAAAGCTGCAGAAATTTCTGCTGCAATTTTCTGATTCGGTCTTTGGACTGCAATCGTGGAGCGTACTTCGGAGGCCTATATCTTTTGATCTACAAGGAATTTTGAGATGGTTTAAAAACAAAAGTTGTAGCCCTTTATGTCTAGTTTCCAGAAAGCTAAAGACATTGTAATTTGGACATATGTAGAGAATGGTACAGTCGATTGAATATGACTGGTGGAGCTCGTTCTCTAGAATTTTCTGATTCGGGGAGCCTACTTTAGAAGCTCATATCTCGGGATATATAAAGAGTTATATGGTGTACAACCTATCAAATTAAAGATCTTCGAGTCTAGTTTCTAAATATTCAATCTGTTTGTCATTTGGATACTTATACAAGACGTTATGATTGTTTAAACAGAAGGTGTCCGACAAGAAAATTTTTTAATAGGATGTACAACTTGTATAGCACAAGTGCAAGGTACAACTCGACGAAGCACGGACAGATTCTTTTAAACACGAATTTGGCTTATTTCTTTCATTTCTTTCATTTGGCTTGGATTATTTTGGAGAGAATTTCAAGGGGTATTTCATCAAGCATCAAAGGTGAGTTGTTTCTACTTATTTCCAAGTTAAATACATGGATTAGAGCTGAAAACTCAAGTAAATTATGGACAAAAATGGTGGTTTAGGGCTTGAAACTTAAGAGAATTAAATGGTGATTTGAGGGGTCAAATGAACTCCGATTTTTGTGAATTTGGTATGTATAGACTCGTGGCGAGATAAGGGTCGTATTGATGTAAAAATTTCTGAATTTTGAGACGTGGGCACGGGGCTCGGGTTTTGCTAATTTCGGAATTTTCGACATTTTTCGAGTCTTTTCGATTGGGTTATATTCCCTTAGCCTATTGTAACGTATTCGTTGTGGTTTTGACTAGATTCGACGCGCGAAGAGGTCGATTCAAGAGGAAAGGGCATTGCGGACTAGTCTACGGCCGGTTAGAGGTGAGTAATAGATGTAAATGCTGTTCTGAGGGTTTGAAACCCCGGACTTTCACATCGTAACGCTATATTGAGGCGTGACACGCACTCCATAGCGAGTGCGGGGTCGGATACTATTGGGGATTGTGACTTGGTCCATCCCGTGTGATGTTTATACTATACTGGTGATTGATACACATACTTCATTGATATTACTGGGCTTGATGCCATGTTTGGGGCCTTGTGCCGATTTGTAAAATCCTTCGAGGATTGATATTACTGCTTAGCATGATTTGCATATCATTTAATTTCAGTCCAAGGTTTTAAATGCTGTTTTGCAAACTCAGCCATAATTCTAAGTGTTGAAAACTTAAATGATATTTTTAAATGTATTCCGGGCTGGGAACTTCTGTTTTGTAAATGCCCAAGGGGCTTATTATATTATTTTTTGGACTGATTATAAAGTGACTTGAAACAGTGGTAACAATGACACTGTGTGATATACTTGAAACAGTGGTAACAATGACACTGTGTGATATACTTGAAATAGTGGTAACAATGACACTGGATGATATACTTGAACAGTGGTAACAATGGCACTGTATGATATAAATTGGTCAGGTAACAATGGCTGACCGGTCAGGTAACAATGACTGACCAAGATATTGCGCTTGGGCTGTAGGAGCCCCTCCGGAGTCTGTACACACCCCCAGTGAGCGCCGTCGACGATAAATAAATATGGATGGCTCGGGCTGCACGCCGCAGTGGGTACTGGAATGTACCATCATATGCATTGCATTGCATTCATGTATTTCTATTTATACTGTTGTTTAGCTGCTCAGTTCCATATGTTGCTGTATATTTGGATTTTAGCTTACTTTGTGTATTTACTGGATTTTCTTATCTTCGGACTGTAGTTACTTTTATTACTCACTGGGTCGGAGTACTCACTTTACTCCCTGCACCTTGTGTGCAGATCCAGGGCAGTCTCAGGCTCAGTAGATCCAGTTGATCAGCAGATCCAGCTTCTGGGAGTATCGAGGTAGCTGTACGGCGTTCGCAGCATTGATTTCTTCCCTCCTATCCTTTCTTTTTTTTTTATTTCTGCATTATTAGACTTTGGATACACTATGTATTAGGATGATATTCTGTACTCTAGAGGCTCAGATTCGTGACGCCGGGTCCTAGTGAGATTATGTTGTGTATTTTGTTAAACTCTTCAGTACTTTGATCTTGAATTAATTGATATTTCCATCCGCTATTTTTGATAAATTGAGTTAAGTGTTGAATAATGGTCGGGCTTGCCTAGTAGTATGTTGTGCGCCATCACGACCGGGATTTGGGTCGTGACAAGTTGGTATCAGAGCCTAGGTTACTTGGTCTCACGAGTCATGAGCCGGTTTAGTAGAGTCTCGCGGATCGGTACGGAGACGTCTGTATTTATCCTCGAGAGGCTGCTGTAAGCACGTGATTTTTGCCCTATATGAGAATTACTCCCAAAAATTCAAAATAAAATGATTTTCCTTAGTGTGCAATTTTGAGAATTTTTGTGACATTTTTGGATAATTATTTGTATTTTGTCTGTGCATGTTTATTTGTTAAATAATAAAAAATACAAAATATGTCGCATTTTGCATGTAGGATTTAATTCTACAATTGTTAGTAATTAAATTTGTTTTACAAAAATTAAAAATTACAAAAATAGGCATCTTTTGCATTTTTAGCATTTAACGTCCAAATATACAATTTTATGCTTAATTATTACTTAATTGTGCGTTAATTGTTATTGGGAGTTAATTTGCGCTTTTATAACTTAATTTAGTTCTTAATAATAATTTAAGGATTCTTAGAATTTAGTTTTAGAAAAATAAAAGAAGAAAAGAGAGCAAAAATACAAAAAAATCGGAATTAGGCCTCTTCTTCAAATTCAAGCCACAGGCCCAAAAAAATACCCAACCTTCCCCATGACTCGGTCCATTTCAAACCGGGTCGACCCAGTCCATAACCCAACACCCCTATTTCCCTATCTTTCAAAAAAAAAAACCTAACAGCCTTTTCTTTCACTGTTGAAGCCTGCCCCCCTCTCTTTCCTTCTTCTTCCTCAAGCTCCAAGCAAGCCATCAATGGCTACCCTCTTCACCATCTCCACACACACACACCCCCTCATCTCCACGCCACATACACAACCACGTCGACAACACACACACGCATACAACCACAGCGACGTAACACACACACACCCGCGGCTTCACCAACATGAATGACCATCCATGAACGACCACGACCTCGTCGCCTTTGCTCCAAAGCCAAGCGGCTTCTGCTGCTCCTGCTGCATCTAGATGGTCGAGCAGTTGGTTCGAATAACCGACCCCGTCACTCCAAACGACCAGCCCGTCGTTGCTGCTCCATTCCAGCTGCCTCGTCGAGCTGCTACTGCTTCACTGCTCCAGCAGTGTTACTGCTGCTTGCTCCGTCGAGCTCCACCATGAAAACCCAGTCTGCTGTTGCTTCATCTTCTCCAGCTCCTCCGTGCTGCTGCTGCTCACGTTTCTGCTTCTGCCCCCCGGTGCTTCTGCTGTTGCTTCATCTTCTTCATTTTGTCGAGCTCGAGTTGAGTGGTCGAGCTCCCGAGCTCCAGCCATGGACGTGAGGCTTCGCTTCACTTGTCTCCATCCAAATGACCAGCTGTTACTGCTTCTTATTCACTACATACCCCATCGTTGTTGCTTCACGTTTGCTTCACCTCCTTCAGTTGCTTCTTAGGATCGTCTTCATCGTCGTTTGTGCGAGTTTTGGTTGGGGTTGTCAAAACAGTCCATACGAGTTCGTCGTTGGTCAATCATTGTTCGTCGTTTCGATCCGGTTAGTGGGTTTTGAGTTTTATTTTTGTCCGTATTTCGTTTTGATATTCTCGAATCTAAAATCTGTAAATTTTTGTTTTGTTCGTGTTCATTGTTTTGTTAATTTTTCAGTTGTTTATGTGAAATTGTTAGTTTAATGTTTGTTAGATTCAAATTGAAATTTAATTAATTATTTCTTCAATTTGTTTCATGTGTTTTATGTATTTTTCAGAAATTGTTAATATTGTTAGATTCAAGTTTAAGTTCATAATTGTTTCTTCTTCGATCTTGTTATTTGTCTAAAAGAATTTAGTTGTAATAGGGAAATATGTTGGTTTAATCATGTGAATCCGTCATGTTTTGTTGTTTAAAATAGATTTAATTCATGTTCATCTTTGTTTGAAGTTCAATTTTAATCCAGTGATTTAATGTGAGTTTATGTTTTTGATTTGTTGATTTAGTTTGAATCATGTGTTGTGTTGTTAATATTGTTTGTTTCCTTGCTCATCCATTGTTGGTCTAAGTTAACCAGGATTGGTTCCCAATATGGTTGATTTATTCACATTAATTTGATGTTGTTCATCTGTGTTCATATGAGTTGTTGTTGAATTTGTTTAGAAATTAGTCATATTGGCTATATTTTGGTTAAGTTTGATTAATTGATTGGTTATAACTGATGGGGTAGTTTGGTAAATCGCAGTACGTTCAGGGGTAAAATGGTAATTGCGATAAGGTCGGAGGGGTAGTTTGGTAATTGAACATTTTGTAATTCTTTATGTTAAGCATGAAGGACAAAATGTAATGGGGTGTGTGTGATATAATTGTTTAACATAAATGGGGGACAAGACATAATGTAGTGGAGGGGAATATGATAATTGTTTATGTTAGGCATGGGGGACAAGATGTAATGGGGTGAAGTTGATATATTTGTTTAATGTAGTGGGGGATGAGTGGGAAGATAGTGGGTTTGGTAGGAGAAAATGGTTGTTATTAATTGATTAAAGGGTTTGGGATGAGAAATAAATAGAGAGACTTGAATCAGATTTAAGGAGAAGATAGAATACAGAAGAAAATTTTAAGAGAGAGGAAATTTCAAAAAATACTAAGACTTTAGAAAATAAAAAGAAAAACATTCTGGAAATTCAAAAGAAGAAGAGTATACACCTGATATACAATCCAAATATTCTGATATACGAATTCAGAAATTAAGGGTTAAACACTAACTAGTCTTTCAAAATCTGAAAAGATTCCCTTTGCTTCTGTCCGTTGATTGTTGTTGTTGTGTCTGGATTTTTGTCTTGATTTTAAAATCTGTCACTAAGTTTCTCGTTGCTGGTTGTTACTGGTTGCTGGGGTTGCTGTTGTTGTATGCTACTGAATTTCTGCTGATCTCCCTTTTCTTTTGCTTCCAATATCAGGTACACAACTGACACGCTGATTATTGTAAACTGAAACAGGAAGCATGAATACGAAAAAATGAAGAGTTGAAGTTCTAAATTTATTTAATTATATTCTGAATTTTATTTGTATATATAAATTATTTAGCTTACAAAAATCAGAATCATGTAGCTATTTAATATATATAGTGGAACATCTGACGATAGCTTAACGGATGAACTATCTATATATATTGCCTAAAAATAAATGAATGGTGTAGTAACTCCGTCTAGTTAAAAATCAAACGAATAGGCCATTTCGAACTTGTAGGAATATTGTTTAGTTAAATAATATTGGTTAATTTCAGCATGTAAATGGTTTAGGATTAAAATTAGATTGCTAAGTTTTTTTTTAATTTGACAAACTGAGAACATGCCTAGTATAATGTAACTAGGTAGTAACATGTGAATAAGACGGCCCAGGTCTAGTTTTATGTCATACACGTTGGGCCTGGGCCCGCATTGGCAACGGACTGCCCTGCTTGCATCATTTTCAGAATTTATGAATCATATTCGAAACCCAACTATAACAACTCAAGCATGTAAATAAATTAAGACCTTTTCTCTTTCATTTTATAGAGACATAATAGAAAAATGTAGTCATTGTAGGTTTATCCTTTCATAAAATGAGACGAGCCTCACCAAATAAAACAATGCAAATTGCGGGGCCCTCAATAACTGGTCACAATAAAATACTTAGAATTTGGGGTGGACTGTTTAGTGAATTTCACTGCCTTCCCCAAAGACATTAAACGCGTTAGACTCTTTAGGCGCGACTTAATTAAATTACATTCTTAAACTCGGGTGCGCATTTATGTGACCCAAATTCAAATCTCAACGGAGTCGGAATGTATTAACAACCATGGGTGCATTGACTGTGACGTGGTTCGAGACGCATTTTCACGACGTTGTAATTCTATAAAAAATGATAAATAATAAAAGCGGTTTAAACTTAATGAAAGCACATAAGTAATAACATGTATTAAATCAGATATCTAGCCATTATAACAATTTAAGCGACCGTGCTAGAACCACGGGATTCGAGGGTGCCTAACACCTTCCCTCGGGTCAACAGAATTCCTTACTTAGAATTTCTGGTTCGCAGACTTCATTTGGAAAGTCGAATATTTTCCTCGATTTGGGATTCAAGATAAACCGGTGACTTGGGACACCAAAAGCCAAACCTTTCCCAAGTGGCGACTCTGAATTAAATAAATAATCCCATTTCGAATATTGTCACTTAAATTGGAAAAACTCCCTCGCGCATTTTACCCTTCGGGGCGGGCGCGCAAAAAGGAGGTGTGACAGCTGCAGAACCTTTAGGAAAACTTCATATTCTTGAAATTCTTGTCGTGCAACTTTGTTGATCCGAACACTAAAAATTTCTATCATTCTATTCTCTCGCAGATGGCGAGGACTCGTGCTACTGGACGAGGTGGACGACCACCAGTGCCACCCACTGATGCCACCAGAGGCCGTGGACGCGGTCGTGGGCGTGGCAGAGGTAGAGTAGCGCGGGCAGCACCTGTTAATCCACCAGCTGCCCCAGTTCCAGATCAGGCTCCATCAGCTGTACCAGTTCAGGCACCAGCTATGCCTATTGTGATTCCGGGTCTTCAGGAGACCTTGGCTTAGATTTTGACAGTTTGCACTGGCCTAGCTCAGGCGGTCTCAGCCACTACAGCCGCAGCTACTTCACAGGCCAGAGAAGGCACCCAGACTCCTGTTAATCGCACAGCTGAGCAGGTTGTGCAGGGATTGCAGACACCGGAAGCTGTTCCAGCTCAGCCAGTTGCACCAGTTCAGAACATTATGGTCCCAGCTATGCCAGACGATGAGCAGCGTCGTCTTGAGAGATTCAGCAGACTTGCACCTCCTCCTTTCAGTGGTGCTCAGGGCGAGGATGCCCAAGGTTTTCTTGACAAGTGTAGACGCATGCTGCGGGCAGTAGGGATCTTGGAGACTAGCGGTGTATCCTTTACTACTTTTCAGTTCTCAGGTGCAACCTTCACTTGGTGGGAGGCATATGAGCGGCGTAGGCCGGTAGGTTCAGCGCCCTTGTCATGGCAGGAGTTCTCCACTCTCTTTCTGGAGAAGTGGGTACCGCGATCTCAGAGAGAGGAGCGGCGCAAGCAGTTTGAGTATCTTCGTCAGGGAGATATGACCGTATCTCAGTACAAGGTGAGGTTTTCAGAGTTAGCTCGTTATGCTCCATGGATGGTCCCAACTGATCGGGAAAGGATTAGGAGGTTCGTGGATGAGCTTATTTATCCCATTCGTATCCTGATGGCTCGAGAGAGGATTCTGAGCCATACTTTTGAGGATGCAGTCGATATTGCCCGAGATATTGAGGCAGATCATCGTCAGGAGAGAGAGGAGCGGGAGGCCAAGAGGCCTCGTGGATCAGGTAGTTTTAGTGGTGCTCCGTCTAGGAGCCAGTTTCAGCAGAGCAGGGGTCGTTCTTATAGGCCTCATCAGTCGGCTCGTTCTGAGTATCGAGGGGCATCTTCAGGCCGTGGTCATCAGGGATTTCAGCAGGGTCAGTCTTCTTTGGGTGCCTTTCCAGCACAGAGTTCATCACATGCTCCTTTAGTCCAGGGTTCTTCGGCGCCGAGTGCATCAGCTAGTCACTTTGGTGCGAGGGATTCCCATCAGTTCCCTTATCCAACATTGGGTAGTTGTTACGAGTGTGGAGAGTTTGGTCACATGAAGAGGCATTATCCTCGGCTTCGTGGAAGTCAGTCTCAGTAGAGGGGCCAGTCATCATCTTCTGCACCATTTACTTCAGCACCCACTCAGTTAGCTAGGGGTGAGGGTTAGGTAGCTAGAGGTCGCCCCAGAGGGGGAGGTCGATCGGGCGGTGGTCAGGCTCGGTTTTATGCTATCCCAGATAGGACAGATGCTCTTGCGTCAGATGCTGTTATCACATGTATTATCTCAGTCTTCCACACATATGCCTCTGTCTTATTTGATCCCGGATCCACCTATTCTTATGTGTCTTCATATTTTGCTCGTCATTTGAGTATACCGCGGGAGTCTCTTGCTTTACCTGTTCATGTGTCTACCCCGGTGGGCGATACTGTTATTGTGGATCGTGTGTATCGGTCGTGTATTGTGACTATTAGGGGTCTGGAGACCCGAATTGATCTATTGCTGTTGAGAATGGTAGATTTTGATATTATTCTGGGCATGTACTGGCTATCTCCGTGTCATGCTATTCTAGACTGTCATGCTAAGACAGTTACTTTGGCTATTCCAGGTGTTCTGAGGATCGAGTGGCATGGTATAACTGATTATGTTCCTAGTAGAGTAATTTCTTTCTTGAAAGCCCAACGTATGGTTGGGAAAGGCTGTTTATCATATTTGGCCTTCGTGCGTGATGTGGGAGCTGAGACTTCCAGTATTGATTCTGTCCCAGTTGTGAGGGACTTTCCTGATGTATTTCCTGCAGACCTGTCGGGCATGCCGCCGGACCGGGATATTGATTTTGGTATTGACCTGGTGCCGGGCACTAAGCCCATTTATATTCCGCCATACCGCATGGCACCAGCGGAGCTAAAAGAATTGAAAGAGCAACTTCAGGAACTCCTAGAAAAGGGGTTTATTCGGCCTAGTGTGTCCCCGTGGGGTGCACCTGTGTTATTTGTGAAAAAGAAAGATGGCACAATGAGAATGTGCATTGATTATAGGCAGTTGAACAAGGTAACAGTGAAAAACAAGTATCCTTTGCCTCGCATTGATGACTTATTTGATCAGCTTCAGGGAGCGATGGTGTTTTCTAAGATCGACCTTCGTTCGGGTTATCACCAGTTGAAGATCAGGGATTCAGATATTCCTAAGACTGCCTTCAGGACTAGATATGGCCACTATGAGTTTCTAGTCATGTCTTTTGGGCTGACCAATGCCCCAGCATCGTTCATGCATCTAATGAACAGTGTATTTCGGCCGTATCTGGATTCTTTTGTCATTGTATTCATTGATGATATTCTGGTATACTCCTGTAGCAGGAGGAGCATGCCCGACATTTGCGTGTAGTGTTGCAGAGATTGAGGGAGGAGAAACTTTATGCTAAATTCTCCAAATGTGAGTTTTGGCTAAGTTCGGTGGCATTCTTGGGACACATAGTGTCCAGCGAGGGTATTCAGGTTGATCCAAGGAAGATAGAAGCAGTGCAGAGTTGGTCTAGACCGTCCTCAGCCACAAAGATCCGGAGTTTTCTTGGGCTGGCAGGCTATTATCGCCGGTTTGTTCAGGAATTTTCATCCATCGCATCGCCCTTGACCAAGTTGACGCAGAAAGGTGCTCCATTTGTATGGTCAGACGAGTGCGAGGAGAGCTTTCAGAAGCTCAAGTCACTTTTGACCACAGCTCCAGTGTTGGTGTTACCATCAGCTGCAGGTTCATACACGGTATATTGCGATGCTTCCAGAGTTGGGATTGGTTGTGTGTTAATGCAAGAGGGTAGAGTTATCGCTTATGCTTCTCGTCAGTTGAAGCCCCATGAGAAGAATTATCCTGTTCATGATTTAGAGTTGGCTGCTACAGTTCATGCCTTGAAGATTTGGAGGCACTATTTGTACGACGTATCTTGTGAGGTATTCACTGATCATCGCAGTCTTCAACATTTATTTAAGCAAAAAGATCTTAATTTGAGGCAGCGGAGATGGCTTGAGTTGCTTAAAGACTATGATATTACTATTCTGTATCATCCGGGTAAGGCCAATGTGGTGGCCGATGCTTTGAGCCGAAAGGCAATCAGTATGGGGAGTTTGACATACATTCCAGTTGGGGATAGACCTCTTGCAGTTGATGTTCAGGCTTTGGCCAATCAGATGGTGCGGCTAGATATTTCTGAGCCTAGCCGAGTGTTGGCGAGTATGATTTCTCGATCTTCCTTATATGATCGCATCAGAGAGCACCAGTATGATGATCCACATTTGCTTGACCTTAGAGATCGGGTTCAGCAAGGTGATGCCAGAGATGTGGCTATAGGTGATGATGGTGTATTGAGGATGCAGGGCCGTATTTGTGTGCCTGATATTGATGGGCTTAGAGATTTGATTCTTGAGGAGGCCCACAGTTCGCGGTATTCCATCCATCCGGGTGCCGCGAAGATGTATCAGGACTTGAGACAGCATTACTGGTGGAGGAGAATGAAGATAGACATTGTGGGATATGTGGCTCGGTGTCTGAATTGTCAGCAGGTGAAATATGAGCATCAGAGACCGGGCGGTTTGCTACAGCAGATGGTTATTCCTGAGTGGAAATGGGAGAGAGTTACTATAGACTTCGTGATTGGTCTTCCTCGGACTTTGAAGAAGTTCGATTCGATTTGGGTCGTTGTGGATCGACTGACTAAGTCAGCGCATTTCATTCCAGTATGTACTACATACTCCTCAAAGCGGTTGGCGATAATCTTTATTCAGGAGATTGTGCGGTTGCATGGTGTTCCAGTTTCCATCGTTTCGGATAGAGGTACTCCGTTCACTTTTCAGTTTTGGAGGACTTTTCATCACGAGTTGGGTACTCAGGTGGAGCTGAGTTTAGCATTTCATCCTCAGACGGACGGACAGTCTGAGCGTACTATTCAGATATTGGAGGATATGTTACGTGCTTGTGTGATTGATTTTGGAGGTTCTTGGGTTGAATTTTTACCACTTGCAGAGTTTGCCTACAACAACAACTATCAGTCCAGTATTCAGATGGCACCGTATGAGGCTTTATATGTGAGGCGATGTAGATCTCCAGTTGGTTGGTTCGAGCCCGGCGAGGCTAGGTTGTTGGGGACGGATTTGGTCCAGGATGCCTTAGAAAAGGTGAAGGTGATTCAGGAAAGACTTCGCACAACTCAGTCGCGTCAGAAGAGTTATGCGGACCGGAAGGTCCGGGATGTGTCATTCATGGCGGGTGAGAAGGTTTTGCTGAAGGTTTCACCCATGAAGGGTGTTATGAGATTTGGAAAGAAAGGAAAGCTAAGTCCGCGATTTATTGGACCTTTTGAAATACTTATGAAGGTTGGAGATGTGGCCTATATGCTTGCCTTGCCACCTAGTTTGTCGGGTGTTCACCCGGTATTCCATGTTTCTATGCTCCGAAAGTAAGTTGGGGACCCATCTCATATATTGGATTTCAGTACAGTACAACTAGGGGAAGATTTAACTTATGATGTGGAGCCAATGGCTATTATGGGTCGACAGGTTCGAAAATTGAGGTCGAAAGATATAACATCAGTGAAAGTACAGTGGAGAGATCGGCCCGTGGAGGAAGCTACTTGGGAGACCGAGTAAGAGATGCGGAGCAGATACCCACACCTATTTGAAACTCCAGGTATGTTTCTTAACTCGCTCGAGGACGAGCGTTTGTTTTAGTTGGGGAGAATGTGACGACCCGACCCGTCGTCTCCTGTAATTTCGTCCCGTATTTCCCGTTATATGCTTATTCATGCTTCAATATGTGTACTTGGTGAATTTGAGTCATTTCGGATCGAGTTTGGTAGAAATTGGGACAAATAGTCTTTTTAATAAAGAATTAGTTTGGAAAAGTCAACCGGAAGTTGACTTGTGAGTTAGAGGTCTCGGAATTTATTTCCGATGATTCGGTTAGTTTCGGGGGATGATTTAAGGATTGGTAGCGCGATCGGAAGTGAATTCGGATGTCCGGAGGTCATTTTGAAGTCATTTGGCTAAGTATAGAAATTTGAAGGTTTTTGAGAAAAATTCGACCGGAAGGGGAAATTTTGATATTGGAGTCGGAATGCGAATCCGAAAGTTGGGGCAAGTCCGTAATGTCGAATGTGACTTGTGTGCAAAATTTGAAGTCATTCCGGAATGATTTTGGTAAGGTTTGAGACACTTAGTCTCTTTTAAGGAAGCTTAAGTTGGAAAAGTCAACCGAATATTGACTTATGTGTTAGAGAGCTCGAAATGCGAATTTTATGGTTCGGATAGCTTCGTTAGGTGATTTGGGACTTAGGAGTGTGTCCGGAATATTTTTGTGATGACCGGTGTAGAATTAAGCTTGAATTGGCAAAGTTAGTATTTTGGCGAATTCCGGTTGATAGGTGAGATTTTGATCCGAGGGTCGGAATGGAATTCCGAGAGTTGCTGTAGCTTCGTTATGTCATTTTGGACTTGTATGCAAAATTTGAGGTCATTCGGACGTGGTTTGGTTGGGATTTTGATCAAAAATGGAATTTGGAAGTTCGTGAGATTCATAGGCTTGAATCCGATGAGGATTTGATGTTTTGATGTTATTTTGGGTGTTTCAAAGGTTGGGACAAGTTTGAATGATATTGTGGGACATGTTGATATAATTGGTTAAGGTCCCGAGGGCCTCGGGTGGATTTCGGAAGGTTAACGGAATGAAATTCGGACCAAAAAGAAAAGAAAAAGCTGCAGAAATTTCTGCTGCAATTTTCTGCAGAAGGTCTTTGGACTGCAATCGTGGAGCGTACTTCGGAGGCCTATAGCTTTTGATCTACAAGAAATTTTGAGATGGTTTAAAAACAAAAGTTGTATCCCTTTATGTCTAGTTTCCAGAAAGCTAAAGAAATCGTAATTTGGACATCTGTAGAGAATGTTACAATCGATTGAATATGACTGGTGGAGCTCGTTCTCCAGAATTTTCTGATTCAGGGAGCCTACTTTAGAAGCTCATATCTCGGGATATATAAAGAGTTATATGGTGTACAACCTATCAAATTAAAGATCTTCGAGTCTAGTTTCTAAATATTCAATCCGTTTGTCATTTAGATACATATACAAGACGTTATGGGTGTTTAAACAAAAGGTGTCCGACAAGAAATTTTTTTAATAGGATGTACAACTTGTATAGCACAAGTGCAAGGTACAACTCGACGAAGCACGGGCAGATTCTTTTAAACACGGATTTGGCTTATTTCTTTCATTTGGCTTGGATTATTTTGGAGAGAATTTCAAGGGGGATTTCATCAAGCATTAAAGGTGAGTTGTTTCTACTTATTTCCAAGTTAAATACATGGATTAGAGCTGAAAACTCAAGTAAATTATGGACAAAAATGGTGGTTTAGGGCTTGAAACTTAAGAGAATTAAATGGTGATTTGAGGGGTCAAATGAACTCCGATTTTTGTGAATTTGGTATGTATAGACTCGTGGCGAGATAAGGGTCGTATTGATGTAAAAATTTCTGAATTTTGAGACGTGGGCCCGGGGCTCGGGTTTTGCTAATTTCGGGATCTTCAACATTTTTCGAGTCTTTTCGATTGGGTTATATTCCCTTAGCCTATTGTAACGTATTCGTTGTGGTTTTGACTAGATTCGACGCGCGAAAAGGTCGATTCAAGAGGAAATGGCATTGCGGACTAGTCTACGGCCGGTTTGAGGTGAGTAATAGATGTAAACGCTGTTCTGAGGGTTTGAAACCCCGAACTTTCACATCATAATGCTATATTGAGGCGTGACACGCACTCCATGGCGAGTGCGGGGTTGGATACTATTGGGGATTGTGACTTGGTCCATCCCGTGTGATGTTTATACTATACTGGTGATTGATACACATACTTCATTGATATTACTGGGCTTGATGCCATGTTTGGGGCCTTGTGCCGATTTGTAAAATCCTTCGAGGATTGATATTACTGCTTAGCATGATTTGCATATCATTTAATTTCAGTCCAAGGTTTTAAATGCTGTTTTGCAAACTCAGCCATAATTCTAAGTGTTGAAAACTTAAATGATATTTTTAAATGTATTCCGGGCTGGGAACTTCTGTTTTGTAAATGCCCAAGGGGCTTATTATATTATTTTCTGGACTGATTATAAAGTGACTTGAAACAGTGGTAACAATGACACTGTGTGATATACTTGAAACAGTGGTAACAATGACACTGTGTGATATACTTGAAATAGTGGTAACAATGACACTGGATGATATACTTGAACAGTGGTAACAATGGCACTGTATGATATAAATTGGTCAGGTAACAATGGTTGACCGGTCAGGTAACAATGACTGACCAAGATATTGCGCTTGGGCTGTAGGAGCCCCTCCAGAGTCTGTACACACCCCATTGAGCGCCGTCGACAATAAATAAATATGGATGGCTCGGGCTGCACGCCGCAGTGGGTACTGGAATGTACAATCATATGCATTGCATTGTATTCATATATTTGTATCTATACTGTTGTTTAGCTGCTCGGTTCCATATGTTGCTGTATATTTGGATTTTAGCTTACTTTGTGTATTTACTGGGTTTTCTTATCTTCGGACTGTAGTTACTTTTATTACTCACTAGGTCGGAGTACTCACTTTACTCCCTGCACCTTGTGTGCAGATCCAGGGCAGTCTCAGGCACAGTAGATCCAGTTGATCAACAGATCCAACATTTTGGGGAGTATCAAGGTAGCTGTACGGCGTTCGCAGCATTGATTTCTTCCCTCCTATCCTATCATTTTTTTTATTTCCGCATTATTAGACTTTAGATATACTATGTATTAGGATGATATTCTGTACTCTAGAGGCTCAGATTCGTGACGCCGGGTCCTAGTGAGATTATGTTGTGTATTTTGTTAAACTCTTCAGTACTTTGATCTTGAATTAATTGATATTTCCATCCGCTATTTTTGATAAATTGAGTTAAGTGTTGAATAATGGTCGGGCTTGCCTAGTAGTGTGTTGGGCGCCATCACGATCGGGATTTGGGTCGTGACAAAATTGATATTGTATTCATGCTTTTATAATTATATAGATATGGATAGATATAGGTTCTTCTTTTTCTAAATGGATTTGAACAACATAATACCTTTTCAAATTAAATTAGTAATATGACATTATAATAGGTTTTCAAATTAAATTAGTAATAGAAAATTTTAAAAAGTATATCCTAAAAGTAATAGGATTACATGACTAAAAATATGTCTTTATCCGGAAAGTAATTATTCCAAAAGAAAACCTAACGTATTCCTAAAGGTATTAGTTTACATGTTAATATGTAGTATTATATGTCTATGCCAAAAGTAATTATACTACGTATGGTATATGTCCTAAAACTAATAGGATTATAAGGTTAATGTCTAAAATTCTGGTTATGTCCTGCTATTGTGCTTAATATTATAAGGTTATTTTTATAAATTGATATTGTATTCATGCTTTTATAATAAATATAGATAGATAGCTAAATATAGATATAGATAGAATAATTTATTAACTTTCATTTTCGTAAAGACAAAAATTATTTATCGTTGATTTCCTTTTCACCTTCTAATAAATTAAAAGGTATGATCAAAAGCATCACAACCTTTTTGGATGAGCCAAAACCTAATTTGTAAGACGACAAAACATTTTAATAGGAAATTTTACGTTACAATCTTTTGCTAAGACCCAATAGTACTCCAATTTAGTCAACCAAAATACTAAAAAAAAAAAATGTAACGTATTAGGTTTACATGCATGCTAACATGTAGTATTAAATGTCTATGCCCGAAAGTAAGTATACTAATAGGACTCCTATAGGTGTGGTATATGTCCTAAAACTAATAGGATTATAAGATTAAGGTCTAGAATTCCGATTATATCCTTTTATTGTGAGTTAATAGGACTATAATCTATGTTACCTTTTTTAATATTGAAGATTTTAAAATTAATTATGATGGATAAAATTATAATCATGGTTAAATATTCAAACATGAGATGAACTAATGTTAAGAATCTAAATCTGTCACGACTCATTTTCATAATAGGTCATGATGGCGCCCAACACCATTGTCGGGCAAGCCAACAAGGAAGTTACTAAATAGACTTTTATTTACCTTTACCCAAAATAGTTGAAATGATTCGTTGAGTTGAAATAAAATCAGAATTTAACAGTAAAGTCAAAATAATTATACAACCCAAAATAATGCAGCCTACTAATATGTGTGCCAAGACCTGGTGACACAAGCTATGGGCAACTAGTAGAATATACAAAAGAATCACACCATCCTACTGTCCGAAGCAGAATTGATAGCAAAAGAAATACATAAGAAAGACTTCTTCAGGCTGCTGAACTGCATGGAAAGGAAGCAGCTCACCGTAGAAGTCTCGAAGTCCGCTCAGGAATGCGCACCAGACTGGTAGCCAGATACACCTACCTCAGACCCTGTGCAATTAAGTACAGAAGTGTAGTATAAGTACCTAAACAATATGTACCCTGTAAGTATCCCGTCTAATCTCGAAGAAGTAGAGACGAGAGGTCGACTTGATACTTACTAGGATAAAAAAATATGAGAAGAATTTATAATAAGCGTGGATAACACAATTTTATCAACATTTTGGGGCAAGGAATTACAGTTCTTTTTCAATAATGTCATAGGTATCCATTTACAGTTCAAGGCATATATGAAGTTCAGTCCACAGAGAAATACGAAGTAAAGCATGCGCAAGTAACACCGAGGGACGAACGGCCCGATCCAACATAAAAGTAAATTGTGCACTGTCGAGGGTCGAACGACTCGAACCATAGATGCATCTATTACCCCGCTCGTGAATCACACGTGCGACGCGGTCAAATATAAATACGCTAATCAATAAGCAGACAATAATATATATATATCTGAGGAGTAGTTATTCACAGGAATATCCAAATTCCCTTTAAAAAGACCAAACAGGATAAGGTTCCTCCATTAGTCTCATTTACCCTAATCAACATTATTTTTACGAATCCGAATTTATCATCAAGTTACAAGAATATCACATAGAGCATGCTTTTGGGTCCTAGACTACCCGGATTTAACATAATAGTCGCTACGCACGGACTCTCGTAACCTAGTGCGTACGTAGCCCCCGCATATAATAGCAATTAATTCAATTATTACACCTATGGGGACAATTCCCTCTTACAAGGTTAGAAAAGAGACTCACCTCGCTCCAAAGTGCACTTCCAATACTAAGAACGAGTCCAAGCCCTCAATTCGGAGCCGAACGATCCCAAACTAGTTAAATAAGGTAAGAACTAGTCAATATAGGTTCACAAGATCGAATTCTAGTTATTTAAGCAATTTTCCAACCTTAAACACAAGTTTCCTAAAATCCGACCCCGGGCCCATGCGCCCGTATTCCGAAATTTTTCGAACGAAGTTGTTCTCTATAACCTAAGGATCGATAATATATGATTTTTAATTTATTTCATAGCAAATTTCGTGGTTAAATCTAACCTTTACTAAAACCCTAGGTTTTTGCTCTAACCCCATGATTTCACCTTAATACTAGTGTTTAATCTACCCAAGACATAATTATTAAACTAGAAATAGGTAGAACACACTTACCTCAAGATGCTAGGCGAAGATCTTCTCTCAAAAGCTCTAAAATCGCCAATGGAAGAGTGAAAAAAGTGATAAAAATCACTTAGAACCCGTATTAAATGAACCTCACTACTTCAGCGATTTCCGCATCTGCGGTCAGGGGGCCGCATCTGTGGTCCCACATCTGCGAGAAATGGACCGCATCTACGAAATGGGCTAAAAGAGCCGGGACTGCTTCTGCGGTCTTGAGGGCGCATCTGCAGCTTCGGAGCCGCTTCTGCCGTTCCTGGCCTGCCCTGGGCCGCATCTGCGATGAAAGGACCGTTTCTACGGTCTCGCACCTGCGGTCCACCAACCGCAGGGAGGTTATGACAGAAGCAGCAGCTTCAACTCTTCTAAAAAATGTCAACTTCACTCGAGCCTCGTCCGATTGACTCTCGGGGCTCCCGGGCCCCGCCCAGACATACCGACAAGTCTGAAATCACGAAATGGACCTACTCGAACCTTCGAAACACCCGAAACAATGCTAAATCTAAGAATTACTCTCTAAAATCAAATGGAACAAACTTATGAACCTCAAGTTCTTAATTTTCCTCTAACGAGCCAAAACGCTCTTAAACTACTCGGATTGACACAAAATTTTGTGGGTAAGTCTTAAATGATATATCGGACATGTACCGGGCTTCGGAACCAACATACAAGCCCGATACCCATGAAATCAATCATTAATTAGTTTCTTTAAATCCTTAAAACTTCAGATTAACAATTTCTAATAAAAATTCATTACTCGGGCTAGGAACCTCGAAATTCAATTCTGGGTATACGCCCAGGTCCCATATTTTCCTACGGACCCTCCGGGATCGTCAAATCACGAATCCGGGTCCGTTTGCTAAACATATTGACCAAAGTCAAACTTAACGTTTTAAGAAAATCCTTAAGGAACCAAATGGGTATATTTCACTCCAAACTCTTCCAAATTCTGAACCAACCATCCCTGCAAGTTTTAAATTAGCTAAAACAAGCATAAGAAGTTTTATTTAAGGGAACGGGGTTCAAAAAGGCAAAACGACTAGTCGGGTCGTTACATTCTCCACCTTTAAACAAACGTTTGCCCTTGAACGGACATAGAAAAGTACTTGAGCTGCTGAATAAATGGGGATATCTGCTCCGCATGTCCTCCTCAGACTCCTAGGTCGCCTCCTCAACTGGTTGGCCCCTACACTGAACCTTTACCGCAGAAATCCTCTTAGACCTCAACTGGCGATCCTGCCTATCAATAATGACAACTAGCTCCTCCTCATAACCCAAGCTCTCATCCAGCTGAATATTACTGAAGTCTAACACATGGGACAAGTCGGCATTATACTTCCTAAGCATCGATACGTGAAAAACCGGATGAACTCCCGACAAGCTGGGGGTAAGGCAAGCTCATAGGCAACCTCCCCAACTTGTCTCAACACCTCGAAGGGGCCAATAAACCTTGGGCTCAACTTTCCCTTTTTCCCGAACCTCATAATGCCTTTCATTGGTGAGACTTTCAAGAGAACCTTCTCGCCAACCATGAATGATACATCACACGTCTTCTGATCCGCGTAACTTTTATGTCTGGATTGAGCTGTGCAAAGCCTCTCTGGATCAACTTCACCTTGTCCAAGGCATCCTGTACCAAATCTATACCATGTAACTTAGCCTCACCAGGCTCAAACCACCCGATAGGAGAACGACAACGGCAACCATGTAAAGCCTCGTATGGAGCCATATCTATGCTGGATTGATAGCTATTGTTGTATGCAAATTCCGCCAAGGGCAAGAACTGATTCCACTGCCCTCCAAAGTCAATCACACATGCTCTGAGCATGTCTTCCAAAATCTGAATTGTCCGCTCCGACTACCCGCCGGTCTGAGGATGGAATGCTATGTTGAGCTCTACACGGGTCCCCAACTCACTCTGAATGGCTCTCTAGAAATGAGAGGTGAACTGAGGGCCCCTATCTGATATAATGGAAACCGGAACACCGTGCAACGGACTATCTCCCGAATGTAGATCTGAGCATACCTCTCCACTGTATAAGTAGTCGCCACTGGGATGAAGTGGGCCGACTTGGTCAACCTATCAACAATGAACCATATTGAATCAAACTTCCGCAAGGTCCGCGGCAACCCAACTACGAAATCCATGGTGATGCGCTCCCACTTCCACTCTGGTATAGGCATATGCTGAAGTAGGCCGCCCGGCCTCTGGTGTTCATACTTGACCTGCTGGCAATTCAAACACCTGGCTACATACTCCACTATGTCTTTCTTCATCCTCCGCCACCAATAATGCTGCCTCAAGTCACGGTACATCTTCGTAGTACCCAGATGAATGGAATACCGCGAACTGTGAGCCTTCTCTAGAATCATCTCCCTCAGGCCATGACCATCAACATTAGGAACACATAAATGACCCTGGAGTCACAAAACACCATCCTCACTAATAGAAACCTCCTTGGAACCTCCCTAAAGTACCGTCTCTCTGAGAACTACCAAATGTGGATCATTGAACTGTCGGGCCTTGATCTTCCCCAATAATAAAGACTGAGCAACCACACATGCAAGAACTCGGTTGGGCTCTAAAATGTCCAACCTCACAAGTCTGTTAGCCAAGGACTGAATGTCCAAAGCTAGTGGCCTCTTGCTGCTGGAATGAATGCCAAGCTACCCATACTCTCCGCCTTTCTGCTCAAGGCATCCGCGACCACATTTGCCTTGCCCAGATGATAAAGAATGGTGATGTCATAATCCTTCAATAACTCAAACCACCTGCGCTACCTCAGATTAAGATCCCTCTGCTTGAATATATGCTAAGATGAAATGATCAGTATAAACCTCACATGACACCCCATACAGATTATGCCTCAATATCTTAAGGGCATGAACAATCACGGTAAACTCTAGATTGTGCACAGGATAATTCTTCTCATGAACCTTCAGTTGATGCGAAGCATATGCAATAAATCGCCCATCCTGTATCAATACACATCCCAAGCCAACGCGTGAAGCATCGCAATATACCGTATACATCCCCGAGCCGGAAGGCAATACAAGAACTAGTGTTGTAGTCAAAACTGTCTTGAGCTTCTGCAAGCTCTCCTCACAATCATCAGACCAACGGAAAGGAGCACCCTTCTGGGTCAATCTAGTCAAAGGTGATGCAATAGATGAAAACCCTGCACAAATCGTCTGTAGTAACCTGCTAACCCCAGGAAACTCCTGATCTCGGTCACTGAGGTAGGGCGTGGCCAACTCTGAACTGCCTTGATCTTTTTGGGATACACCTTAATACCATCTCCTGACACAACATGCCCCAAGAATGCCACCAACTTTAGCCAAAACTCACACTTGGAGAAATTAGCATATAGCTTCTGCTCTCACAAGGTCTGAAACACTACTCTCAAATGCTGCTCATGCTCCCCAGACTATGGGAGTATATCAAGATGTCATCAATGAAGACGATGACAAATGAATCAATATAAGGCCTGAACACCTTGTTCATCAAGTCCATAAATGCTTCTGGGGCATTAGTCAAGCCAAAGGACATCACCAAAAACTCATAATGGCCATATCTAGTCCGAAATGTAGTCTTCGGAACATCCGAGTCCCGAATCTTCAGCTGATGGTACCCTGACCTCAAGTCTATCTTAGAGAATACCCTAGCATCCTGCATCTGGTCGAATAAATCATCGATACGGGGCAATAGATACTTGTTCTTGATGATGACTTTGTTCAACTGGCGGTAATCAATGCACATCCGCATAGTCCCATTCTTCTTCTTCACAAATAACACTGGTATACCCTACGGTGATACGCTAGGTATAGCAAACCCCTTTGCTAACAACTCCTCAAGCTGCTCCTTCAACTCCTTCAACTCTTTAGGAGCCATACGGTACGGTGGAATAGATATAGGCTGGGTTCCTGGAGCCAACTCAATACAGAAATCAATATCGCGATCCGGTGGCATGCTAGGAAGATCAGAAGGAAACACATCGGTGAACTCTCGAACCACCAGAACTGAATCAATCGTTGGAGACTCCGCGGTGGTGTCCCGAACATAAGCTAGATAAGCCAAACACCCCTTCTCGATCATATGCCAAGCCTTCAGGAAAGAAATAACCCGACTAGGTGTATCAACTGTGGAACCCTTCCACTCCAACCTCGGTAACCCTGGCATCGCTAATGAAACAGTCTTAGCATGGCAATCTAGGACGGCGTGATATAGATACAACCAATCCATGCCCATGATGACCTCAAAGTCAATCATGCCAAGCAATATGAGATCCGCTATAGTCTCGAAACTATAGAATATGACCACACAAGACCGGTAGATCCGATTCACAACCATAAAATCACCCACAAGAGTGGTCACATGAACAGAAGTGCCCAAAGGCTCAGGAGGAATAACCAGGAAATGAGCAAACAGAGATGATACATATGAATAAGTAGACCCTGGATCAAATAATACCGAAGCATCTCTACCACCGACGAAAATAATACCTGTGATGACGGCATTTGAGGCCAATGCATCTGGCCTGGCCGGAAGGGCATAACATCTGGCTGGAGCGCCAGCTGGCTGGCATATACTTGACTGAGTCGTAGTTGGCTGACCTCTCCCTGCCTGGCCTCCACCTCTAGGACGGCCTCTACCCATTTGTCCCCCGCCTCTAGGAGGCTAGGCAACCGGTGCTAGAACCATGAGATGCTGGCACTGCTGTACTACCTTGCCCCGGAGTCTGGGGCAGGTCCTCTTCATGTGACCCGGATATCCACACTCGTAGAAACCCCTCGGCACCATGGCCTGCTGCCCTGAAGTCTGGGTCTGCTAACCCGAATACCCATTGGAAGAACCCTGGATGGCTGGTGGGCGATATGAACTCTCTGGCATGGTACTGAAGTTAGCACTGGAAGAACCGTGATAACCAGAATACCCGGCGGAGGAACCCTGAACAGCTGGTAGGCGGTAAGAACTCTCCGACATCGCACTGAAATAAGGCCTCACTGGAGCACCTCGGGGAGGGGGTGGTGGTGCCGAATACAGGGATCTACTGGGCTGACCCCTCCCAAAGTGACCTCTACCCCTAGCTGGGGCACCTTTGAACTCTCCCAAAAATCTAGCGCTCTTATCCTACTGCATCTGCTCTCTACCCCTATGGCGATACCCCTCAATCCTGGGAGCAATCTCTACCACTAGCTGATACTCAGTATCCATCTCCACATCTCGAGCCATGCCAACTCGAATAGTGGGGTGTAACCCGCAACGAATCTCCACACTCTCTCTGCATCTGTGGGAAGTATCATGAGTGCATGGCGAGACAACTCAGAGAACCTCGCCTCGTAATCGGTCACCGACATCTGATCCTACTCAAGATGCTCAAACTGATACCGCAGCTCTTCCCTCTCAGAGAGTAGAATATACCTATCCAAGAATAACTATGTGAACTGGCCCCAAGTGAGGGGAGGAGAACCTGTTGGCCTGCCAAGAACATAAGACTGCCACCACCTATGGGCCCTGCCCTCCAGATGAAAAGTGGTGAAGTTAACTCCATGCGACTCCAATATCCTCATATTGTGCAGTCTGTCCCTAGACCTGTCACTGAAGTCATGTGCATCATCATGTCGCTCACCCCCGAAGATAGGAGGGTGAAGCCTAGTCCATCTATAAAATAACTTCTGCGGGTCGCCGTCCACAACTGGTCTGAGCTGGGGCACCACTACAGCAACTAGCTGAGCCCCATCTGCGGGTAGTGCACCCGGAGTCTGATACACTGCAGCTGCGTGTCCATGAGCCTGAGCAGTAGGGGTCTGTGCTCCCCCTCCTGACTGTGATGTGGTTGAATCTACTGGAAATAAATTAGCCTGAGTCATAGAATCCATGAACCGCAGCATACGGCCCATGACATCCTGGAATCCCGGTGCTGTCAAAAAGTCTGTCGGGGTAGGCTCAGCTGCGGGCACCTAGCCCTGCTCCTCGATAATAGGATCTCCCGCATGATCTGCTGGTGGCACTACTGGGATAGCTCCAGGATGCCCTCGCCCCCTACTACGGGCCGGTGCCCTCTCCCGGCCTCTACCTCGGCCTCTAGCAACGGGGGGAGCAGCTCCGCCCGAGTCTAGAACATCAGCCGTGCGTGTCCTCACCATATGTGAGAGAATAGAAGAGGGAAATTTAGTATAACAACCACTGCACGATAGGAAATGAATGAAGAGTAGTTTTCCTAATACCTTATAGCCTCTCGAAGATAAATACAGACGTCTCCGTACCGATTTACAAGACTCTATTAGGTTTGACCATGACTTGTGAGACATACGTGAACCTAATGCTCTGATACCATGTTGTCACGACCCATTTCCATAATAGGTCATGATGGCGCCCAACACCATTGTCGGGCAAGCCAACGTGGAAGTTACTAAAGAGACTTTTATTTACCTTTACCCAAAATAGTTGAAATGATTCGTTGAGTTGAAATAAAATCAGAATTTATCACTAAAGTCAAAATAATTATACAACCCAAAATAATACGGTCTACTAATGTGTGTGCCAAGACCTGGTAACACAAGCTGTGGGCAACTAGTAGAATATACAAAAGAATCACACCATCCTACTGTCCGAAGCAGAATAGACAGTAAAAGAAATACATAAGGAAGACTTCTTCAGGCTGCTGAACGGCATGGAAAGGAAGCAGCTCACCGTAGAAGTCTCGAAGTCCGCTCAGGAATGCGCACCAGACTGGTAGCCAGATACACCTGCCTCAGACCCTGTACAATTAAGTACAGAAGTGTAGTATGAGTACATAAACAATATGAACCCAGTAAGTATCCCGTCTAATCTCGAAGAAGTAAAGACGAGAGGTCGACTTGATACTTACTAGGGTCAAATAATATGAAAAGAATTTATAATAAGCATGGATAGCACAATTTTATCAATATTTTATGGCAAGGAATAACAGTTCTTTTTCAATAATGTCATAGGTATCCATTTACAGTTCAAGGCATATATGAAGTTTAGTCCATAGAGAAACACGAAGTAAAGCATGCTCAAGTAACACCGAGGGACGTACGGCCAGATCCAACATAAAAGTAAATTGTGCACTGCCGAGGGTCGAACGGCTCGAACCATAGATGCATCTATTACCCCATTCGCGAATCACACGTGCGACGCGGTCAAATATGAATACGCTCATCAACAAGCAGACAATAATATATATATATATATATATATATATATATCTGAGGAGTAGTTATTCACAGGAATATCCAAATTCTATTTAAAAAGACCAAACAGGATAAGGTTCCTCCACTAGTCTCATTAACCCTAATCAACATTATTTGTACGAATCCGAATTTATCATCAAGTTACAAGAATATCACGTAGAGCATGCTTTTGGATCCTAGACTACCCGGACTTAACATAATAGTCGCTACGCACGGACTCTCGTCACCTAGTGCGTACGTAGCCCCCGCATATAATAGAAATTAATTCAATTATTACACCTATGAGGACAATTCCCTCTTACAAGGTTAGAAAGGAGACTCACCTCGCTCCAAAGTGCACTTCCAATACCAAGAACGAGTCCAAGCCCTCAATTCGGAGTCGAACAATCCCAAACTTGTTAAATGAGGTAAGAACTAGTCAATATAGGTTCACACGATCGAATTCTAGCTATTTAAGCAATTTCCCAACCTTTAACACAAGTTTCCTAAAATTCAACCCCAGGCCCACGTGCCCGGATTCCGAAATTTTTCGAAGGAAGTTGTTCTTTATAACCTAAGGATCGATAATATATGATTTCTAATTTATTCCATAGTCAATTTCGTGGTTAAATCTAACCTTTACTAAAACCCTAGGTTTTTTCTCTAACCCCATGATTTCACCTTAATACTAGTGTTTAATCTACCCAAGACATAATCATTAAACTAGAAATAGGTAGAACACACTTACCTCAAAATGCTAGGCGAAGATCTTCTCTCAAAAGCTCTAAAATCGCCAATGGAAGAGTGAAGAAAGTGATAAAAATGACTTAGAACCCATATTAAATGAACCTCACTACTTCAGCGATTTCCGCATCTGCGGTCAGGAGGCCGCATCTGCGGTCCCGCATATGCGAGAAATGGACCGCATCTGCAAAATGAGCTAAAAGAACTGGGACCGCTTCTGCGGTCTTGAGGTCGCATCTGCGGAGCCACATCTGCGGCTTGGGAACCGCTTCTGCGGTTCCTAGCCTGGCCTGCCCCGGGCCGCATCTGCGATGAAAGGACCGTTTCTGCCGTCTCGCACCTGCGGTCCACCAACTGCAGGTGTGATTATGATAGAAGCAACAACTTCAACTCTTCTAAAAAATTTCAACTTCAATCGAGCCTCATCCAATTGACGCTCGGGGCTCCCGGGCCCTTCCCGGACATACCGGCAAGTCTGAAATCACGAAACGGACCTACTCGAACCTTCGAAACACCCGAAATAATGATAAATCTAAGAATCACTCCCTAAATCAAATGGATCAAACTTATGAACCTCAAGTTCTTAATTTTCCTCTAACGGGCTAAAATGCTCTTAAATTACTCGGATTGACACCAAATTTTGCGGGCAAGTCTTAAATGATATATCGGGCCTGTACCGGGATTCAGAACCAACATACGAGCCCGATACCCATGAAATCAATCATTAATTAGTTTCTTTAAATCCTTAAAACTTCAGATTAACAATTTCTAATAAAAATTTATTACTCGGGTTAGGAACCTCGGAATTCGATTCCGGGCATACGCCCAGGTCCCATATTTTCCTACGGACCCTCCGGGACTATCAAATCACGAGTCCGGGTCCATTTGCTAATAATATTGACCAAAGTCAAATTTAGCTTTTTAAGAAAATCCTTAAGGAACCAAATGAGCATATTTCACTCCAAACTCTTCCAAATTCCGAACCAACCGTCCCCGCAAGTTGTAAATTAGCTAAAGCAAGCATGGAAAGTTTTATTTAAGGGAACGGGGTTCAAAAAGGCAAAACGACCAGTCGGACCATTACAAAATCAACATAAAATAAATTATAATTTTATGTTAAAGCCAAATAATTAAATCTTTCAATTAATTATTTAGCAAGAGAATCCAATTAAATTATTTTTTAAATTCATCATATGAGTAAAATTATTTTTCAAGTTAACAAAATAATATTAAGAAGGCCATACAAGTGTTTGAGGAAGCATAATCAAAACTAAATCCTGAACAAGAATAAGCTTTCAAGATTATATTATAAAAATCAACTCTTGTATAGAGGGATTATCCTCTGTAGATGCCTCTGGTGGAATTGAAATAATATTCCTATGTCATGCATTACTTGCAATTGTCAGATCAAGAGGCATGATATTGTTAGCAATAAGAACAAGTGGTGTACCAGCAACAATTTTATTATGTGGTCATACAACTCACTTTAGATTTAACATACCCCTTCAAAAAACTGAAATAACCATCACAAATATATCAAATCAGATCAATAGTACAAAATATATAAGGAAAGCAAAAGTGGTAATATTAGATGAAGCATTTTTGGCTAAGCATCAAACGATCGAAACAATTGCTCAGAGTTTTAGAGATATATTGAATATCGATGAATCGTTTGGTAGAAAAGTAATAATTTGGGAGGTGATTTCTGTCAAGTACGATAAGTAGTTCCAAAATTGACCAAAGAAGAAACTGTAAAAGCTAGCTTGCCAAAATTATACTTATGACCTCAAATGAAAAATATTCAAATGACAAGAATTATAAAGTAATAACATATCCAACATTCAGTGACTTCTTGCTTCGTGTTGGAAACGAAGAAGATCATCCAATAAAAGATGATTTGGTTCTTCTAGAACACTTGGTTATTAACTCCAATGGTAATAGTAGTGCATTTAATAAGGAAAATATTTTTATCATTAGATTAAAATGCAATTTGTGCAAATTACATGATAGAAATTAAAGAGCTATCTTAGCTAGCATAAAAATGAACATGTGGATCAACTAAATAAAAGGTTGATTGATAAGTTTTATGGTAAAAATAGAATATTTTTCAGTTTTGACTCAGCAGAAGATGATACCAACAATAATTACCAAGAAGAATACTTAAATACTTTAATACCAATTGGCCTTCTACCGTATATGTTTGTTCTCAAGTTCATTATTTCTTACATATATTAGTGTCACTATATATAGAATAGACTAAGTTAAAATTGATCTTCCATTGCATATAGGTTTATGCACATCATGCTACTGAAAACTTAGATCCGCTGAATAACTTATGTAATAGTACACATATAGTATATAGAAGTTTTGACAATAACGTCATACATGCAGAACTTGTGATACTGGTCAATGTGCTTCTAAGTATGTGTTTATCCCCGAATTCAACTTTAGTCTTCCGAAACAAAAGAATATCCTTTTAAATTTGTGTAAAAATAATTTTTAGTATGTTTATATATTTTGTAGTTATAATAAATAAAGCACAAGGACAAACATCCTAAATATTAAACTATATTTACCACAATATGTTTTCTTACTCGAATAACTATATGTTGCACTTTCAAGAGAGACCTCAATACCGACAACAAGAGTTCTGGTTATGGCAGAATAACCAAAGCATTAGAAGAAAACATATACAAATATAACATCGTCTATAAAGAAGTGTTCGGTATGGTACCATCACGTTTGATACCTTTAAACTATAATATATTATTATCTACTTAACATGACTAAAATTGATCATTTATGTAAGTTCTGATGATATCCTTTCATTTTGAATTCACGTATTATGTTAATGTAATAATATTTTCGGCATTTAGATGATTGTTGTAGTATTATATATAAAATTTATCTCATTAATTAAATTTTATTGTTTTTTCGTATAAATAAATATTTAAATCATCATGTGCCATTATTAACGTGCAATGCGCGTTTATATAGATAGATAGATATAGATATGGATAGATATAAATAAAATCATTCAACAGTGTAACACGCTTCACGACTAATTCACGGCAAAGAGAATAATGAATTTGCTTCCTTAAGAAGAAGTATAATCCAGCTTGGACAAGAATTTGTAATCCAAAATAAAAGGGTTTCTCCAGCCAGTTCTAGTTACTTTTGGACTAATTCTACTTTAACAGAAAATCATATTAGGTGATTTCACGGCTGTGCCTAAAATCGACCTTATTGTTTTACCCTAGAAGTAGAAGTAATTGAATTGAACTTCCAAAATATAACGACTCGATTGGTCGTTTTAAACAATTTCACCTGATTCGGCAGTTTGAGGTCTCTCGCAGCTTCATAATATATGTATTGACTTGCGTGCATGGTTGAATTCAGTTAACTGATGATTCAGAGTCAAATTGGAAGAAGGAAACTAGCTTTGGAAGTTTAAACGGTGAGAATTTGACCAGAATTGGACTTTTGGGTAAACGGCCCCGGAATGGGTCGTGGGTGATCTCAACAGGTTCGTATGGTGATTTTGGACTTAGGCGCGCGTCCAGATTCGGATTTGGAGGTCCGTAGGGTAATTTGAGGTGTTTCGGCGAAAGTTGGAAAAGTTGAAGTTTGGAAAATGGAGAAGTTTGACCCATAGTTGACTTTTGTGATATCGGGGTCGGAATACGATTTCGAGAGTTGGAACAGCTCCATTATGTCATTTTGGACTTGTCTGCAAATTTGGTGTCATTCCGGGGTGAATTGATAGGTTTTGGCACGAGTTTTGGAAGTTAGAAGGTTTGAAAGTCCCTAAGTTCGATTCTTGGTATTATTCGATGTTTCGGCGTTGTTTGATGTGATTTGAGATCTCGAGCGAGTCCGTGTTAGGTTATATGACTTGTTTGTGTGTTTGGACGGGGTCCCGAGAGCCTCGGGTGTGTTCCGGGTGGGCTACGAGTCATTTTTCCTTGTTTTTGAATTGCTGTTTTCTGCTTCTGGTAACCTCTTTCGCAATCGGGAACAGTCTTTCGCGTTCGCGAAGCTTTGTTGCTGACCACCTGGAAATTCTTCTTCGCGTTAGCGTAATACTCCTCGCGTTCGTGAAGCTCTGCCTTATCTCTCATTGTGTTCGCGTCCCCCCTCACGTGTTCCCGTAGCTATGCAATTCCACTCTTCGCGTTCGCGTACTAGTTCGCGCGTTCGCGAAGAGCAATCTCTGGGCCATAATATTTTCCTTCTTCGCATTCGCGTACGTGTTGTCGCGTTCGTGAAGTACATCTGGGCAACCTTCATTTTTCTTCTTCGCGAACGCGATACTTCCCCCGCGTTCGCGATGCTTTAAATATCTAGGCAGAATATAAGTTTTCCAAATCGAGGGTTAGGCCATTTTTAATATTTTTGGAGTTCTAGAGCTCGGTTTTGGGCGATTCCTTGTGGGTTTTTCAAGCAAAATGTTTGGGTAAATGTTCTTCTCCTAGAATTAATTATATTTCATGAATTTGTTTTTATTTTTATCATTTAATTTGTGATTTGGGTTGAGTAAAGTGTTGGTTTTTGAAGAAAATTCCTAAAATGAAAAATCGTGATTTGAGGGACCAAATGGTATCGGAATTGGATAAATTTTGTATGGTTGAACTCATTTTGGAATGGGTGATCGGATTTTGTAAAATTTGACGGGTTCCGAGGTGCGGGCCCGGGGGTCAACTTTTGGGTCGATATTTTTTATATTTTTGTAAAGATTGAAACTTTATTATTCGGAATAGTTCCTTGTTCGATTTATGTGTGTTTTGGAGTTGTTATAGTTGGATTTGAGCTGTCCGGAGGTCTTTTCGTCCAAAAAGTCCATTTTAGAGTACCGAGTTGTCGTCTTTGAGGTAAGTATCTTGCCTAACCTTGTATGGGGGACCTCCCCTTAGGAATTGAATCTTCTATGCTAATTGTAGTCCATGCATGCTAGGTGACGCGTATGTGCTTGGACTTATTTGTGGAAAATTTGCCTCTAGTGTTCTTAGGTCCTTATGTGGAAAGTATCCTGTTATGATTGGGTTTCCTAGTTGCTTAAATTGCCTCTATATGCTCCATATGACGTTGTTAGCTTTCCTCTAATTCTTAGATGTTACATTGACTCTAAATTGCCTTAATTGAAGTGATTACCTTCCTTATTATTTTGATACTTCTTGGTTGGGAGTTCTTCTATGACTTCGTACAAATAGGTTACATGTTCAATTGTTGTGGTTGCCGGTGTAGTTATCACGTGCTTATTATGTCTTGTTGTGTAGTTGAGGTTTCATTGGGAAGTTAATTGTTGGTACAAGTTTGGTTATAGTTGATTCCCTTGTCGGGACATATTTAATTATTACTGTTGGTTCCCTTGTCGGGATATTGTTGTTTCCTTATTATTTCCTTGCCGGAATTCTTTCATGATTGGTGTTGATTTGTATATTGGGATCGCGTTGCACGCCGCAATAATATTATATGGATCGGGTTGCATACCGCAAAAATATTATATGGATCGGGTTGCACGCCACAAAAATATTATATGGATCGGGTTGCACGCCGCAACAATATTATATGGATCGGGTTACATGCCGCAACAATATTATATGGATCGGGTTGCACGCCGCAACATCATTATATGATTTGTATCGGGTTGCACGCCGCAACAAGATTATATGTTTTGGATCGGGTTGCACGCCGCAACAGTAATATATGATTGGGAACGGGTTGCACACCGCAACAAGAAACAATAAAAGTGAATATTGATTTTTATGGTGAGAACGAGAGTAAAAGCATGAGGGGTGATGCCGTGCACTTTCTGCTGCTGTGTTTATTTGTAGTTGTCAATTTAAATGTTTAAACTGTTCAATTCCTTTATTGTCGTGATCCTTTGTGTTAGAACCCGCAATGTTTTCAATACCTCACCATATTTATATATATTTATTTATACGTTACAATACTTCAAACTTCACTAATTGTTACATCCTTAATTCAATTAGTTTCTCAATTATATCCCCTTAAATCGTCTGAGGTTGTATTTTTCTTAAAAGGAATTTCTACTAAGTTTTAAGTTATCAACTCCCCTGTCAAAGGTAATAATTCTTTCGATGTTGTATTTAAAATTAAAAAGGGGTACTTTCTTTACTCAAAGGATTTCCAAAGAAACAACTTCATCTTTTCTCGCTGGCTTTTCCTAATTAGCCTAGAAATTGTAAATTTACTTATATTGGGTAAATGAGACTTGTTGGACATATTGAGTGCATTGTACGGATGTTATGTATTGTATAACATGAGGATTTTGTTGTTAAAAGTGAAAAGAGAAATGAAATATGGGGGCACAAGGTGCCGTGTGTGCTGAAGGTTCGGAAGTTGAGATTATGATATGAGGAATCGAGGGTTGAGACGGTCGGGATTGTGTACTAGGCATGATGTGATTGATTTTGTTGGCATTGCTTTCTTTATTTGGACACATTCTTACTTGTCTCTGTTCTTGTTATGTCAGTGTTGATTTACTTGGTTATCCGATTTACTTGATTATCGTTCGTTACTACCCGTGTTCTCCCTTATTGTTCCTACTGTTTGTATTTTGATTTCTCTCCGCTGTTGGTATTACCCCGTTTACTATATCTTGGTGTTTTATTATCATATCCTGTTCATTTCATTTGACCAGTAGGTGTCTTGACTGTTACTCGTCACTACCCCACTGAGGTTAGTCTTGATACTTACTAGGCACCGCCGTGGTGTGCTCATACTACACTTCTGTACATTTTTGTGTACAGATCTAGGTATTGATTGATAGTAGCTGTGCGGGTCGTCGCAGTGGAGACTCACGGTAACCTGCTACTGCGTTCGCAGGTCTCGGAGTCACCTTCGTTTGTATTTACGTTTCATTGATTCCTTCTCGTTCTGGAACAATGTTGTATTTACTTTGTATAATTACTCTTAGAAAGGCTTATGACTTGTACCACTGATTTTGAGAATTTTGATTTATTTAAAGTTAGTAAGCATTAATGTTATTTCAGTTTATGTTAGGCTTACCTAATTTAAAGATTAGGTACCATAACGACTCCTTCGAATAAATTTTTGGGTCGTGACACAAAAGCTCCCTTTTTCTCACACCTCCTATGTTCCTTTTTCCAACCAGAAAAAAGAGAAGGAATCAAGACAGCTTAGTGTGACTACCCCATATACACTGAATAGAAAAACACTCCAATAAATTACAGAAATCATAAAAGACGTATTGGACAATAAGGGAAACAAAATCAAACCAAACAAGGACCCAAATAATTACCAAATAATTACCAAATAAGTATAAAGAGCTCCGATTAACGGGTGATGTCGGAAGTAGCAGCAAAATCCGTAAACTTGAGGAGAATGAAATGACGACCCTAACCTGCGGCTTCTCTATCATAATTTCACTACTATATACAAATATTTAGGACTTAAATATGAATTGTAATTTTATCTTATAAAGTTACATATAATAAGATAAAGCATAGTAATTAAGTAATGTAAAATTTAACATATGAAACCTCCGATAACCTATACTTTCTTTATGACGTGGAATTTGAACGGTAAATAAAGGGTTGAAAGAATCAAATTGAATTCAACATTAATCTCGTTTATTATAGGTCGTATATAATTTTTTCTCCTTTTTCGGACTATAGTTATCCTGAATCCATAATAAAGAAAAAGTTGATCAAATGTTTTATGTGAAGAGTTTTGTGTTGAAATGAGTACCTAATAAATAATAGTAATTGAAATTGAGTATATTATAAATAAAAGTATGTTTTCTGTTACTCATTATAAGTGTATTATCTTTTACTCCTTCTAATATTTAATGAATACTTTCTCATCTGGTTTTGAATATCTCTCTTATTTTACTTGATTTTACTTTAAATTCATTGGCCCTTATATTGTGTTTCTCTGATTTCTTTAAAAATTTAACCTTGCTATTAACATTTATTATATTCAAGAACTTATATGTTTGATAATAAATTCTATTTTATAACTGAAACATATTTCAACAATTTATTATATAATTTAAAAAAAATTATACTTAATGACTAAAATTTTTAAATCAACTAAATTTTATACATTAAATCCTTCTTTAAATTATATAAGTTCTAATATTAAATATCTTATATAATATAGATCGACACTCCTTTGATGTCACGACCCAATTCCCGAACCTGGTCGTGATGGCGCCTCTCATGAAGACAAGGTCAGCCATTCAACCCAATTCATCCTTTTAAGACAATTAATTAACACAATTATAGTATAAACATGGTTTAATAATATCCAATAGCGGAAAGTATAGATAAAATACGGAAAATCCAACCCAACTCAGCCCTAACCGGGGTGTCACAAGTCATGAGCTACTACAGAGTTTACTAAAATTCTACAAGGTATGGAATTAGGAACAAAGTCTGAAGATATCATAAATAACAGAAGATAAGGGAGAAAACGGGTCTGCGAACGCCATGTAGCTACCTCGATAAATCCGATGAAAACTGAACAGCAGAAAACTCGCTCTATGCCTCAGGAATACCTGTACCTGCACACATGGTGCAGGGAGTAATGTGAGTACTCCGACCCAGTGAGTAATAAATATAAATAATGACTGAAGGTAAGAAAACACGTTAAGGCACACAACATTCTATATAGAAGCAGTGAAATCATTTAAAATAACAATTCAGTGAAATATCATGTGAAATTTCTTTTAAACTAGTAAAACATGTAATTTGGTAGTAAAATGACAAGTAGAAACCTGCCCCTCGGGCTCAATATCAAAACAACAAGTAGAAATCTGCCCCTCGGGCTCAGTATCAAAATAACAAGTAGAAATCTGCCCCTCGGGCTCAGTATCAAAATAGTAATTAGAAATCTGCCCCTCAGGCTCAGTATTAAAATAATAAGTAGAAATCGGCCCTTCGGGCTCAGTATCTCAGAGCAGTATCAGCCCCTCAGGCTAGAATAGTATGAAGCAACCAGTCAATGAAATAAGAGCACATAGTTATTATGGCAGATAATGCAGATAAGGAATAAATGCATGAGTGCAATGCAATGCATATGAAAGTACCCTCTGGTACCCACTGCGACGTGCAGCCCAAGCCATCCATATTTATTTATCGTCGACGGCGCTCACTGGGGGTGTGTACAGACTCCGGAGGGGCTCCTACAGCCCAAGCGCAATAACAAGCTATCTCGTGACATCAATCAAGTCCTGGTCAGTCATTGTTACCTGACCAATTTATATCACACAGTGCCATTGTTACCACTATTTCAAGTCACATCATATAGTGTCATTGTTACCACTGTTTCAAATCACTGCTGGGGCACGCAACCCGATCCATGCTCAGTCTAGAAATAATAATAAGCCCCTTGGGCATTTGTAAAACAGTAGTTCTCAGCCCAAAATATCATTTAGAAATATCATTTAAGTTTTCAAATCTTAGAAAGATGGCTGAGTTTGCAAAACAGTATTTAAAACCTTGGACTGAGATCAAATGATATGCATGTATGCGAAAATAGTGATGTCAATCCCTAAAGGATTCGAATAATTGGCAAGAAGCCCAAATGTAACAATTAAATCCAAGTAGAAAACACGGTAAAAACATCTCTCGGGACAGACTAAGTCACAATCCCCAATGGTGCTCTACCCCACACCCGTTATCCGGCATGTAAGTCACCTCAATATAGCGTTACGATGTGAAATTCCGGGGTTTCAAACCCTCAGGACATCATTTTCATCAATTACTCACCTCGAACTGGCTAATTCTCTAGCTCACAACGCCTTTGCCCCTTGAATTGGCATCCACGTGTCGAATCTATCCAAAATCAGAACGAATACGTCATAATATGCTAAGGGAACAAAGCCCAAGCGAAAACATTCGAAAAATATCAAAAATCTCGAAATTAGCAAAACCCGAGCCCCGGGCCCACATCTCAGAATCGGGTAAAAATTTACATTTTCAGAATCCTCATACCATCACGAGTCTAACCATACCAAAATTATCCAATTCCGATACCATTTGGTCCTTCAAATCACCATTTTACATTTTTGAAACGTTCCCCAATTTTCTTCCCAAATTCCAACTTAAATCACGAATTAAATGATGAATTCAGTGATAGATTCATGTACTCTAACCAAATCTGAGTTAGAATCACTTACCCCGACCAATTTCTTGAAAAACCTTCGAAATATCGCCAAAATCCGAGCTCTCTAGGTCAAAATATCAAATAAAACCCAAAACCTCATATTTGTAGAGTACCCCTCAGATTCCGACACTGCTGACCGCACAAAAATGACCGCGGTCCGCGCAAAACTAGCAGGGTCCGCGCAAAAATGACCGCGGCCGCGCAGGTCTTGCTCTGTAGGGACAGGCTTTAGTATTTTGGCGATAACTTTCTCTACAGATATCCAAATTGTGATATCTTTATCTTTCTGGAAACTAGACACAAAGGACTACAACTTTTGTTTTTGAATTACCTCAAAATTCCTTGTGGTTCAAAAGATATGAGCTTCCGACGTAGGACCAGTAACTTGCAGTCTTCAGTGACCGCGGCCGCGCCCACTTTGACGCGATCAGCGCTAGGCCAGCGCGCCCAGCGCGAAAAGGAGCGCGGTCCGCGCCACAACTGCTGCCCCCTCTATTTTCTAAGTTTTGGGGTGTCCGTACTCGCTCAAAACTCACCCGAAACACGCCCGAGGCCCCCGGGACCTCAACCAAAAGCACCAACGCATCCTAAACATTATTCAACCTCGTTCCAATCATCAAAACACCTTGACTAACACCAAAAATCATCAAATCACATCGAATTCAAGCCTATGAATCTCAAGAACTTCCAAATTCCATTTTTTGATCAAAAACCCAACCAAACCACGTCCGAATGACCTCAAATTTTGCAGACAAGTCCAAAATGACATAACGAAGCTACAGAAACTCTCGGAATTCCATTCCGACCCTCAGATCAAAATCTCACCTATCAACCGGAATTCGCCAAAATACTAACTTCGCCAATTCAAGCCTAATTCTATACCGTACCTCCAAAACCACTTCCAATCACTCTCCTAAGTCAAAAATCACCTCCCGAAGCTAACCGAACCATCGGAACTCATATCCGAACCCTCTAACTCATAAGTCAACATCCGGTTGACTTTTCCAACTTAAGCCTTCTTAAAAGAGACTAAGTGTCTTATTTCTTATTAAAACCAATCCGATTTAACTCTAACACACCGAATACCGATAACGAAACATGAAGAAGCATAAAATGGGGGAAACGGGGTGGTAACTCACATGACAACGGGTCGGGTCGTCACATTCTCCCCAACTTAAACAAACGTTTGTCCTCGAGCATACCCAGAGTTGTCCTAGAAGCCAACCGAAAGCTGAATGACCTTATCGAGCATAAACCCGGGGATGATCCCACGTCATCCTATCCCACATGGGTCCGATAACACGTTTTAACTAAAATCACACAATCCAGTCTAGCCCATAAATCATAGAACCACATTTCACTTTTCGGAGTCATACACAAGATCAGAACCTCACACCTATATTCAGAATAATTTTGAACCAGCTGTAATAGACCATGCTTGCAACCTCGAGTGCAATTATATGATATACCAATAACTCAAACACATGCATCGATAACTTCCATTCACAACAGTTGCCCACAACAACCAAATACCGATAGAAATCTCTTATTAGCCAAGGTCTCATTCCAACACTTTCATATACTGCCAACGGTAATTGAAACATGCAATAAACCATAATTATTGCTCAGATCAACCATTCATGAGGCCATTTCTCCTCCGGCAATTACCATAACAAATTTTTTTGAACCGAACCTCGATATTTACCCATCACACATACTGAAATCGAAACCATTCGCATTCATTAATGATTTCAACGATCTCTTCTGACCAAACACACTACTCTGGTGACATAACACATCAATACATGCCTAAGCCACAACTTGCATAATGCGTGCACCAATAAGAAACAGTCCGAACATACTCAATTCATGAAAATGACTCAACTGAGAGAGTTGTACCTCAAACTCACCAGTACTGCCACAACACAAGGCTGAGACCCTGTCTCACATCATAGAAATAGGACACACAAATTTGACCTGCAAGGTCATGTTTCCACACAGCTTTGTTGCAACGCGCGATCCTATCCAAATACTACTCCACATGAAACACCTCAAGTCACTGTGCTTGAAATCGACAACCATGCTCAATTGATGTCTGGATCCAAAGCAAATCATTACACCCAGGGTGAAACAAATAACACACACCATGCAAACCTGATAGAACATAACTTGTACGTTATTCACCGAGCAACACCCAATTACTCATCCCGCTCGACTTCCACTACTACAACTCCTATCGGAGCCAGACGATCCAGTGCCCAGCACCAAATTAATACCGAAATCAACAACCTCGCCCGGCGACATGCCTAGCTATATGAAACTCATCTGAAAAGTCCCCCAACACTGGAACTGAATTAATGATAGCAACCTTTGCACTGACATCCATTACGAATGCCCAATTAAGAAAGCAATCCTTCCCAACCGTCTGCTGGTCCTTTGAAATATAAACCACTATGCTAGAACATAATCCAATGCACTTCATCACTCAACCCGTGGCATTTTCGGTATTGCCCGTAGCACAATAGTTCAGAATCACTCAACACTAAGACAACCAGTCTGAATTCCGACATTCATCCAAAATCTGACATACCAGCAAACAAAGATCCACTCGAGCCTCCAAATCCCGATTTCCGCTAAAGGGTACCGAATACACACGATCCACCACTACAACCTAGCATGTACATGAGAACTCCCAGTCTCCAACTCCATATGGCACACAAATCATCATACCTGATTCCAGTTTCCACTGTGCGAATACATGCACACCTTTGAAACCCAATCATTCCACGATAAATACTCTAAAATTTCCATGTGCCATACAAGCAACTCGAATATCAGTAGTCAATCCAGCCTTAAAGTTCCGCAATACTATTGAAGTGCCATCAACTTAATCACATTGGCCTTTTTTTTCCTGAAACATATACCCTCTACAAATCATTATGATTAGAAATACAATTTCCTTAATCATCTGAAGATCGTTCACCCTAATCATTTGAAGTTCATCCCTCTATTCACCTAAAGCTGCCCGTACTGCCTAAGAATGTTATAAATTTCCCTTCAGAACTGAACCATAACCTTACACACGCAAATCTTAATCCTTCACAACATATCGCATATACCATATCATCCTAAGGTAACATGAGGACTTCACCTCCCTTCCGAACCATGAACGTTTACGTACTCAACTAGTCAAGAACTTCCATTGATCCCATCTAGAAGAAAAATCATTACACATCCCATGCTCTGCATGACATACATAGGTCTTGTTCAAATTCTTACAATACCGACACGACGGATGAGATCTGTATAAATTCATAACACCGCCGAATCAACAATTCATTGGGTCTATAATTCTGGTAAGAACTATCACCTCATTATGAACCAAACAATGGTCTTAGCCCCTTAATTTACTTCATATACTCAGATTGCACTGATCTCGAATTCAATGATCTCGTCTCACCCATTACGAGCTGCTCAGGCAATAAGCCACCCCAGACATAATCAAAAGCCGCATATGATGCCCCCAATATGCCAATAGGCTACCAATTTGAACGCGATACAAAAAAAAAAGAAAACGAACTCTGGAAGGAATTACCAATCCCACACACCAATACGGACTTTCCTTAGAAAACAGGAAACAAGGCATACAAAATAGCATATAGAAAACTATACTCAACATCACACTGTTGCGGCGTGCAACCTAATACAGATAACATACCCATGGCGGCGTGCCACCTAATCCACACATAGATCTCACATAAGGAGATGCACATCGAGCCAAATTTGCTCATTACAACAAAATACCGAGTATCGGTCGTAAGCATGCTAAGTGCATAATAATATCTCTGAGGGACATATAGCGTTATAAGCTACATAACTCAAGCACAACTGAGGTGCGATGTATAGTCTGAATTTCAAGAGCCAAGATGCTCATATAACGTCATTCCTACGCGGATTCTCAACATAGAGCAATTTCTCAAGCTGTCTCACAACTCACACGGCGCAATGCATTACTATGCGAAATATCTGACAACAAAACATCAACCTAACTACTTTCCATGAGGATCGCATTACTAAAATGCACACATCTGGCCTGATAAAGAGCCATTATTCACATTAAATCTATCCACCGACTGCAAGCTAATTCTGATCACACTTACTAGTCTGATAACCTTTTAAAGGTCCATAATAACTCCCATTTTTTCTCACAACACACAAGAACAACCATCACAATCGGAGTAATCCTCCCCAGTTCACAGCCCAATAAGCCAAGTGCCCTCCAGGCATGAATCTTCAATTTAACGACACCATCACAAACTTCATACTTGGTTTACATATTTAATCAATCAAGTGATCACATGCCACACTTATATAATCTTCCCATGGGACACACTCCCACAACCTACCACAACAATATCTGACCTCCAAACCACTGGTCGAACTAACGCTGAAGAGCGATCAAGAATCATTAACCAGGATGCAAAACCCTTTTTACAAAACACCGATCTTAGGTGACGCTGAAGACAATACCAACTTACCGTAAACATCGAAACTTATCTCCTGCTCATCCGAGCTTATGACATCTTGTCAAAATTTTCCTTCACTCGTGCCATTCTCGGCCCAATTTCCACAACCAGAACTGATTCACCAACATGCATCAAATCGGAACTAACATAGTACATAACCGCACAATCCGCTAACCAATAGCAAGCTCCCCAACTTGGCTCGAAGCCATAGATCACAACACACTATACTCATAATGCATATACTCCATTGTTGCCTCAATACCATAGTGAGATTAAACTCGATCCTTCATAAGCTTGTAGAAACACAAATCATTTAGAATTTTTAACTCTTCTGCAAATCTCACATTGACTCACACAACAGTTAAACCCACTCTCTAGGTGATCCAATTTAGATTTCAACACATTTTATTCACTTGCAATTGAGGTCTTCTAATAGATAACATAAGGATAACACAACTTTAGAACACCCCGCAGGAGATGACCCACCTGCTTTGCCTCCAACTAACATTTCTACATACCTTCCACCGCCATAAGCATTACGTAGTCACTTGATCTTCCTGAGTCTGTACTCATACCGCAACATGAAATTTACTTCACTCCCAACTAGGAGACATGAAAAGATTCTTCACAAACCCATAACTCGGGCTATAACTTGAATCGCGATGGACTTCAAGCATCCATTAGTTCTTCCATCATTCAGTAGACCCTCCTCGTCGCTTCCAAATCATATAGATATGCCTCGCAGTACTAACATACTTATCACATAGCCACAACCATTATTTCCTCTAACAGGGACACTACCGAACATATAAATTCAAAAACACTTGTTCACACAATCAACACCTCGATGCTCCCGCCATAGGCAAAGATCCAACCTCAAGTCCTCTAGACTGGCCCACCATAACTCACAGGGATAACACCTCGCCCCTCAATCAGGGATTCACAAGCCATCAAGGCACATCTGATACTGAGCACTCATGCGCGCATGCGAACGCGTTGAAGGAATTTCAAGAGTTACTTTTCAAGCTGAATCAAGAACGCACGATAAGAATTCAAAAATGTGAAGTTTTCCTAAAGGTTCTGCAGCCTCTCGAGGATAAATACAGACGTCTCCGTACCGATCCGCGAGACTCTACTAAACCTGCTCATGACTCGTGAGACCTAAGTAACCTAGGCTCTGATACCAACTTGTCACGACCCAATTCCCGAACCTGGTCGTGATGTCGCCTCTCATGAAGACAAGGCCAGCCATTCAACCCAATTCATCCTTTTAAGACAATTAATTAACACAATTATAGTATAAACATGGTTTAATAATATCCAATAACGAAAAGTATAGATAAAATACGGGAAATCCAACCCAACTCGGCCCTAACCGGGGTGTCACAAGTCATGAGCTACTGTAGAGTTTATAAAAATTCTACAAGGTATGGAATTAGGAACAAAGTCTGAAGATATCATAAATAACAGAAGATAAGGGAGAAAATGGGTCTGCGAACGCCATGCAACTACCTCGATAACTCCGATGAAAACTGAACAGCAGAAAACTCGCTCTATGCCTCAGGAATACCTGTACCTGCACACATGGTGCAGGGAGTAATGTGAGTACTCCGACCCAGTGAGTAATAAATATAAATAATGACTGAAGGTAAGAAAACACGTTAAGGCACACAACATTCTATATAGAAGCAGTGAAATCATTTAAAATAACAATTCAGTGAAATATCATGTGAAATTTCTTTTAAACTAGTAAAACAGGTAATTTGGTAGTAAAATGACAAGTAGAAACTTGCCCCTCGGGCTCAATATCAAAACAACAAGTAGAAATCTGCCCCTCGGGCTTAGTATCAAAATAACAAGTAAAAATCTGCCCCTCGGGCTCAATATCAAAATAGTAATTAGAAATCTGCCCCTCGGGCTCAGTATCAAAATAATAAGTAGAAATTGGCCCTTCGGGCTCAGTATCTCAGAGCAGTATCAGCCCCTCAGGCTCAGAATAGTATGAAGCAACCAGTCAATAAAATAAGAGCACATAGTTATTATGACAGATAATGCAGATAAGGAATAAATGCATGAGTGCAATGCAATGCATATGACAGTACCCTCTGGTACCCACTGCGGCGTGCAGCCCGAGCCATCCATATTTATTTATCGTCGACGGCGCTCACTGGGGGTGTGTACAGACTCCGGAGGGGCTCCTATAGCCCAAGCGCAATAACAAGCCATCTCGTGGAATTAATCAAGTCCTGGTCAGTCATTGTTACCTGACCAATTTATATCACACAGTGCCATTGTTACCACTGTTTCAAGTCACATCATACAGTGTCATTGTTACCACTGTTTCAAATCACTGCTGCGGCATGCAGCCCGATCCATGCTCAGTCCAGAAATCATAATAAGCCCCTTGGGCATTTGTAAAACAGTAGTTCTCAGCCCGAAATATCATTTAGAAATATCATTTAAGTTTTCAAATCTTAGAAAGATGGCTGAGTTTGCAAAACAGTATTTAAAACCTTGGACTGAGATCAAATGATATGCATGTATGCGAAAACAGTGATGTCAATCCCTGAAGGATTCGAATAATTGGCAAGAAGCCCAAATGTAAAAATTAAATCAAAGTAGAAAACACGGTAAAAACATATCTCGGGACGGACTAAGTCACAATCCCCAATGGTGCTCTACCCCACGCCCGTTATCCGGCGTGCAAGTCACCTCAATATAGCATTACGATGTGAAATTCCGGAGTTTCAAACCCTCAGGACATCATTTACATCAATTACTCACCTCGAATTGGCTAATTCTCTAGATCACGATGCCTTTGCCCCTTGCATTGGCCTCCATGCGCGTCGAATCTATCCAAAATCAGAATGAATACATCATAATATGCTAAGGGAACAAAGCCCAAGCGAAAACATTCGAAAAATATAAAAAATCTCGAAATTAGCAAAACCCGAGACCCGGGCCCACATCTCGGAATCGGGTAAAAATTTACATTTTCAAAATCCTCATACCCTTACGAGTCTAACCATACCAAAATTATCCAATTCCGATACCATTTGGTCCTTCAAATCATCATTTTATATTTTTGAAAGGTTCCACAATTTTCTTCTCAAATTCCATCTTAAATCACGAATTAAATGATGAATTCAGTGATAGATTCATGTACTCTAACCAAATCTGAGTTAGAATCACTTACCCCGACCAATTTCTTGAAAAACCTTAAAAAAATCACCAAAATCCGAGCTCTCTAGGTCAAAATATCAAATAAAACCCAAAACCTCGTATTTATAGAGTACCCCTCGGATTCCGACACCGCTGACCGCACAAAAATGACAGCGGTCCGCGCAAAACTAGCAGGGTCCGCGCAAAAACGACCGCGGCTGCGCAGGTCTTGCTCTGCAGGGACATACTTTAGTATTTTGGCCATAACATTCGCTACATATGTCCAAATTGCGATATCTTTACTTTTCGGGAAACTAGACACAAAGGGCTACAACTGTCGTTTTTTAATCACCTCAAAATTCCTTGTAGATCAAAAGATATGAGCTTCCGAAGTAGGACCACTAACCTGCAGTCTTCAGTGACCTCGGCCGCGCCCACTTTGACGCGGTCAGCGCTAGGCCAGCGCGCCCAGCGCGAAAAGGAGCGCGGTCCATGCCACAACTGGTGCCCCCTCCATTTTCTAAGTTCCGGGGTGTCCGTACTCGCTCAAAACTCACCCGAAACACGCCCGACGCCCCCGGGACCTCAACCAAAAGCACCAACGCATCCTAAACATTATTCAACCTCGTTCCAATCATCAAAACACCTCGACTAACACCAAAAATTATCAAATCACATCGAATTCAAGCCTATGAATCTCAAGAACTTCCAAATTCCATTTTTTGATAAAAAACCCAACCAAACCACGTCCGAATGACCTCAAATTTTGCAGACAAGTCCAAAATGACATAACGAAGCTACAGAAACTCTCGGAATTCCATTTCGACCCTCGGATCAAAATCTCACCTATCAACCGGAATTCGCCAAAATACTAACTTCGCCAATTCAAGCCTAATTCTATACCGTACCTCCAAAACCACTTCCGATCACTCTCCTAAGTCACAAATCACCTCCCGAAGCTAACCGAACCATCGGAACTCACATCCGAACCCTCCAACCCATAAGTCAACATCCGGTTGACTTTTCCAACTTAAGCTTTCTTAAAAGAGACTAAGTGTCTTATTTCTTATTAAAACCAATCCGATTTAACTCTAACACACCGAATACCGATAACGAAACATGAAGAAGCATAAAATGGGGGAAACGGGGCGGTAACTCACGTGACAACGGGTCGGGTCGTCACATTTGATCTTTTTTATTATCAATTATAGATTTATAGATTATAGAATTAAAACTAATAATTTTATATAACTTAATTATCTTAATAGCAATAAAAAGGAAAAATATAGAGAAAACTTTTTGTGAAAATTTATGTTTGATTCTGGTTATAAAATAGTATGTTAAACACTCATTCTAAAAAACTTATGAACCAAATACAAATACAAATAAATATAAATCCTACTAAATACTATATTAGATATAACTTATCCCAACATTCATAATTATTATACTCTTTAACTCAATATCAAATTCTAAAAATACTATTGAATGACACTTAATAATTGCACGTAAGATATATAAAGCTTAATAATATTTAAATTAATTTTTTAAAGTTTTATATTAATTATATGGGATTGTCACGACCCTAAACCCAGACTCGGTCGTAATGGCGCCTCTCGTGAAGATAAGGTCAGCCGACACATTCCCATTCCAATCTTAAGCAATAAAATAATAAGTATTACGTCGTAAACATAATAAATCTCAAAATAAGCAGTTAACAGTATAATTTGCGGAAAAACAAACCCAACACAACCCGATATTGGGTGGCACTAGTCATGAGCATCTACTAAGGTCCGAATACAACTTGAGTCAAAAAGGTACTAAAACAGTCTAATGAAATCGAGAGGGAGAAAAGCAGTGTTGCGAACGTCGAACAACTACCTTGCTAAACTCCGATGACTCTGCCTCTGAGCAACCAATACCTGCTACCGGGTTCAGAAATACCTGAATCTGCACACAAAGTGCAGGGAGTGAAGTGAGTACTCCAACTCAGTGAGTAATAAAAATAAATGAAGACTGAGTGATAGAAAATCACGAAGAGTACATCAACATGCTGTATAGAAGCAGTACAAAACCAGTAAGAAAGCAATGAAGTTGTGAAATCTCTTAAGCACCTTAGCTCAGTTTAAACTTCTTCAAAAATGGCTTTTCAACAGTTAAGCAATTGAATGCAAGCAATTAGAACAGATAAGCATAGAAGATCCGCCCCTCAGGCATAATTACACAATTAAATAGGTACATGACAGGTAAATAAGAAAGATAAGTACATAAAGGTTCGTCCCTCGGGCACAATATCAATGAATCCGCGCCTCAGGAAATATCTCAGAACAATACTAGCCCTTCGGGCTATATCTCACATCACAATGGGTATCCGCGCTCACTGGGGGTGTGTAGACACCTGAAGAGGCCCCTTACGACCCAAGCATAATATCAAGCCATCTCGTGGCATCATAAACAGGCTCTCTGTCTCATATCAATATCAAGCCTCCTCGTGGCGCACAATCTCAGGCCCTCGACCTCATTATTATAATCAGTATATCACTGTTGTAGTGTGCAGCCCGACCCAAAAGTACTCTCACAATACATGCCCTCGGCCTTACTCAATCAGAATCTCATAAGCCCCTCGGGCATTAGTAAAATATGAAGCTCAGCTCAAATATCTTTGAAAATATCAATTAATGTGTTTAAAACAGAATAACATAGCTGAGTTTTTAAAATAGTGAAAATATAGCATGACTGAGCACAAGTATGAAATCAAATAGTGAGGAAAGTATCATTAACAATCCCCTAAGGGTTCAAGTAGTTGGCACGAAGCCCAAATATGTCATTTAGCCCAAAGTATAATAATATCAAACAATTAGCTGCCCATTATACAGAAAAATAATCATTCCAGATGGACTAAGTCACAATTCCCAACGGTGCACGATCCCATGCTCGTCATCTAGTGTGTGTTTCACCTCAATATAGCACGATGCTGTGCAATCGGGGGTTTCATACCCTCAGAACAGCATTTAAAATCATTACTTACTTCGAACTAGCCCGAAAAGCTACTTTGCAACATGCTTGCCTCTCGACCTAGCTTCCGAGTGCTCCAAATCTACCAAGTTCATATTTTTATCATCAAATTATGCTAAACTAATGAATTCCAATTGAAAAGTATCGATTTTAAGCACAAAACCCGAAATCAGTCAAAACCCGATCCCCGGGCCCACATCCCCAAATTTGACAAACTTTATACCAAAATGTTCTTCATCATCTCACGAGTCCGTACATATAAAGAACTCGAAAATCGGAGTTCGTTTACCCCTCAAATCATCCCTAGAAGGTCTCATAATCTCATGCCCTAACTCCACCCCTTTCTAATGATTTTCATGTCTAAATCCATGTAAGATCAAATATTTAACTCAAAAACAGGAAGAAATCACTTACCTAGTGTTGCTTGGTGAAAATCCCTCCTTCAGCTCTCCAAAATCGTCCAAGCCAAATGAAAGAAATGGGCAAAAACTCGTGTTTAAAACAATCTGCCCAAGCTTCATCGAATTGTACCTTGCGCTGTGCAAGTTGTACATCCTCTTACCATTTTCCCCTGCCGTATACCTTCTGTTAAAACGCCCATAACTCCTTGTGGAAATATTCAAATGACAAACGGTTTGAAGATTTAGAAACTAGACTCGAAGATCTTTCATTTGATAGGTTGTAGACCATATAACCCTTTATATATTCCGAGATATGAGCTTCTAAAATCGGCTCCATGCATCAGAAAATTCTGTCGAAACTGCTCCACCAGCCATCTTCAATCGATCATAACGTTCTGATAACATGTCCAAAACATAAATGGTTTAGTTTTATGGAAACTAGAATGCAAGGGCTACAACTTTTATGTTTTGCAATATTTCGGATTCCTTACAGATTACAAGATATGAGCTTCCAAACTTGACTCCTCGCATCAAAAATTTTCTGGTGAATAGCTGATGGTAAAAAATCTGCAACTTTTCCAAAGCATGAAATAGTCCGTTTAACCACCTGAGGCCACCGGGACCTCAACCAAACATGTCAATATATCCCATAACATTATTCAAACTTTTTCCAACCTTCGTAATGCTTAAAACAACATCACAACACCAAATTCGCATCGGATTCAAGCCTAAGAATTTCAAAATCTTCTAAATTACGCTTTTGATCAAAAACCCAACCAAACCACGTCCGAATGATATGAAATTTTGCACACACACCCCAAATGACTCAATGGAACTATTGCAACTCTCGGAATTCCATTCCGACCCCTATATCAAAATCTCACCTATCAACCGAAAACGCCAAAAAACTCAATTTCACCAATTCAGGCCTAAATCTACTCCGGACCTCCAAAAACACATTCCGATCATGCTCCTAAGTCCCAAATCACCTAACGAAGCTAACCAAATCATAAAAATTCCAATCTGAGATCATATACTAACAAGTCAAATCTTGGTCTAACCTTTCAAATTTCAAGCTTCAAACTGAGAACCGTTCTTCCAAATTCATTCTAATCACCCTGAAAACCAAAACCAACGATTTACCTAAGTCATAATACACTACACAAACAAGTCATTCCCGAGAACTAGCGAGCAAAGTGCAAAATCTCAAAACGACCAGTTGGGTCGTTACATCCTCCCCCACTTAAACATACGTTCGTCCTCGAACATGCCCAAAGTTGTTCCAAAAGCCAACCAATCGCCGAATAACCTTACCACGCATATACCCGGGGGTGATCCCACTTCACCCTATCTCATATAGGTCCAATAACACATTATAACTGAAATTTCACAATCCAATCTAGCATATAAACCATAGAACTACATTTCCACTTCTGAAATCATCAATACAATCAGAATCTCACATTTATATTGTGAATAAGTCCGAACAAGCTGTAACAAAACATATCTGTAACCTCAGGTGCAATTACATGATATACAATATAACTCAAACACTGGTAGCGATAACTTCTAATCACAACAACTGCACACAACAACCGAATATCGATAGAAAACCTCTTATCAACTAAAGTCTCTTTCTGTCACTTTCATATACTGCCAATGATAAATGAAACACGCAATAAGCCATAACCATTTCTCAGATCAATCATTCATGAAGACACTTCTCCTTTGGCAAAGACCATAGCAAATTTCTGAGCCAAACCTCGATATTATCCTTCCAACATGTTGAAATCGAATCAGTTTGTACTAATTTCAGATCCCGACGATCTCATCTAATCCAACACCACTACTCTGGTGACATGACACATCAATACAATCTAAAGCTACAACTCGTGCAATCCATGCACCAATAAACAACAATCTGAATGTACTCCAATCATGAAGACGACTCGAACGAAAGGACTGTACCACCAACTCATCAGTATCACCACAACAAAATGCTAAGAACCCATCACACGTCGTAGAAACAGAATACGCGAATCTAACCCAAAGGGTCATACCTCCATATAACTTTTCTGCAATGTGCGACCCTATCCAAACACCGGTCTACATGAAACACCTCAAGTCACTATGCTCGAAATCGACAACCACGCGCAATTTGATGTCTGGAACCAAAGCAAATCATCATACCCACAGTGAAGCAAATAACATACACCACACAAACCCAAAAAGACATAACCGATACGCCATTCACCGAGCAACACCCAATTACTCTTCCCGCTTGACTTCTACTATGAAACCCCAATAGAACTACTCCATATGTGCCTATAACCAACAAATCACAATGCCTCACAACACAGAAAGGTAACTCATAGATCTCCCAGATTACTGATAAGCTCAATAACAATTGAATCAACACATCCCTCAACATTACAACTCGGAGCCAACCAAGCCGACTCAAGTTAGAACATACATCCACATTGACCTGCCCACGAACCCTTTATGAAGGAAACCCTGAAGCTGCTCCTTCAACTCCTTTAACTCTGTCGGTTCCATACGATACAATGCCTGACACCAAATCAATACCAAAATCAACAACCCGGTCCGACGACATGCTCGGCAGCAGGAAACACATCCGGAAGAATCCCTCATCACCGAAACTGAATCAATGGTAGGATTCTCTACATTGACATCCATCCCGAAAACCCAAGTAAGAAAAACAGTCCTTCCCCACCATCCACTAAATCTTCGAAATATAAAACCACCATACTAGACCATAATTCGTCGAACTTCGCCACTCAGTCCGTGGCATTCTCGGCATAGCCAACATCGTCGCCTTAGTGCAATAGTCCAGAATAATACGATACGGAGACAACCAGTTTATACCCAATATCCCTCAAATCCTAACTTACCAAGTAGCAAAAGATCCACTCGGGTCTCCAAACCCTGATAGTCACTACACAGTGCCAATACATACGACCCACAACCATAACATAACCTGTTTATGAGAACTCCCAGTCTCCAACTCCATATAGCACACGAATCGCCATATCCGATCCCATCTATCCAAGTTCCTCTGATTTTACCTTCAACTTGATACTCCTTCTTGCTATAGCATCACAATTCCTCAACCTAGACTCACTACACGAGACCCAAGCATAATACCACACAATCTAAGGCTTACGACCCGCTGAATACTCTTTTAAATGTTCCCAAAAGCCCCACATTCAAAATACCTACCCTGAAAAGACTTCCTGCGAATCTAAAACCATTACCTTCCTAATACTGATGTATAGAATCCCATAATTGATATAGAATTGACACAAGCCTAGACACCCTCCAGCGCAAACCTCAGTTCCTAGCCAAATCATACACTTGAAAATTTTCTAATTATTACATGTACAATCTTAAACACATTAGAACCATTCTCGAGAGTCATTCACTCTACTCAAACTGCAATCAGCCTGATCAAACAGACCAAACAACCAGTGCCTCATTATCACTTTGACACCGCAAAATGTAACCTCATTCCAAAACAACCAAGCAACTTCCTGCTCTATGCATCGAGTATCCTTTACCAACAACAACTTAAGACATTCCGTGATTCTCACACACCTATGAAGCATACTATAACCTTTGCCAAGAATTTTCCTTTACTCGAGCCATCCTTGATCTTAATCACTGTAGGCCATAATTGATTCACTCGTATACCTCAACTGGAACCAACATAGCACATAACCATGCAGCCAACTAATCAATAGTAGACTCCCCCACTTGGCTCGAAGCCATAGATCAAAACACACACAATAACTCATAATGCTTATACTCTACTACTGCCATAATAGCATAGTGAGATTAAACTCGATCCTTCATAAACTCGTGAAACACCGACCATCTAGTACTTTAAATCTTCTGCAAATCTCGCATTCATCCTCGTAACAATTAAATCCACTCTCTTGAGCGACCCAAAATTTAAATTTCAACACGTATATTTCACTTGTAAATAAGATCTCCTAATAGACAACATAAGGATCACACAACTTCAGAACACTCCGCATAAGATAACCCACCTGTTTTGCCTCAAACTAACATTTTTGTATACTTTCCACCATTATAAACATTTTGCAGTCGCTTGATCTTCCTGAGTCTGAACTCATACCGCAACATGAAATTTACTTCATTCCTAACTAAGAAACATGAAAAAGTTCTTCACACACCCATAACTCGGGGCTATACCTCGAATCAAGATGGAAATCAAGCACCTAATAGATCTTCTATCCTCCAGCAGACCCTTCTCGTCGCTTCTAAATCATATGAATACATCTCGTAGTCACATCACACTCATCATGTAACTATCCAGCCATCATTTCTACTAATAGGGGCACTACCGAATATATAAGTTCAAAAACATGACTCATATAATCAGCACCTTGGTGCTCAAGCTATAGGTAAAAATCTGGCCTCAAGTCCTCCAGACTGGCCTAATGTCAAACACACAGAGATCACATCTTGTCCCTCGATCAGGGAATCACAAGCCATCGATGCACATCTGATACTGAGCGCTCATGCGCGCATACGAACGCGTGGAAGGAATTTGAAGAGTTACTTTTCAAGATGAATCAAGGACGCACGATAAGAATTCAAGAATGTGAAGTTTTTCCTAAAGGTTCTGCAGCCTCTCGAGGATAAATACAAACGTCTCCGCACCGATCCGTGAGACTCTACTAAACCTGCTCATGGCTCGTGAGACCTATGTAACCTAGGCTCTAATACTAACTTGTCACGACCCTAAACCCGGGCACGGTCGTGATGATGCCTCTTGTGAAGACAAGGCCAGCCGACACATTTCCATTCTAATCTTAAGCAATAAAATAATAAGTATCAAGTCGTAAACATGATAAAATCTCAAAAATAAGCAGTTAACAGTATAATTTTTGAAAAAACAAACCCAACACAGCCCGATACCGGGGTGTCACTAGTCATGAGCATCTACTAAGGTCCGAATACAACTAGAGTAAAAAATGTACTAAATACAGTCTAATGAAATCGAGAGGGAGAAAAGCAGTGCTGCGAACATCGAACAACTACATTGCTAAACTCCGATGACTCTGCCTTTGAGCAACCAATACCCGCTACCGGGTTCAGAAATACCTGAATCTGCACACAAGGTGCAGGGAGTAAAGTTAGTACTTCCAACTCAGTGAGTAATAAAAATAAATGAAGACTGAGTGATAGGAAATCACGAAAAGTACATCGACATGCTGTATAGAAGCAGTACAAAACTAGTAAGAAAGCAATGAAACTGTGAAATCTCTTAAGCACCATAACTCAGTTTAAACTTCTTCAAAAATGGCTTTTCAACAGTTAAGCAATTGAATTCAAGCAATTAGAACAGATAAGCATAGAATATCCGCCCCTCGGGCATAATTACATAATTAAACAGGTACATGATAGGTAAATAAGAAAGATAAGTACATAAAGGTTCGCCTCTCGGGAACAATGTCAACAAATCCGCCCCTCGGGCAATATCTCAAAATAATACCAGCCCCTCAGGCTATATCTCACATCACAATGGGTACCTACACTCACTGGGAGTGTGCAGACTCCTGGAGGGGCCTCTTACGGCCCAAGCGCAATATCAAGCCATCTCGTGACATCATAAACAGGCTCTCGGCCTCATATCAATATCAATCCACCTCGTGGCACACAATCTCAGGCCCTCGACCTCATTATCATAATCAGTATATCATTGTTGTGGCGTGCATCCCGACTCAAAAGTATCCTCACAATATAGGCCCTCGGCCTTACTAAGTCAGAATCTCATAAGCCCCTCGGGCATCAGTAAAATATGAAGCTCTGCTCAAATATCTTTGAAAATATCAATTAATGTGTTTAAAACAGAATAACATAGCTGAATTTTTAAACTAGTGAAAATATAGCATGCCTGAGCACAAGTATGAAATCAAACATTGAGGAAAATATCATTAACAATCCCCTAAGGGTTCAAACAGTTGGCACGAAGCCCAAATATGTCATTTAGCCCAAAGTATAATAATATCAACAAATAGTTACCCATTATACAAAAAAATAGTCAATCGGGATGGACTAAGTCACAATTCCCAACGGTGCACGACCCCACGTTCGTCATCTAGCGTGTGTTTCACCTCAATATAGCACGGCGCTATGCAATCCGGGGTTTCATACCCTCAGAACAATATTTAAAATCATTACTCACCTCGAGCTAGCCCGAAAAGCTACTCTGCAACACGCTTGCCTCTCGACCCAACTTCCGAGTGCTCCAAATCTACCAAGTTCAGATTTTTATCATCAAATTATGCTAAACGAATGAATTCCAATTGAAAAATATCGATTTTAAGCACATAATCCGAAGTCAGTCAAAACCCGACCCCCGGCCTGCGTCCCGGAATTGGACAAACTTTATACCAAAATATTCTTCATCATCTCACGAGTCTGTACATATAAAGAACTCAAAAATCGTAGTTCTTTTAACCCCTCAAATCATCCCTAGAAGGTCTCATAATCTCAAGCCCTAACTCCACCTTTTTCTACTGATTTTTATGTCTAAATCCATGTAAGATCACATATTTAACTTAAAAATAGGAAGAAATCACTTACCCAGTGTTTCTTGGTGAAAATTTCTCCTTGAGCTATCTAAAATCGTCCAAGCCAAATGAAAGAAATGGGCAAAAACTCGTGTTTAAAACAATCTGCCCAGACTTCATCGAGTTGTACCTTGCGCTGTGCAGGTTGTACATCATCTTGCCATTTTCCCCTACTGTACACCTTCTGTTAAAACGCTCATAACTCCTTGTGAAAATATCCAAATGACAAACGGTTTTAAGATTTAGAAACTAGACTCGAAGATATTTCATTTGATAGGTTGTACACCATATAAATCTTTATATATTTCGAGATATGAACTTCTAAAGTCGACTCTATGCATAAGAAAATTCTATCGAAACTGCTCCACCAGCCATCTTCAATCGATCATAACTTTCTGATAAATTATCCAAATTATAAATGGTTTAACTTTCTGGAAACTGGAATTCAAGGACTACAACTTTCATGTTTTGCAATATTTTATTCCTTATAGATTGTAATATATGAGCTTCTAAACTCGACTCGTCGCATTAGAAATTTTTTGGTGAACAGCTGAAGTTAAAAAATCTGCAACTTTTCCAAAGCATGAAATAGTCCGTTTAACCACCCGAGGAGACCGGGACCTCAACCAAACATTCTAACATATTCCATAATATCATTCAAACTTGTTCCAACCTTCGGAACACTCAAAACAATATCACAACACCAAATTCGCACCGGATTCAAGCCTAAGAATTTCAAAATCTTCTAAATTACGCTTTTGATTAAAAACCCAACTAAACCACGTCCGAATGATATGAAATTTTGCACAGACATCCCAAATGATACAACGGAACTACTGCAACTCTCTAAATTCCATTCCGGACCCTATATCAAAATCTCACCTATCAACCGGAAAACGCCAAAAAACTCAATTTCGCCAATTCAGGCCTAAATCTACTCCGGACCTCCAAAAGACATTCCGATCACGCTCCTAAATCCCAAATTACCTAACGGAGCTAACCAAATCATAAAAATTCCAATCCGAGATCATATACTAACAAGTCAAATCTTGGTCTAACCTTTCAAATTTCAAGCTTCAAACTAAGAACTATTCTTCCAAATTCATTCTGATCACCCTGAAAATCAAAACCAGCAATTTACATAAGTCATAATACATTACATGAGGCAAGTCATGCCCGAGAACTGGCGAACAAAGTGCAAAAGCTCAAAACGACCGGTTGGGTCGTTACAGGGGTGCACGTGCAAAACGCATACTCTAAGACTAGTATAGTGCAATATGAAACACCGAGGTAGAATAATTCTAAAAAAATAAGCAAGAGCATCTCAATAGGAGACTGATATATTTTTCGAGATCTATAATTTTATAAATCTGTTCTCTTAGACAATATTAAAATTTGTTAAAAAAAGTATAAAATATTTATAAAATAAATAAATTGATAAAGACTGCCAACTTTTTAATTTTAGAAATATTTTAGGATCTTGAATTAAACTACTAAAATCTTAATTTTCGTATATGTAAATAAACTTTTTTGCAATAACATCCAAGATAACGTAGTACGAATACATGGCTAACATCTTATCAATTTAAATTAATACTTATCAATATAAATAATAATATTATTATGTGAAGTTGAAGACTTTATGTTGAGTTCTACTACAAACAAGAAATGCGGGAAAAGAAAGGTCAAAACTAACTTTTGCATATTTGTGTGTTTGTGTATATAATATACTAGATGGGATAGGCCCGTGCAAGCCTGAGCCCAACATTTTGTATTATACTATATTTTAATTTGGAAAATATTATATGAATGTCAAAACTCAAGCACAAGGGAAAGTTGTATACACTGAGACGTTTTAATACTAAAAAATTTCCAGTAGAGTTTGCGTACACGTTGTTATGATCTTCTTTAATCTCATGTAATATAATGGTTGTGGATCAGATTATGTGTCTGGTTTATTACTATGTGTAAATCTTTCATAAAATACAAGTACTGTAATTTAGTGGGATTGTAGGAGCAGGAAGTTATAATTCCTGATTTTTCCAAAGATAGTGGGCATCCAATAAATCCATACTCAGGCTGCTAGCATTTGAGAATTGATGAATAATTCTTATCCAAATGAGTGTCATGCCTGTTGTAACTTTCTTTTCTGGGAAAATAAAATTATCACTAATTCATGAGAGAGGTCTCACTTTTTATGAGCACAATTGATGCATGAGAGAGTACATTGTCATCAACTAACACTAAGAAGCATATACAGATAGCATAGACTTTTTTTAGTGGAAATAAAAAGTTTAATTAATCACCACGAAACAAATACATTTACATCCATCAAACAGTCATCAAAACTCCAAAACAGAACCTAACCAGTCAATCCCATCCTATGAATCTGTATCTCCCCTCCTCTTCATTCATCTATACATTTTGAATCTATACTACTGCAATTTGCCTGTTTGTACAAGACTTCTATCCAGCTTGTGCTATTTCTATATTTCCTCTCTTTATAACATTTATCAATGCATCTATATTTACACCCGTACTTGATTTGTTCAAATATCTTCTGTAGTCTTGGCATTTTTTGCAACCATAGAGCTTCATTTGGCCTTCCATATGTGACATTCCACAGTTGCACGTGCTGCTGTACAAATGCTCTGCCTATCTGCCATATAGTTGCTCTAGCCATCCTGTGCCACAACCCATTTACCTCTATATTATGTATGCACATCCCAAGCAGCAACAAAATACCTTCTAAGCATAGTTTGGTACCTTACAAAGAGTTACACTCAGACTTGTAAAGTATATTAGAAACTAAGAATTCCAAGCATATATCAGAAGTTATAAATGAGAAAAAAATGATTGTCAGTCGTTAGCTGAAATCATAATGTTGACACCATTAACACAATAAACATACACCCATACTCATTGGCGCGTTCTTTTCTTTGTAATCCCTCGTACATGATCTAATTGATAGATGTACTATTTGATTGTAAATGTTAAAGACTTTCAAGTACCTAATAACAACAACAGATCTCCATAAAAATGGAGAGGAAAACAAAAGAGGCGGCGGAAAATTGGATGCCAGAGAAACAAACTGGATCACCAAGATAATCTTCCTTGAACAACAAAACTATAAGAGAATACATGCACCAAAAGTTAAAAGTCGTATGATGTCTTAATGTATTAGCTAAGGGAGAACAAATCAAAGAAGAATTTAAGAATAGAGCTCTACTACTGATAACATAAATAAATATATGAGACTATGTAGTTTGAGAAAGATTGCTAAAGTTTTTTAAAGATCATTGTTAAAATATGGCTTAATTGAAATTCTGATTCCAATGTAAAAGCCTAAATTTACTCAGGTGTTTTCTTACCCCGATGATTTCCTCGTGAGTCAAAGATATAATTAAGAGTTCCGTCTAAATCATGTGTTGCAATAAACTTGTAATTTCAAACATAAGCGTAATTAAAAGAATCAAATTTTTCAATAAAACCACGATGACAATGCAAGTAAACACGAAGTGCCATCACATTATTCAGATGAGTTATTAGACAACAACCAAATGACGTAGAGTTGACTGGAAGTTAGTATTGACTTGTCATGACCCAAAATCCATTTGAAGGAGTCGTGATGACACCTAGTCTCTAAACTAGGTAAGCCTAATATTTATAAAAATAACATTTATATTTAATAATTTCAAATTAAATAACTCTCAATAAATCGCAGTTCCCAAAACCGGTGGTACAAGTTATAAGCCTTTCTAAGAGTAATTATACAAAATAAATACAACACGGTTCCGGAACAAGAAGGAATCAATGGAACGTAAATACAAACGAAGGTGACTCCGAGGCCTGCGAATGCAACAATAGGTTACCGTGAATCTCCACCGCGATGACCCGCACAACTACTATCGATCAATACCTGGATCTGTACACAAAAATGTACAGAAGTGTAGTATAAGCACACCACGGTAGTGCCCAGTAAGTATCAAGATTAACCTCGGTGGGGTAGTGACGAGGAACAGTCAAGACACCTACTAGAACAGGATATGATAATAAAATATCGCGATAAAGATAACGAGGTAATATCAACAGCGGAAATAAATCAAAATACAACAGTAAGAACAATAAAGGAGAATGCGGGTAGTAACAAACGATAACCAAGCAAATCAACACTGACATAACAGGAACATAAACAAGTAAGAGTGTATTAAATTAAAGAAGGAATTGCCCACTCAATCAATCACATCATGTCTAATACACAATCCCGACCATCTCAATCCTGGATTTCTCATATCATAATCTTAACTTCCGAATCTTCTGCACACATGGCACCTTGTGCCCCCATCTTTTCCATTTCACTTGTAACAATATAATCCACATGCTATACAATACATAATATCTGTACAATGCACTCAATATGTCCAAGAAGTCCCATTTACCTAATATCAGTAAAATTACAATAAACTAATAGGGAAAGCCAGGGAGAAAAGGTGAAATTTGTTTCTTTTGAAGTCATTTGAGTAAAGAAAGTACCCCTTTTAATTTAAAAATACAACATTGAATGGATTATTACCTTTAACATGAGATTTAATTACTTAAAACTGAGTAAAAATTCCTTCTTAAGTAAGATACGAACTCATATAGTATAAGGGGGTATAATTGAGGAACTAATTGAGTTACGGTTGTAGCAATTATTGAAGTTTGAAGTATTGGAGTGTATATATATATACACATAAATACGGTGGGGTATTAAAAACATTGTAGGTTCTAACACAAAGGATCATAGCAGTACATGAATTTAAACAGTTTAAATACTTGAATTGATAACAACAAATAAACACAGCAGCAGAAAGTGCACGGCACCACGCTTCATGCTTTTACTCTCGTTCTCACCATAAGAGTCAATATTCAATTTTATTCTTTCTTGTTGCGGCGTGCAACCCGACCCCAATCATATAGTACTGTTGTGGCGTGCAACCCGATCCAAATCATATGATATTGTTGCGGCATGCAACCCGATCCAAATCATATAATGATGTTGCGGCGTGCAACCCGATCCATTAATATTGTTGCGGCGTGCAACCCGATCCACATAATACTGTTGCGGCGTGCAACCCGATCTATATAATATTGTTGCGGCGTACAACCCAATCCATAAATTATTGTTGCGGCGTGCAATCCGATCCATATAATATTCAAATCAACACTAATCACAAAAGAATCCCGGCAAGGGAACAATAAGGAAACCACCATATCCCGACAAAGGAGTCAACAACTAGAGTAAACACATCCCGGTGAGGGAACCAACAGTAAGGATTAAATATGTCCCGGCAAGGGAATCAGCTATAACCAGCCTAGTACCGATAATTAACTTCACAATAAAACCTCAACTAAACAACAAAACATAACAAACACGTGATAACTATACCGGTAATCACAACAATTGGGCATGTAATCTATTTGTACGAAGTCATAGAGGAACTCACAATCAAGAAGTATCAAAACAAAAAGGAAGGCGATCACTTCAATTAAGGGTCAATGCAACAGGTAGGAATTCGAGAAAAGCTAGTAACATCATATGGAGCATATAAAGACAATTTAAGCAATTATTAAACTCAATCATAACGGAATATTCTCCACATATTGAACATAAGGACCTAAGAACCCTAAAGCATATTTCCCATAATTAAGTCTGAGCACACACTTGTCACCCCGCATGCACGGACTACAATTAGCATAGAAGACTCAATTCCTAAAGGGAAGTCCCCCACACAAGGTTAGGCAAGATACTTACCTCAAAGACGACAAATCGATACTCTAAAATGCACTTCTCGGGTGAAAAGACCTCCGGACGGCTCAAATCTAACCAAATTAACTTCAAAGCACAAATAAAACACATAAGAAACTATTCCAGATCATAAAGTCTCAGTCTTTAACAAAATCCAAAAATTGGTCCAAAAGTTGACACCCGGGCCCGCGCCTCGGAACCCGACAAATTTTACAAAATCCGAATACCCGTTCCAATATGAGTTCAATAATACAAAATTTATTAAATTTTGATACCATTTGGCCCCTCGAATCACGATTTTTTATATTAGGAATTTTCTTCAAAAACCAACATTTTACTCAACCCAAATCACAAATTAAATGATAAAAATAAAGACAAATTAATGGAATATAATCAATTCTAGTTGAAGAACACTTACTCAATCATTTTGCTTGAAAACCCCACAAAGAATCGCCCTAAACCGAGCTTTAGAACTCCAAAAATGGTGAAAATGGCAAACCCTCGGAATAGAGTACTATTTATTCTGCCCAGGTCTTAAAGCATCGCGAACGCGGAGGAAGTATCGCATTCGTTAAGAAGAAAAATGAAGGTTGCCCAGTTGAGCTTCGCGAACGCGACAGCATGCACGCGAATGCGAAGAAGGAAAATATTATGGTCCGAGATTGCTCTTTGCGAACGCGTGAACTAGTACGCGAACGCGAAGGGTGGAATTGCATAGCTACGCGAACGCGTGAGGGGGACGCGAACGCGATAAGGCATGAAGCAGAGCTTCACGAATGCAAGGAGTGTTACGGAGACGTGAAGAAGAATTTCTAGGTGGTCAGTCGCAAAGCTTCATGAACGCGAAAGGCTGTTCACGATCGCGAAAGAGGATACCAGAAGCAAAAAACAGCAATTCAAAAATAAGAGAAAATGGCCCGTAGCCCACCCAGAACACACCCGAGGCCCTTGGGACCCCATCCAAACACATAAACAAGTCATATAACCTAACACGGACTCGCTCGAGGTCTCAAATCACATCAAACACGCCGGAACATCGAATAACACCAAGAATTGAACTTAGGAACTTTCAAACCTTCTAACTTCCAAAACTCGTGCCGAAACCTATCAAATCAACCCGAAATGACGCCAAATTTTGCAGACAAGTCCAAAATGACATAACGGATCTGTTCCAACTCTCGGAATCATATTCCGACCCCGATATCAACAAAGTCAACTATGAGTCAAACTTCTCCATTTTCCCAAACTTCAACTTTTCCAACTTTCGCTGAAAGGCCTCAAATTACCCTACGGACCTCCAAATCTGAATTCGGACGTGCGCCTAAGTCCAAAATCACCATACAAAACTGTTGAGATCATCCACGACCCGTTCTGGCTCCGTTTACCCAAAAGTTCAATTCCGGTCAAATTCTCACCGTTTACACTTCCAAAACTAGTTTCCTTCTTCCAATTTGACTCTGAATCATCCGTTAACCAAATTCAACCATGCACACAAGTCAATACACATATTATGAAGCTGCTCGAGACCTCAAACTGCCAAACCGGACGCAATTGCTCAAAATGACCAGTTGGGTCGTTACATCCTCCTCCACTTAAATATACGTTTGTCTTCGAACGTGCCCGGAGTCGTTCCAAGACCATTGAACCACTGCATGAGCTCACCATACATACACCTGAGGGTGTTTCCCCATCACCCAACCTATAAAGAACTGACAATGCCACTTAACTGAAGGTCTCATCTCCTCTTTAGTCCATAACTTTAGAAAAGAACCCAAACCCCAACATCTGAAATTCATCATACGACCCGAATTCCACATCATCACACTTAACACACCCAAACAAGCTGAATCGAACCAAAAATTCCAATCCCGAATACAATCACATGCTGCTCCACACAACTCAATGCCCGAAGCAATGACCTCTGACCACCATAGCTGCTCAAATAACATCTTGGATGCTGGCAACACGCCTCACATTGAATATAACCTTGTTACGGACCTCCACATCACTGTTCATGATAAAGAAACATGCGGGAATTCATAGCCTCCTATGAAGTCAACAAGTCAAGAAACCTTCTCGCCCGCCAGGGCCATTACCCAGATCTTAGCAGGAACACCCGCATACTTCCAAACACTCCTCACCCCTAATACCATAGTACCACTCTCAGGTTTAAGAACCACATCTCGACCAATACAAGCGGCCCAACCGATGATTCATCATGGATACCCACAAATTCTCACACTACACAGCTCGTACACTGAAACAACAATAATTTAATTACGTAACACAATAAAGAAAAGCAAAGTAGAAGAATTTTCTATTAAGTGTAACATGTGCAACAACAAAAATATAGTTTTCATTAAATTGTTCCACAGAGGAAAAATAGAACCCCAAATAAACATAAGGAAAGGGTATCTCATATAACATCCGCTACGGCGCGCAGCCCGCTCCCAAATACTCATCAAGCCAAGATGCTCGGGTCCACTGATCATATGAATACTGATATCAAGCACAACATTGTGCACAAGTATAGGTGTGGGAACAATGAATAGAAGTAATAAAATAGGAGAAAAGCAAGCACATACAAGGTGCAATAAGCAAATCAATATCACGAGGGCTATCTCACCCGTATCGCCATAAGGCCTGAATAGAATTACAACATGCAGGGGAAATAATCATACAACCTCACCGCCTAACACAACACAGAAGAGTAGCACATAACATAGACTAGGGGCGCAAACAATACTCACTCTGCCTGATAACATAACCATAAGGACAATTCACAGGATCACATAAACTCGACCTGATACGAATTACATATTCTCGCTGATCTTCCAAATAGGCCAAAACCGAATCCTGGTCCTTCCCAATTAGGTAAATATTCTTTGAAAATCAACAGTAACCTATCGATAATACATGCTATTAATTACCTCATTCTCAACATTTCTTCACAATCCACTAACAAGAAATAGCCCACATATGGGGACACCTAGTCCCAAAACCTGAGGAATACTAAAAATTCCATACCCGGACTCAACTCTGTAGATCAAATGGCTGATACATCACTCACCTTCCATCATCCTATCTAAGCACCCACATAAGATTTCCGACCGCATAACAAAACATGAACCTCGAAAGCCTCAGAATCCATTAATCACCATGCTACCAGCCACGCACTGCAAACCAAAACTCAAGGTCCTTTCCAAAAATGCAGTCTCTTCACGTATGGTAGCCAACAATGCCAACACTCTATTAGCTTCAGATATCGATTCAAGAGAAACTGCAATGTACCACATATTCTTTATGCGCATAGTAGACATCAAACTCAAGCCGAGTCGCACAAACCGCCCGATCCAAAAGTGCTGCCAGAAGTGCCAGTAGAGAATTCCCATTCAAAAAGACCATTTACTTCCATTGCTATGTTGACCCAACAATACTGAACTGTCTCATTTCTTTGGATAGTCGATATGCAATAATTCCCATCAAAGCCCCGCATACAGATGACTCTAGCATGAACCATGTAGCCAGAAGCTCATAAACCACTGCATTTCCTCTAAAGCACCCCGTCCTGCCGCAACCACGACACCTACGCTGAATAGACCTTCTATGAATCTGAAGTTGTTCCTCCGACTGCCCTTGATGCTGAAATGTAGATCCATTAATAAAGTAGAAATACTGTAAGCCCCAAATATCATCTCATGAAAAATCTCGATCCTTGATCAAATGCAAAATCCGAGAATCCACCAATATTACATATGTACATGCCTTCAGCCCAAACTGATATAAGTCTGACTTTGCAATCTGAATGCAGCTATTGGACTCCTCCACTTGGCACAAAGCCTTGGGAAATAACGTCTGATAATCCATAAAACTACTCTTCACAGCTCGCACAACACAAATCACAAGGTACTCCAATACCACCAACTACTCCCAATCAACATCCACTTCGTGGCCTTGCCACAATCGCGATGACTAGTCGACCAATTAAACCCTCCCAGCTCGCACTCGTCAAGCAGATGTTGGAAACCGCTGCGCCTCCATACAAACAACTGAATAGTCTCTCAATACCTCTGGGTCTTCAGATTGAACAACATGTTGAGACAATGTCTGAGCATCCCTGACTCCTTCGTAGTCTGTTTGTAGCATCACAAACCACTGGCGTATGGTGAACGCTGAGAGCTTAATATTATAAACGAGTGGATGTACAGGAACATAAGTTATATACTTCGAGCTGAATCAATATTGCACGATAAAGAATGAAGGAAGGGGAATTTCCTAACAGTTCTGTAGCCTCTCGAAGATAAGTACATACGTCTCCGTACCGATCCGCAAGACTCTACTAAACCTGCTTGTGACTCGTAGCACCCATGTACCTAGAGCTCTGATACCAACTTGTCATGACCCAAAATCCCTCCGAAGGAGTCGTGATGACACCTAGTCTTTAAACTAGGTAAGCCTAACATTTACAGAAATAACATTTATATTTACAACAACAACAACCCAGGAAAATCCCATAAGTGGGGTATTTTCTAATTTTAAATTAAATAACTCTCAATAATCACAATTCCCAAAATAGGTGGTACAAGTCATAAGCCTTTCTAAGAGTAATTATACAAAATAAATACAACACAGTTTCAGAATAAGAAGGAATCAATAGAACATAAATACAAACGAAGGTGACTCCGAGGCCTACGAACGCAGCAACAGGTTACCGTGAGTCTCCACCGCGACGACCCGCACTGCTACTATCGATCAATACCTAGATCTGTACCCAAAAATGTACAGAAGTGTAGTATGAGCACACCACGGTGGTGCCCAGTAAGTATCAAGACTAACCTCGGTCGAGTAGTGACGAGGAACAGTCAAGACACCTACTGGTTAAATGAAATGAACAGGATATGATAATAAAATATCGCGATAAAGATAACGGGTAATATCAACAGCGGAAAGAAATCAAAATACAACTGTAAGAACAATAAAGGAGAACACAGGTAGTAACAAACGATAACCAAGTAAATCAACATTGACATAACAGGAACAGAGACAAGTAGGAGTGTATTCAATTAAAGAAGGAATTGCCCACTCAATCAATCACATCATGTCTAATACACAATCCCGACCATCACAATCCTCGATTTCTCATATCATGATCTTAACTTCCGAATCTTCCGCACACATGGCACCTTGTGACCCATATTTTCCATTTCACTTTTAACAACAGAATCCACATGCTATACAATACATAATGTCCGTACAATGCACTCAATATGTCCAAGAAGTCCCATTTACCTAATATCAGTAAAATTACAATTCCTAAACTAATTGGGAAAGCCAACGAGAAAAGGTGAATTTTTTTTTTGAAATCATTTGAGTAAAGAAAGTACCCCTTTTAATTTAAAAATACAACATTGAATGGATTATTACCTTTAACATGAGATTTAATAAATTAAAACTTAGTAGAAATTCCTTCTTAAGTAAGATACGACCTCAGACGGTTTAAGGGGGTACAATTGAGGAACTAATTGAGTTACAGTTGTAACAATTATGGAAGTTTGATGTATTGGAGTGTGTGTATATATATATATATATATATATATATATATAAATACGGTGAGGTATTGAAAACATTATAGGTTCTAACACAAAGGATCATAACAATAAAGGAATTTAAACTGTTTAGATACTTGAATTGATAACAGCAAATAAACACAGCAGCAAAAAGTACACGGCACCACCCTTCGTGCTTTTACTCTCGTTCTCACCATAAGAGTCAATATTCACTTTTATTCTTTCTTGTTGCGGTGTGCAACCCTACCCCAATCATATAGTACTGTTGCGGTGTGCAACCCGATCCAAATCAAATGATATTGTTGCGGCGTGCAACCCGATCCAAATCATATAATGATGTTGGGGCGTGCAACCCAATCCATTTAATATTGCTGTGGCGTGCAACCCGATCCACATAATATTATTGCGGTGTGCAACCCGATCCATATAATATTATTGTGGCGTGCAACCCGATCCATATAATATTGTTGCGGCGTGCAAACCGATCCATATAATATTCAAATCAACACTAATCACAAAAGAATCCCGGCAAGGGAATAAGGAAACCATCATATCCCGGCAAGGGAGTCAACAATAAGAGTAAACACATCCCGACAAGGGAACCAACAGTAAGGATTAAATATGTCCCAGCAAGGGAATCAACTATAACCAAATTTGTACCGATAATTAACTTCACAATGAAACCTCAACTAAACAATAATACATAACAAACACGTGATAACTACACCGGTAATCACAACAATTGGGCATGTAACCTGTTTGTACGAAGTCATAGAGGAACTCACAATCAAGAAGTATCAAAACAATAAGGAAGGCGATCACTTCAATTAAGGGTCAATGCAACAGGTAGGAATTCGAGAAAAGCTAGCAACATCATATGGAGCATATAAAGACAATTTAAGCAATTATTAAACTCAATCATAACAGAATATTCTCCACATATTGAACATAAGGACCTAAGAACCCTAAAGCATATTTCCCATAATTAAGTCTGAGCACACACTTGTCACCTCGCATGCACGGACTACAATTAGCATAGAAGACCCAATTCCTAAAGGGAAGTCCCCCACACAAGGTTAGGCAAGATACTTACCTCAAAGACGACAAATCGATACTCTAAAATGCACTTCTCGGGTGAAAAGACCTCCAGACGGCTCAAATCTAACCAAATTAACTTCAAAGCACAAATAAAACACATAAGAAACTATTCCAGATCATAAAGTCTCAATCTTTAACAAATTCCAAAAATTGGTCCAAAAAGTTGACTCCCGGGCCCGTGCCTTGGAACCCGACAAATTTTACAAAATCTGAATACTCATTCCAATATGAATTCAACCATATAAAATTTATTAAATTCTGATACCATTTGGCCCCTCGAATCACAATTTTTCATTTTAGAAATTTTCTTCATAAACCAACATTTTACTCAACCCAAATCACAAATTAAATGATAGAAATAAAGAGAAATTCATGGAATATAATCAATTCTAAATGAAGAACACTTAGCCAATCGTTTTTCTCGAAAAACCCACAAAGAATTGCCCAAAATCGAGCTCTAGAACTCCAAAAATAGTGAAAATGGCAAACCCTCGGAATAGAGTACTATTTATTCTGCCCAGGTCTTAAAGCATCGCGAACGCGGAGGAAGTATCGCGTTCGCGGAGAAGAAAAATGATGGCTGCCCAGTTGTGCTTCGCAAACGTGACAACACTCACGTGAACGCGTAGAAGGAAAATATTATGGTCCGAGATTGCTCTTCGCAAACGCGTGAACTAGTACGCAAACGCGAAGAGTGGAATTCCATAGCTACGCGAATGCGTGAGGGGGACGCGAATGCGATGAGGCATGAAGCAGATCTTCATAAAAGCGAGGAGTGTTACGCGGACGCGAAGAAGAATTTCCAGGTGGTCAGCAACAAAGCTTCGCGAACGCATTCGCGATTGCGAAAAAGGATGCAAGAAGCAGAAAACAGCAGTTCAAAAATAAGAGAAAATGGCCCGTAGCCCACCCGGAACACACCCGAGCCCCCCGACCCCGTCCAAACATGCAAACAAGTCATATAACCTAACACGGACTCGCTCGAGGTCTCAAATCACATCAAACACGCCGAAACATCGAATCACACCAAGAATCGAACTTACGAACTTTCAAACCTTCTAACTCCTAAAACTCGTGCCGAAACCTATCAAATAAACTCGGAATGACGCCAAATTTTGCAAACAAGTCCAAAATGACATAACGGATCTGTTCCAACTCTCGGAATCGTATTCCGACCCCGATATCACAAAAGTCAACTATGAGTCAAACTTTTCCATTTTCCCAAACTTCAACTTTTCCAACTTTCGCCGAAATATCTCAAATTACCCTACGGACCTCCAAATCCGAATCCGGACGTGCGTCTAAGTCCAGAATCACCATATGAAACTCTTGAGATCATCCACGACCCGTACTGGGTCCGTTTACCCAAAAGTCCAATTCCGGTCAAATTCTCACCGTTTACACTTCCAAAACTAGTTTCCTTCTTCCAATTTGACTCTGAATCATCCGTTAACCGAATTCAACCATGCACGCAAGTCAATATGCATATTATGAAGCTGCTCGAGACCTCAAACTGCCGAACTGGACGCAATTTCTCAAAACGACCATTTGGGTCGTTACATGACTGATCTAAATAGAGTACTCTCATGAAAGAATGCTTACATTTAATCGACATACCTGTATTTACACAAAAATGGTTTGATCGGTTAAGTTAAATTGAAATTTCAACATTATAAACTATGATCTAATGGAAAATGACTTGTTCTAGTTGCTTTGAGGACAAAATTGTTATCAGTGAATATAATATATGGATGTCGGCCTCAGAGGCTAATTCCATTTTAGCTAATACTATTTTGGCTTCTGGAATACAACAAACTTTCGTGGCATGATTGATAGAAAGATCTGAATGAGAAATGGTTGAACTCACATTTTCCTTAGCTAATCTACTCGGATCCCCGTTTCATGAAGTCTCCAAATTGGAATCCAATTCTTCATCTTGGCACATCTCCTATTGGATCATTTTTTCTGGAGTCAAGACAACATCGAAATCCTAGAATGATCCTGAATTTTTGAAGTTCTCGCTATTTCTGATTCTTATTCCAAGAAAAGAAGAATGATGTGAGAAGGAAAAAGCATGAAAATTGGAAAAAAGAAGGATGATTACATTGAATAATAGTAAAAAACAAAGCAACAAAAAGAATAGGTGTGTCATTTCAAGTTTTTTTTAGCTAGAAGATAATATTGAAGATATGGTCACATTTAGTAAAACTTTAGCTAAATTGATAAGCATAAAGAGAGTGGCCGACAGAGAAATGTAAGCAGCAAAACTTGGTCATTTAGGACCACATAATAAAAAAAATTAGACAAATTTCTTTTCTAATAATTAGTGAGACTTATAAATGTCTCTCTCTGTACGAGCTCCAAAATTTCCTGATAGTTGCAGCTTCCCCAGGATAGGCTTAAGTACTATATAGCTCTATTTCTGCTTACCTATAGAATCTGAACGACAGCAAACATCCTAGTGTAACGATTCGACCGATCGTTTTGCTTTCTAAAACTCCGTTTTCCTAAATAAGACTTCCCGTACTTGCTTTTACTGATTTATAACTTGCGAAGATTGTTAGTTCGGTATTTGGAATAGTTTAGGTTGAAATCAGAACATTTGGTTCGTTAAGGTTGGGTTAAAAGGCCAAGTTTGACTTCGGTCAACGTTTTGAGTAAACGACCTCGAAATTAGGATTTGAAGGTTCCAATAGGTTCGTATGATGATTTTGGACTTGAGTGTATGTCCGGATCGGGTTTAGGATGACCCGAGAGCATTTTGGTGTCTAATAGTGAAAGTTAATTCCTTAAGAATTTTGAAGTTCTTTGAATTTGGTTTGGAGAAGGTTTTTGTGATGTTGAGGTCCGAACGGAATTCCGAGATTGAGAATAGTTCCATATTATCATTTAAGACTTGTACGCAAAATTTGGTGTCAATCTGAGTAGTATAAGTGTATTTTGTTACATTGGATGTGAATTGAAGAACTTGAAGTTCATAAGTTTTATTCAATTGGTTTTAGGGGTAATTCTTAAATTTAGCATTGTTTCGGGCGTTCCGAGGGTTTGAGCAAGTCCGTTTTATGATTTCAAACTTGTCGATACGTTCGGACGGGGCCTCGGGGGCCCCGAGCGTCAATCGGACGAGGCTCGAGTTAAATTAGAAAATTTTAGAAGGAGCTGAAGCTCCAGGCATCTATCATAACCGCACATGCGGTTGTCCGGACGCAGGTGAGAGACCGCAGAAGCGGCCTATCCCTCGCAGGTGCGGCCCAAGAGGAGGAGCCCAAGAACCACAGATGCGGCTCCTCTTCCGCAGAAGCGGCCCCCAGACCGCATGTGCGACCCCAACTAGACCGGCCAAATTCCGCAGATGCGGACCTTCCCTTGCAGAACCGAGACCGCAGATGCGATCCCCTAACCGCAGGTGTGGAAATCGCTGAAGGCAGTGCCTTCATTTAATATGGAAATGAGTCATTTTTGACACATTTCATTCATTCCTTGGGCGATTTGGGAGCTTCCAAAGAGGAGATTTCAGCCTAGCATTGTGAGGTAAGTTATGTTTACTTATTGTGGGTTTAATACATAGTTTAGGGATAGATTACACCATATAAATTAGTGAAAATTATGGTTTAGAGTAAAAAACTAGGGGTTTGATAAAAACAAAATTTAACCACGAAATTCGTTATGGAATGAAGTAAAAATCATATATTCTTGATCCTTAGGTTATGGGTTTCCCTCAAAAATTTTCGGAATCCGGGCACGTGGCCCCGGGGATGAATTTTAGGAACCTTGCATTTAGGGTTGGGAAATTACTTTAATAGATAGAATATGAACTCTTAAGCTTGTATTGACTAGTTCTTACCCCATTTGATTAGTTTTGGATAGTTCGGCTCCGAATTGAGGGTTTTGAGCATATTCTTGAATTTTGAAGTAAGCTTTGGAGCAAGGTGAGTCTCCTTTCTAACCTCGTAAGAGGGAAATAACTCCTAGGTGAATTAAATAAATGTATGTGACTATCTGTAGGGGCTACGTAGGTACGTGGTGATGAAAGTCCCTACGTAGCTACTATTATACTAAATGTCCGGGTAATTTAGGATCCGTATCATGCCATACTTGCAAATGCTTACGTCCCTTCTTGATACTAAGACCACTTAAGCCATGCTAGAAATTTGTAAATAAATATAGGCGGAAATGCTCGCTTACTTGAGAATTTGTATGAATTTATTTGACTATGATGTAGCAATATATGCTTGCTTGATAATAAATTGCTATTTGTGGATCGGGCCCATCGCCTCGGTAGAAATAGATGCATCTATGGTTCGCGTTATTCGACCCTCTGACAGTGTACAGTTTATTATTATGTTGGACCGGACCGTACGACCTCGACATAATGTGCACATGTTATTTATGTGGAACTCTTCCGTGATATACTCTGCTTAAATGCTTTGAAATGTACTTATTACATGACATGACTGAAGTTGATATATTGTTAAGAAGTAATATCCCATTTCTCCTGGTTTGGGACTGTCATCACATTCATGCTACTCATGCTTAGCGTAACACTTAAATATTATTGATATTGACCTTAGTAAGTGTCAAGTCGACCCCTCGTCACTACTTCTTTGAGGTTAGACTGGATACTTGCTGGGTACATGTTGTTTATGTACTCATACTACGCTTCTGTACTTAACTGTACCGGATCTGAGGCAGGTGCATCTAGCTACCCGTCCGGTGCACGTTCCTGATTCTTGATCGAGATCTCATGGCGAGCTTCCCCTTCCATGCCGTTCAGCAGCATGCCGAAGTCTCTTCTTTTGTTTATTGTTATTTACTGTCTATTCTATTTCAGGCAGTAGGATAACAGTATTTTTTTTGTACATTCTACTAGTTGCCCTAGTACTTGTGACACTAGTTCCTGAAATACACATTGTAGACTATTGTTTTGGAATGTATTTCTATTATCATGATTTTGTAAATTATCGACTGTTTTTAAAAGCTTAGCAATTAAGAAAATGTTGGGGTTATTTTGGTAAAATAAATGAGAACTCACTAGTTGAATTAGGGTTGGCTTACCTGACAACAGTGTTGGGCGCCATCACGACCTATAATGAAATTTGGGCAGTGACGCCTAGCCTTTACACAAATCATAAAGGAAATTCATTCCTTTTCTTCAGTTGAAAACAACATTGGTGTACTGTGCACTATAATTTAAACTTCATCTACTTTTTCAATAACTTTTTTCTTTGACAGAAAACTCAGTCCCCTTTTTCGGTTATGGTGGAGTTATTTATAATCTGGTACATATTATTTGTGTTGGCTAAAAGATTTCTCAGCAAAATCGATATCAAGACAAAAAAAAGTTAAATAATACAAATAAAACATGTGCACAAGCACAGAAAATACCCGAAAGCATGTGAATAGACCAATGTATATATAAAATAAAATACATACTACCTGACACCTTGTCAGGCATTGACTTGCTTTCCTGCCCGTGGAAGTAGACCAAAAAATTGGAAATACCTAAGACAACAAGAAGAGAATTGAGCAAAAATCAAAAGGAAAGCGTGTCTGGATAATGCTTCTAGAGTTTTATTTTTGATAGCATATAACCGTTGTTAAAAAAGCAACAGTGCATCGAATCCTTTGTTGATGTGGTATCGCCTTTCTAATGATTGTTGTACAATCAATGGTATCTGATATAGCTCACGCGTAGCTCGTTTCTCGTCCATCTCACTTCTTTAAGCATGCATGGCTCAATAGTCATGTGAATAAGATTCTGCCAGAAAAAGCTACTACAATTAGTCACCAAATGTTGTTTATTATTTTATATTCAATTTCACATAAAATAATACATAGATTTTCACAAAATTTTGATGCGTGTATTATTTAACAACACAAACAAAACATTGCATCATTCTGTTGCAATTAGTTATTCTAATACTTCAACCAAAACGACCCCTTAGACATTATTAAGATGAAGTGATCTGAAGAAAACATAGTCCTTTCTATCCATGTAAACGCAGGGAAACAAATTGAAATAAATCAGAAGCAGATTAGAATTGTGGCTCAAATACGAGAAAAACAGAGGCTTGTCCATTATGAAATCTCCAATTTAAAAAATGATAAAATATTCAAATGCAAACAAAGATGGAAAATTGGCGGAAACCCTAATTTCTTTTCAAGCTTTTCTTTGAGTTTCACAAACAAGAAAAACTTTGAACAACAAACCAACAAATACCCTGAAACAAAATAATTAGAGTCACCCATATAAAGGAGAAAAAAATATAACAATATAACTAACCTTTCAACCATGTGATTATCTTAATGGAGCAAGTGTGAATCTGCGAAAAATTCAGCAAAAAACTCAATCTTCTGTTAAAATATCACTTTATAGTTCAAAAATTGATATTCAGTTTATGAAAGCAAAAAGCACCATAAAAATCACGAGAATTTAGTGATGAAGAAGGAGACGATGGGCGAATTTTGCAGAAAGCAAGAGGGCGCAACAGAGCAAAATTACGGTATTATGGTAGAAAAATTAAGCGGTGACAATGGAGTGAAAAATTACGTAAATAGTCTTTCCTTGAACAACACAAATCAGCTAGTGCATGGACACAATAGTAATTGTACCTAATATAGGAGCACTGCAAATACCAAATTGCCCTCTGTCGGCAAGCAGGGATGTCGACGAAGAGCTGCTTCTGCGCCTGTAGAATTCTACTAAAAAAAAAGGTTAAGGCCTCTTATTAAAATTTGACTTTAGATTGCTAACTTTATGTCACGACCCGAAATTTCCACTCTCAGGAATGTGATGGCGCCTAACATTTTACTTGCTAGGCAAACCAACATTAGATATATTTATTAATTATTTTTAACAAACTTTAAATATGATGACAATAAAGAAATTGAATAGTCTGGAATAAGATAAATAAGCTAATAAGTGACGAAATTCAAATACAACTCCGGATCTGGTATCACGAATACATGAGCGTCTAAGATACTAAAAATAATGATCTGAAATAAAAATAACTGTCTGAATCAAATGAACATCTAAAAGAAGTAGAAGGGGACTTCAGAGTTGCGGATGTCGTGCAGCTATACCTCAACTCTCCTATGGGTAGCTAGATCCGAGCAAGTCTGCGGTATGCCACTGGGACCAACTCCCGTATCTGCACAAGAAGTGTATAGTGTAGTATGAGAACAACCGACCCCATGTACTCTGTAAGTTCCAAGCCTAACATCAACGGAGTAGTGACGAGGCTAAGGCGGGTCACTTACATTAACCTGTACACAATAATAATAATAACAACAGAAAGACAGGAATAGAAGTAAAGCAAGTAACTCATATCAATGTAACTCAAATCAACCAGCAGAGAATCCCGAATAACTAGTCATATAACTCATCTCAATAACCGAGGCAAATTCAACAATCACAACAAATATAACTTTCATCAACATATTGTGGCGAGCAACCCGATCCCACAATATAAACTTTAAACAAATTCGTTGCGGCGCGCAACCCGACCCCTCTATATAATCATTTGTCAATATCATAGTCCATCTTTATTCCGCTTTTTTAATTTTTCTTTTCTATTTCCGTTGCGGCATGCAACCCGCTTCCCAAACAATGTCAATTAATAATATTAACTCAATAACTAAGATTTACAAGAAATCATACATCAAAAGTACAAATGTACGAGCAATGGAGAATAACATGATAATCAAAGAGACTTAAACTACTCGGATGTCTCCACTTTACCAACTCAACGGTATCTACTTTTAACAATATGTACAAGTGAAACTACTTCAATAAAGGATATGAAATTATAAGGCTATAAGGCATAAGACAATTTAGATATATGAGGGAAACAAATCGAGAAAATAGTAAATAAGTATGGAATCAAGGAGGGGATGGACATTTTAATACAAGAAATGTTAAATAGTAAGTAGAGATTATGGCATGGGAGTCAAATAAGCATGTAGCAAATAAGGTATGGAGACAAGACATAATATTAAGCAATGAAGATAGGGAAAACAAGTAATGTAATGATTAAGTCATGGAAACAAGTAATTAATGAAATATGGGAAGTATGGAAACAAATAATTTGACGGCGTATATACACTCGTCACCTTGAATATACACATGTAATTCACATAGCACATAGCTCACGGGTTCCTAATTCCCTCAAATAAAGGTTAGACCCAACACTTACCTCACTCTACAACCAACTTAAAATTCAACCACGACCTTGTCTTTCGAACAAGCCTCCAAAACAATCAAATCTAGCCAATTATTAACCAAACGATTCAAAATAAGCCTTAGAAACTACCCACAAATGAAGGAGGTTCAATTTAGACCATTATTGAAAAAGTCATTAAAAGTCAACTCCGAGTCCGCTTGGTCAAAACCCGAGGTTAGAACCTAAACCCCATCACCCCGAGCCCTGTTATGCAATTTAATTCAAAATCCGACCTCAATTCGAGGTCTAAATTCTAATTTTACAAAAATCCCTAATTCTACCCAATTCCCTAATTTTTACCATGAAAATACTGATTTTGATGCTGAAATCTTATAAAATGTAATGGGTAATTGAAAAGAAGTAGATTAAACTCACTTACCAATGAACTTAGGAAGAAAATCTCTTGGAAAAATCACCTCTAGGGTGTTTAGGGTTGAGAGTTTGAAAGAAATGAGCTAAATCTCGTTTTTACCCTCTTTTACCTAGCTGCAATTATTGCAATTGCGTCACATAGTTTGCAATTGCGATGATTGCAAAAGCGATCAACCCCTCGCAAATGTGAAGAAGTCCCTGAGCCTGTCATCATCACAAATGCGATATTTTAGTTGCATTTGCGAACACCCACCATCCACAATTGTGCACTTTTACTTCGTAAATGTGAAGCCCGCTCTAACACTGTTGAGTCGCAATTGTGACTCTTGGATCACAAATACGATCGCTGCTATGTATGCAAATGCGAACTTTCCCTCACAATTGCGAGTCCCGCCCAGCCAACCCATGCTCGTAAATGCGAAGTATCCTTCGCAAAAGCGAGGCTCACATGTGCTAGCAAGACCTTGCAAATATGAGATCTGCAGTCCACCGCCAGATGTAAACATGCACCAGCTATGCTTCTAAGTCAAAAATCACTTTGTAGCCTATATGAAACTTACCCGAGCCCTTCGGGCTCCAAACCAAACATGCACACAAGTGTAACACATCATACGAACTCACTCGCATGATCAAAACACCAAAATTTAGAACTATGATTTGGACACCAAGACTAATGAAATTCTCAGTGAAACTTAAAAACATGCAATTTCTCAACCGGACATCCAAATCATGTCAAATCAATTATGTTTTGCACCAAATCTTGCAGACAAGTCCAAAATACTAAAACGAACCTATACCAAGTTTCAAAATTGAAATCCGAGTCCGATAGCAACAAAGTCAAACTACAGTCAAATTTATGAATCTTTTAAAAGTCACAGAACTAGGTAAAAGTGACAAAATATGAACACCCACTCACTCACGATTTCACTCGTACCAAAATTATCCAAATCCAATATCAAAATCTCAATCTAAACCCAAAATCTTAGTTGAAGAACTTCTTCCCATTTTCCCAAATTTTCAACCCAAATCTGAAATTAAATGATAAAATTAAAGATAGATTAGTGGGATATAACCAAAATCAAGTATAGAATCATTATCCAATCGATGTCTTTGAAAATCCCTCAAAATATCGTCCAAATACGAGCTCCCAAACTCAAGTTTTGATAAAAATGGCCAAACCCTCGATTTTGAAATATTATATTCTGCCCAGTCATATCCTTCTTCGTGAACGCGGTCAAACCCTCGCGTTCTCATTGAACAAAAATCCACTGAACTAACTTTTCCCTTCGCGAACGCGACTGACCCCTCCCGAATGCGTAGGTTCCACTGCCTACTGCTTCGCGAACGCGGTCTACACTACTCGAATGCGTAGATCAAATCTTTGGGGGTCCCCAACTGCTCCACTTCCTCTATTTGAATGCGATGTCCTTCACGCGTTCGCGATGCACTGACGACCAAACCTTCACGAACACGTCCCAATCTTCACGAATGCGAAAAACAACTTCAGCTAGCCTCTCAGATGCCTTACACGAATATGAGGCCTCTCTCGCGAACGCGATGAAGGAAACCAGCAACAGAAAACACCAAATTTTCTGTAATTTTCCCAAGTCCAAAAATGATCTGTTAAGCATTCGAAATACACCCGAGGGTCCCGGGACCTCAATCAAACATACCAAAAAGTCTAAAAACACCATATGAACTTAGTCGAGTCCTGAAGTCGCATCAAACAATGCTAAAAACATGAATCACACTCCAATCCAAACTTCATGAACTTGAAACTTCAAATTTCCACAACCGATGCCGAAACCTTTCAAACCATGTCCGATTGACCTCAAATTTTTCACACAAGTCATATTCAATATTATGGACCTATTCCAACTTCCAAAATCTGAATCTGACTCAGATATCAAAAAGTCCACTACTGATCAAAATCCCCAAAAATTCAACTTTCGCCATTTCAAGCCTAATTCAGCTACAGACCTCAAAAACACAATCCGAACATGCCCCTAAGTCCAAAATCATCCAACAGAGCTAACAGAATTGACGAAACTCCATTCCAGAGTCATCTCTACACAGTTCTAACTATGGTCAAAATCCTAAGACTTAAGCTTCCGTTTAGGGACTAAGTGTCTCAGAACACTCCGAAACCAAAAGCAAATCCTCCCGTAAAGTCACATAAGCAGAAAAAGATACGGGGGGAGCAGTAAATAGGGGATCAGGGTTATAACTGTAACAACCGACTGGTCGTTTTGCTTTCCAGAACCCTTTTCCCCTAAAAAGACTTCCCGTACTTGCTTTTACTAATTTATGACTTGCAGGGATGGTTGATTTGGGATTTGGAAGAGTTTGGGTTGAAAGCGGAACCCTTGGTTCCTTAAGGTTGGCCTAAAAGGTCAAGTTTGACTTTGGTCAATATTTTGAGTAAACGACCTCGGAATCAGGATTTGATGGTTCCAATAGGTTCGTATGATGATTTCGGACTTGGGTGTATGACCTAATTGGGTTTTGAATGACCCAGGAGCGTTTTGGCACCTAATAATGAAAGTTGGTTCTTAGAGGTTTTTAGAAGTTCTTTAAACTTGGTTTAGCGTGAGTTTTAATGATATCGAGGTCTGAATGGGATTTCGATATTGGGAATAGTTTTGTAATATCATTTAAGACTTGCATGCAAAATTTGGTGTCAATCCAAGTAGTATAAGTATGTTTAGGCACATTGGAAGTAAATTGAAGAAATTGAAGTTCATATGTTTGATTCTATTGGTTTTAGGGTGTGATTCTTAGTTTTAATGTTATTTCGGGCATTCCAAGGGTACAAGCAAGTCCGTTTTATGATTCCAAACTTGTTGTTATGTTCGGGCAGGGCCTGGGGTCCCCGAGCGCCAATTGGACGAGGCTCGAACTAAGTTGAAAAATTGAGAAAGAGTTGAAGCTCCATCTGCTATCATAATCGCACCTGCGGTTGGCCAGCCGCATGTGCGAGCTCATAGGTGCGTTTGGAGCATCGCAGATGCAGCCCAAGGTAAGGCTCCTAGGTTCCGCAGATGTAGCCCCTTTTCCACAGAAGCGGTCGCCTGTTCGCAGGTGCGGCCCCAGCTGGCCCAACCCATTTCTGCATAAGCGGACAATCGTCCGTAGGAGCGGGACCGCAGATGCGGTCAACGCACCACATCTGCGGAAATTGCAGAAGGCAGTGAGTTCATTTAATACGGGACTCATTCACTCATTTTCTCTCACTCTTTGGGCGATTTTCGGAGCATTTTGAGAGGCAGTTCCCCCTAGCTATTGAAGGTAAGTAATTCCTACCCATTGTGAGTTCAATACATAAATTTTGGGTAGATTTCAACATGAAAATTAATAGAAATCATGGGTTAGATGAAAAACCTAGGGTTTGACAAGAATGAGATTTTTACCACGAAATCGATCATGAAACTTAGTGATAATCATATATTTATGTTCCTTAGGTTATAGGTAACAACCTCCTTCAAAAATTTCCGAAATCCATGACGTGGGATCGGGGGTGAGTTTTAGGAATCTTGCCTTTGGGGTTGGGTGTTCAATTTAATAGTTAGAATATGAACTTGTGAGCCTATAATGATTGGTTTTTACACTATTTGAATAGTTTCAGATTGTTCGTCTCCGGCTTGAGTGTTTGAGCGCATTCTTGAGTTAGAAGTAGGCTTGAAACAAGGTAAGTCTCTTTTCTAACCTTGTAAGAGGGAAATTTCCCCATAGATGAACTTAGTTAATATATTAATTGTGGGGGACACGTACGCACGAAGTGAAGAGAGTCCATACGTAGCTACTATCCTTGTTATGTTGGGGTAGTTCTAGGCATACACCATGCTTTGTGGGTACCGTTATCTGATTATATTTGTTGATTTTCTTGGAATGGAACTAAGTTGGGGATTTCAAGATTTTGAAGGTTTCAAGTAAATTATTATTTTAAAAAGAAATGAGGAAAATATACGTTATATTTATATTTAACTACGTCGTAAGTATATTCTGCGAGTGGGGGGACTATTTCCACTACTCTCATGGGAGCGGGCCGTTTGCCTCGGCAGGTTAATAAATGCATCTATGGTTTGGGCCATTCGACCCTCGGTAGTGCACAATTTACTTTTATGTTGATTGGGTCGAATGTCTTCGATGGTATTTGTGTGTGATAATAAAGCTGGAACTCTTTATAGTTCGTATGGTGTATTGCTTGAAAGGTCACTTGTTTTAAATGAAGAAAGTGCCTTGATTTCTCAAATATATATTGGAAGGATTTTTCGGTTATTATTCTTGTTTTTGAGCTTGTTGTTATCTACATATATTATGATTTGCAAATTGAACTTTATATTATTATATTATTGGCCCTAGTAAGTGTCAGAGTCGACCTCTCGTCACTACTTCTTCGAGGTTAGACGAGATACAGACTGGGTACATATTTTTATGTACTCACGCTACACTACTGTACTTGATTGTAAAGGCTTTGAGGAAGGTGCATCTGGCCATCAGTCCGACACATAGACTTGATTCCTCAGCTTGAGACTTCCCGATGAGCTATCCTTTTGAGTCGTTCTGCAACAGCTGGAATCTCTCTTATGTCTTTATTTTCCTGTCTATTTCTTTTCCAGATAGTAGGATAGTATGATTTTGTATATACTACTATATTTTCCACATACTTGTGACACCAGGTCCTGGCACACACAGTAGTAAACTTAGGATTTTTGGTTTACTTTCATGATTCAAGTTCGTACTTAATGCTCCCTATATTTATGCTTAAATTTTAAACTCCTAAATTTTTATCAAAATAAGGAGAAGTTTTCACGTACTAATTATTTAAACGAGAATACACTAGTTGATTGGTGTTGGCTTACCTAACAACGGTATTGGGCGCTATCACGGCCTAATATGGAATTTGGGTCGTGACAATAACTCTCAAAATGACCAATCGGGTCGTTACATCCTGCCCCTCTTAAAACAATCATTCGTCCTCGAACGAGTATAAAGACATACCTGAAGTGGTGAAAAGATGAGGATAACGGCTACATATATCATGCTCGGTCTCCCAAGTCGCCTCCTCGATCGGCTGACCCCTCCACTGAACCTTTACTGAAGCGATGTTCTTTGACCTCAACTTTCGAACCTGCCTGTCCAAAATAACCACCGGCTCCACAACATAACATAGATCCTTATCCAACTAGACTGAGCTAAAATCCAACACATGTGACAGATTACCATGATACTTCTGGAGCATAGAAATATGAAATACGGATGAACGCCTTCTACACTCGGAGGTAAGGCAAGCTCATAAGCAACCTCCCCAACTCGCTGCAACACCTCAGATGGACCAACAAACCTTGGGCTCAGCTTGCCCTTCTTTTCGAACCTCATAATGCCCTTCATAGGCGAAACCCGGAGCAAGACCCGCTCTCCAACCATGATGCAACATCACGAACCTTTCGATCCACATAACTCTTCTGTCTGGACTGGGATGTGAGAAGTCTATCCTGAATCACCTTAACCTTCTCCAAAGCATCCTAAACTAAGTTTGTTCCGAACAATCTAGCCTCGCCCGGCTCGAACCAACCCACTAGAGACCAACACCGCCTACCATATAGAGCCTCATACGGTGTCATCTGAATGCTGGACTGATAACTGTTGTTGTAGGCAAACTCCGCAAGTCGCAAGAAACGATCCCAAGAACCTTCAATCTCCATCACACATGCACAGAGCATATCCTCTAGAATCTGAATAGTGCGCTTGGACTGTCCGTCCGTCTGAGGGTGAAATGATGTGCTCAACTCAACTCGAGTACCTAACTCATGTTGTACGACCCTCCAAAATTGTGATGTAAACTGCGTACCCCAGTCAGAGATGATAGATACCGCCACGCCATGAAGCTTGACAATCTCACGAATATAAACGCGAGCCAGCTGCTTGGAAGAATAAGTAGTCATCACAAGAATGAAATGAGCTGAATTGGTTAGTTTGTCCATAATCACCCAAACTGCATCAAACTTCTGCTGATTTCGTGAGAATCCAACAACGAAATCCACAGTGATCCGCTCCCATTTCCACTCCGGAATCTCTAACTTCTGAAGCAATCCACCCGACCGCTGATGCTTATACTTCACCTGCTGGCAATTTAGACACCGGGCTACATATTCCACTATGTCCTTCATTCTCCTCCACCAATAATGCTGCCTCAAGTCCTGATACATCTTCGTGGCACCCAGATGAATGGAGTATCACGAGTTGTGAGCCTCCTGAAGAATCAATTCACGCAATCCATCTATATTTGGCACACATAGCCTGCTTGCATCCTCAATGCACCATCATCCCCAATAGTGACCTTCTTAGCATCACCGTGCTGAACCGTGTCCTTAAGGACGAGTAGATGGGGGTCATCACACTGACGCTCCCTAATACGATCATAAAGAGAAGACTAAGAGACCACACAAGCTAAAACTCGACTCGAATCAGAAATATCCAATCTAACAAACTGGTTGGACATGGCCTAAACATCCAATGCCAAGGGCCTCTCTGCTGCGGGTAAATATGCTAAGCTCCTTAAGCTCTCCGCCCTACGACTCAAGGCATCAGCTACCACATTGGCCTTCCCGGGATGGTACATAATAGTGATATCATAATCCTTAAGCAGCTCTAACCACCTCCGCTGATGCAAGTTGAGATCCTTCTGCTTGAAAAGATGCTGCAAACTCCGGTGATCAATATAGATCTCACAAGGGACACCATACAAATAATGCCGCCAAATCTTCAAAGCATGAACAATAGCTGCTAACTCAAGGTCGTGGACATGATAGTTCTTTTCATGTACCTTAGGCTGTCTGGACGCGTAGGCAATCACCATACGATCATGCATCAACACCGCGCCGAGACCAATCCATGACGCATCATAATAAATAGCATAAGACCCCGAACCTGTAGGCAATACAAATACTAGGGCTGTAGTCAAAGCTGTCTTGAGCCTTTGAAAGCTCTCCTCACACTCCTTTGTACACCTGAATGAAGCACCTTTCTGGGTTAGCCTGGTCATAAGTGCTATAATAGATGAGAATCCCTCAACAAATGGACGGTAATACCCTGCCAAACCAAGGAAACTCCGGATTTTCGTAGCTGAGGACGGTATGGGCCAATTCTGCACTGCTTCCACCTTCTTTGGATCCACCTTGATCCCCTTACTACACACTATGTGACCCAAAAATGCCACGGAATCTAACCAGAACTCACATTTCGAGAACTTTGCATATAATTTCTTTTCTCTTAAGGTTTGAAGCACTGTCCTCAGGTGCTGCTCATGATCCTCCCGACTTCGGGAGTACCAGGATGTCGTCAATAAACACAGTGACGAATATATCAAGATAGGGCCAAAATACACTGTGCATCAAATACATAAATGTTGTTAGGGCATTGGTCAGCCCAAATAACATCACAAGGAGCTTGTAATGACGATACCGATTCCTGAAAGCAGTCTTCGGGATATCTGACTCCCAAATCTTCAACTGATGATAACATGAACATAAGTCAATCTTGGAAAACACTATGGCACCCTGTAACTGATCAAATATGTCATCTATATGAGGCAAATGATACATGTTCTTCACTGTAACTTTGTTCAACTGGCGATAATCAATGCACATATGCATAGGACCATCCTTTTTCTTCACAGACAAGATTGGAGCACCCTAAGGTGACACACTAGGCCGAAAAAAGCCCTTATCAAGCAATTCCTATAACTGTTCCTTCAACTCCTTCAACTTAGAAGGAGCCATACGATATGGAGGAATAGAGATGGGCTGAGTGCCCGATAACAAATCAATACCAAAGTTGATATCTCTATCAGGCGACATGCCCGGGAGATCAGCTGGGAAAACATCAGGGAAATCCCTCACTACTGGGATTGACTCAACTGTAGGGGTATCAATACTGACATCTCTCACACACGCTAGATACGCGTCACCCCCTTCTCAACCATTCGTTGAGCTTTAAGAAATGAAATAGCTTTGATGGGAGTGTAATCTAAGATACCCCTCCACTCTAATCGCAATAAGCCTGGCATGACCAGCATTACGATCTTGGCGTGACAATCAAGAATAGCATAATGGGGCGACAACCAGTCCATGCCCAAGATAATATCAAAAGCTACCATACTGAGCAATAATAAATCAGCTCTGGTCTCAAAACCACTAATAACAACCAAACACGACCGATACACACGATCAACAACAATAGAATCTCTCATAGGTATAGACACATAAATAGGAGAACTCATAGAATCACGGGATACGCCCAAATACGAAGCAAAATAAGATGACACATAGGAATAAGTGGAGCCTGGATCAAATAAAACCGACACATCTCTATGACAGATTGGAACAATACCTGTAATGACAGAGTCGGAAGCAACTGCCTCTGTACGAGCAGGAATGACATACTATCTGGCCTAGCGTCCCCCTCTAGGGAAACCTCTACATCCCGATCTACACCTCGAGCTGGCTGAGTAGGTGGAGTAATGACTAGTGTTGTAACCATAGCCTGAGGACCCGGTGAGCATGTGGTGCCTAAAAAGTCTGTGGAGGTACACCCCTCCTAACTATGGGGAAATCCCTCATCATATGGCGAGTGTTGCCACAATCAAAACAAGCTCTGGGAGGGCGTGGCTATTGTGTCTAGCTCGGGCCAGGTCTGCTGGACTGATAGCTTGAAACACCCCGTGCAGGAGGCACACTAGATACTAGTGGTACATAATAAGGCTCTTGGGGCCTAGGAGTAGCCGAAATACCACTAGCGGCTGGAAGAGCTAAATGAACAGGGCGACTCACATAGACCCTACCATGTCAAACTACAGTTGGGGCACGAGCACCAGAATAAGAACCAGTCTCTTAAGACCTCTTGGCCTCCCTCTCTTCTCTCTCCCGAGCAAGCATGCCCTCTACTCTCCTAGAAATACTCACAACCTACTGATACGAAATATCCATCTCTAACTCCCATGCCATGCTACTCCTGATGCTGAGATGGAGCCCTTAAATAAACCGACAGACCCTCTCTCGAACTATAGAAACCAAGGCCGGTGCATGTCTAGCCAAGTCACTGAAATGAGCTGTATACTTTGCACAGTCATAGCCCCCTAACGCAACTGCTCAAACTTGGTGCGTCATGCATCTCTAAGGCTATATGGAATATACTCTTTTAAAAACATATCCGAGAACTGAGTCTATGTAAGTGAAGCTACCTCAGTCGGACTGTCCAACTCATAAGCATGCCACCATTAATAGGCTGCTCCTCTAAGATAAAATGTAGTGAAAGAAACCCCACTCGTCTCCGCTACGCCCATAGTGCGGAGGATACGGTGGCACTCTTCTAGAAATCCCTGAGCATCCTCTGATGTTAGTTCACTGAAGGTAGGAGGGTGGTACTTCTTTTACCTCTCGAGCCTACGCTGCTCCTCCTCAAAAACTAGTGCCCTACCCTCAGGCTGAATTGGGGCTACAGGTGGCACCGGTATAACCTCTGGAATCTGATCGACCTGAACCTGCTGCTCTGGGGTGTCGGCGGCGGGAGTCTGTGCTCCTCCCCTACCTGAGATGTGGCAGGAGCAAGGGGAATCAGCCCTGCCTGAGCTAGAGTACTGAACATGCTCATGAACTGTGCAAGGGTCTCTTAAAGAGCTGGTGCAGTAGTGGTAGGCGTGTCAGGTGCCTACGCTCCGATTGGAGTTATTGGTGGATCCTCTGTAGCAGCTCGTGCAGGTGCTCTGGCCGCACCACGTGGACGTCCTCGGCCTCTACCCCGGTCGCGGCCCCTGCCTCTAGCGGCTCTAGTATGGGGCGTGGGTGCCTGGTCATCTGATCTGGCTATACGTGTCCTCACCATCTATGAGAGAATAGAAGATAAAAGTTTAGAATTTCGAAGTCAACAATTTTGCACGACAAGGAATCAAAAGAAGTGAAATTTTTCTAACAGTTCCATAGCCTCCTGAAGATATGTACAAACGTCACCGTACCAATCCGTGAGAATCTACTAAACCTGCTTGTGAAGCACAACACCTATGAACCTAGAGCTCTGATACCAACTTATCATGACCCCAAACTCCCTCTGTAAGATATCATGAGAGCACATAGTCTCTACGACTAGGTAAGCTTAACATTTTTGCGGAAATAACCAACAATGAAACAAAACCTTAACAACTAACAACAATAGATAATTTAAATGAATGATAGAGGTTCCGCTCGGCATATACAATAATTAACTCTCAATATACACAAAGTCTCCCAAGACCCGGAACACCGTAAGTGACAAGCTTCTAAGATTTTGTCTAACTATTCTATATATCAGTACTAGAAGAAATAAAAAGAGGAATAACATACAAAAGGATATAAGGGAACTCCATGGTCTGCGGACGTAGGCAGATATACCTTGAAGTCTATGGAACAACAACAGTTGTGCTGCTAATGACGAAGCTGGTAGGAGGTACCTGGATCGACACATGAAAACATGTGCAGAAGAGTAGCATGAGTACACTACAAAGGTACCCAGTAACTTCCAAGCCTAATCTCGATCGAGTAGTGACGAGGTCAGGTTAGGGCCCTACTGGTATATGTATATAAAATAAGACGAAACAAAAATGTTGCAATAAAATAAAAGACTGAAATTTAACCAGAAGGAAATCACAGAAGGATAATAGTACAGTACACAGAAATAACAATAGGGGATCTCCCAAAATACCGTTCCGTAGTACCAAAGTAAATATGCAGGGGGATTTCCCAGAATACTGTTCCGTAGTCCCAAAGTAAATATACAGGGGGATCTCTCGGGATATCATCCCGTTGTCCCAAAGTAAATATGCAAGTGGATCTCCCGGAATACCGTTCCATAGTCCCAAAGTAAATATACAGGGGGATCTCCCGGGATACCGTCCCGTAGTCCTAAAGTAACTATGTAGGGGGGTCTGCTGGAATAATGTTCCGCAGTCCCAAAGTAAACACACAGCTCAAACAATGGAAATAACAACTACAACACGAAATCCTACAGTTTAGACTAAGTACAAGTCAAGGAAGAAGCAGGAAATCCACTAAGCATGCTACACAGAGTTCAGATAAGCATTTAAGGCACGTAGACATGCTATTCTAGGCTAAACAACACAACTATAGATACGGGTATATCTCAATTAAGAAGAAACAGGTTATTACTCAGTAAAAATCGGATTTTACAACAAATAGCCCGTGTATGCACTCATCACCTCACGTACACGGTGCTCACATATCACAACAGTACCAAATCCTAAGGGGAGTTCCCCCCCCACAATGTTAGGTAATCCACTTACCTTGAACTAAGATCAATCAATCGATAACAATGCCTTTTCCATGAATATCTGATTCCAAATGGCCCAGATCTAGCCAAAAGCAATTACATACCATAAATATAACTATAAGAAACTAATCTAATTAATAAAATCAAGACTTAAGCAAAGAAATTAGAAAATCGCCCCAAAAAGTGGACCCTGCCTACATCTCGGAATCAGGTAAAAGTAAAAAAATATGAACACACATTCTCTCACGAAGTCACTCGTACCAAAATTATCCAAATCTGATATCAAAATCTCAATCTAAACCCAAAATATTACTTGACAGACTTCCTATTTTTCCTAAATTTTCAACCAAAATCCGAAATTAAATGATGAAATTAATCATAGATTAGTGGGATATAATCAAAATCAAGTGTAGAATCATTACCCAATCGATGTCTCTGAAAATCCCTCAAAATCTCGTCCAAATCCGAGCTTCAAAACTCAAGTTTTGATAAAAATGGCCAAACCCTTGATTTTGAAATCTCATATTCTACCCAGGCAAATCCTTCTTCGTGAATGCGGTTAAACCCTCGCGTTCACGTTGAACAAAAATCCACTGAACTAAATTTCCCCTTCGGGAATGCAAATGACCCCTCCCGAACGCGTAGGTTCCACTGCCTACTGCTTTGCAAACGCGATCTACACTACCCGAATGCGTAGAACAAATCTTCGGGGTCCCCAACTGCTCCACTTCCTCTATGCGAACGCGATGTCCTTCACGCGTTTGCGATGCACTGATGACCAAACCTTCAGGAACGTGTCCCAATATTTGTGAATGCGAAGAACAACTTCAGCTGGCCTCTCAAATGCCTTACGCGAATGCGAGACATCTCTCGCAAACGCGATGAAGGAAACCAGGAACAGAAAACACCAGATTTTCTATAATTTTCCCAAGTCCAAAAATGATCCGTTGAGCATCCGAAACACACTCGAGGCTCCCGGGACCTCAACCAAACATACCAAAAGTCTAAAAACTCTATACGAACTTAGTCGAGTCCTCAAATCACATCAAACAATGCTAAAAACACAAATTATCCTCTAATCCAAACTTAATGAACTTGAAACTTCAAATTTCCACAACTGATGCCGAAACCTATCAAACCACGTACGATTGACCTAAAATTTTGCACACAAGTCATATTAAACATTATGGTTCTACTCCAACTTCTGGAATCGAAATCTAACCCCGATATCAAAAAGTCCACTACCAGTCAAAATCCCTAAAAATTCGACCTCCGCTATTTCAAGCCTAAATCAGCTATAGACCTCCAAAACACAATCCGGACATGCCCCTAAGTCCAAAATCACTCAACAGAACTAACGAAATTAACAAAACTCCATTCCATAGTCATCTTCATACAGTTCTAACTACTGTCAAAATCCTAAAACTTAAGCTTCCGTTTAGGGACTAAGTGTCCCAGAACACTCCGAAACCAAAAGAAAATCCTCCTAGAAAGTCACATAAGAAGAAAAGATACGGAGGGAGAAGTAAATAGGGGATCAGGGCTATAACTGTAACACCCGACTGGTCATTTTGCTTTTTAGAACCCTGTTCCCCTAAATAAGACTTCCCGTACTTGCTTTTACTAATTTATGACTTGCAGGGATGGTTGGTTCGGGATATGGAAGAGTTTGGGTTGAAATTAGAACACTTGGTTCCTTAAGATTGGCCTAAAAGGCCAAGTTTGACTTTGGTCAATATTTTGAGTAAACGACCTCAGAATCGGGATTTGACGGTTCCAATAGGTTCGTATGATGATTTTAGACTTGGGCATATGGTCGAATTGGGTTTTGAATGAACCGGGAGCACAATTTTTAATAACAAAGAAGCACAATTTCTATTAATGATCAAGTAACTGGGGAGCCAATTTATTACAGGGCTAACACACAAAGAAGCACAATTTCTATTAACGGTCAAGTAACCCGTCAAAACTCAAGTAAGTGAAATTCGATCTTTTATAATTCATTTATCAAGTTACAATATAATTTAGGCACTTTAATTAAAAAATAGGGTGCAAACATTGCAAGTATTTCATGATTCGGGGTCCTAAACTACCCAAACATAAGCATTAGTAGTAGCTACGTACAGGACTCTCGTCACCTCATGCGTACGTAGCCCCCACAATTAGAATCAAATATTAATTTAAATCACCTATGGGGTTGTAATGACCCCGCCGGCCATTTTGTGAGTTATATCCCCACCCCCCCCCCTTTTTTGGGTCCGGAGTGATTTCAGTGTGGAATGAGACACTTAGTCTCCTATTTAGAAGTTTTAGTTGGAAAAGTCAATCGGATGTTGACTTATGAGTAAATGATCTCGGGTTTGGATTTTTATGATTTGGTTAGATCCTTTAGGTGATTTTGGACTTGGGATCATGTCTGAAATGTGATTTGGAGGTCCGTGATGGAATTAGGCTTGAATTGGCGAAATTAAAAATTTGGCGATTTTCGGTTGGTAGTGGAAATTTTGATATCGGGGTCAAAATGGAATTTCGGAAGTTGGGATAGGTTCATAGTATTATTTGTGACGTGTGTGCAAAATTTGAGGTCATTTGGACGAGGTTTGATAGGTTTCGGCATCATTTGCGGAATTTGGAAGTTTAGAAGTTCTTAGGCTTGAATCCGAGGGTGATTTGGTGTTGTGAATGTTCCGAAGGTTTGAATAAGTTTGTATATTGATATGTGACTTGTTGGTATTTTTGGTTGAGGTCTCGAGGGCCTCGGGATGAATTCGGATGGTTAACAAAGAATCAGAAAGTGGAATAATGCAGCTGAAGCTGCTGCTTCTGATGTTTCCGCACCTGCAGAGTGGGAACCGCAGATGCAGCAGGGAACGCAGATGCTGAATTTGGGAAGCTGATAAAGGAGCGCAAGTGCGTAGGCTTGGCCGCACCTGCGAGCCCTGGGGCGCAGGTGCGGAGGCTGGTGAGTTAAGTGGATATCGCAGGTGCGGTGCCTTGACCGCAGGTGCAGTCCCGCAGGCACGAAAAATAGGCCACAGGTGTGAGAAGCCTGGGCAGAAGGTATATATTGTGGACTTCGCGAATTTTCGTTCTTTTTTCACCATTTTTATTCGGTTTTAGAGCTTTTGGGAGTGATTTGAAGAGGGACTCAAGGGGTTTTCATTGAGGTAAGTTACTTGAGCCTAATACTAGTGTTTATTGTCACGACCCAAACCGATGGGCCGCGACAGGTGCCCGAGTACTACCTGTCGAACACCCTTAAGCATGCGACTAAGATATATACATGAATAACACCTACTGAATTACGAGAATAATATACATGAATAAGACTTTCCCAAAAGGCATATGTACATATACGTGCAACAAACGTAGGGCGAGCTGACAAGGCTACTATAAACAACTATATACCTCAAAATTGGAAGCCGGCAAGGCCACATACTATCCAACTAGACATACTATCTACAGACTTCTAATAGAAATACAACTGTACAAATACGGGACTGAGCCACATCATATCTATATATGTATACAAGCATATCGTACCAAATCAAAAACAGCTCCGGATCAAGTGGAGCACGTCAACTCTCGCTAATCAAGGATCCTAAGAAGGGGGACCGTCAGCTTGCCTACCTGCACCTATGAGCATAAAAGGTAGGCCCCGTAAAATAGGGAATCAGTACGAAAAATATACTTAGCATGTAAGGCATGAAAATCTATACGTGAACGACATAGATGAAACATGGGATAAAGAAATCCATCTGTAAATCTGAATAACTTTGTTATTTTGAAATATTTATAATGTTATGCACGTGTATATAAATGTCGTGTCATGCATGGGTATAAGTGTACATAACATTGTCAAGCCACTAAGGTCATCCCATCATATCATCTCGCCCACTGTGGGCAACATCATCAACATATATCAACTGATCAGGCGGTGATGCGTATATAACACCGTAACCTTTTTTCGTATCTCATATAAATATAATATACATATATACGCATATATAACGTCATCTGGTCATGGATCGATGTACATGTATAAATGCATAAAGTGCATAAGAAATACATTAATAAAATTTTCTCGAATGCCATAAAAATCAATATACATTTCGGATAAACTTTATCAAATACATATTTTTCTGGGACCCATGAAGATATGATAGAATAATAAGACTTATGGGAGGATAAGAATAAACACATCTCTAGCATTTCTATAAATAGAATAATTTATGGAAGTTGTGCATTTACTCATTTCATTTGTGTCGTATAGATCATGCCAAAAAGAAAGAAGAGATGTCTTTAACATACCTGTTCAAAATTACACTTTTTGTCATACCCTTCCCGAGATAGACTAAAGATGCAGCGAAGGAGCTTAAAAGCTACACCAGGTTTTTTTATCTCTTTCCCCCAGTTTAGCTGCACTTGCCAAATTACATGTAATATCCCAACCTCTGAACTCATACTACATTGGTTTCAATATGATAACAATTCCCCTCAATAATCTTTAGGAAAAATGAATACTTTTAACCACACTAGAAAACAAAGAAACATCAAATGACAAAGATCATAATTTGAATTCACTAAAGATGGCATGCGTTCTGTTCTTTAGAAAATTTCCTAACTATCAATTCACTCCTGAGTTCTAATTGTAGGAGATAGACTATGATTGGTGTTATTGATTGTAGTAATGTGTAAGACATATCTCAAAAGCTACTCAAAGCTATCAACAGTCAATCCCAGATAAGCTTTACTTTTTCTATGGCTTGCTGAACCAGGTCTGGCCCTTGTAGCCAAGATTCTCCAACATCAAACCACCCTATAGGAGATCTGCACCTGCACCCATACAAAGCCTCGTACAGAGCCATCTGGATACTGTAGTGGTAACTGTTATTATATGCAAACTCAATAAGCGGCAGATGATCATCCTAGCTACCTTTGAAGTCTAACACACAAGCTCGTAATATATCCTCAAGTGTCTGAATAGTACGCTCAACCTGTCCGTCTGTCTAGGGATGAAATGTTGTACTAAGACTTACTTGAGTCCCCAATCCTTTTTGGAAGTACATCCAGAAGTTAGCTGTAAATTGAGCTTCTCTATCCGAGATAATAGATACAGGGACACCATGCAGTCGTACTATCTCCTTAATATAAAGCCTTGCATAATCCTTTGAGGAATATGTAGTCCTAACAGGCAAAAAATGGGCTGACTTTGTAAGCCTATCAACAATCACCCATATCGAATCGAACTTACACTGGGTACGATGTAAGCCTGTGATGAAATCCATATTGATTATTACACATTTCCAAGTCGGAATCTCCATAGCCTACAATAATCCACCGGGTTTTTGATGCTTAATCTTAACCTGCTGACAGTTAGGACACTGAGCAACAAACTCTGCTATACCTTTTTCATTCCATCCCATCAATATACTTCCCTGATATCATTATACATCTTTGTCACTCCGGGATGGATAGAATAATGAGAATAGTGAGTTTCTCCCATAACCTGCCGATGCAGCCCTGCAACATTAGGCACAAATAATCGCCCTCAATATCTGAGGACCCCATATTCTGTAATTTCAATTGGTGTCTTCTCCTTCTGAAGGGTGGTATCCCTATAATGAACTAACACAGGATCTTCGTACTGGCGTTCCTTTACTTTAGTTACTAAAGAGGATGTTGTCGTATCCTGAATAGTAGTTCCAATATCCCCCGAGTCCAGTAACCGAACTCCAAGACTAGCTAACTGATGAACCTCATGGGCTATTCCCCTCTTTTCTGGCTGAGGTGTTGAATGTACAGGGGTGAGAGCTGGAGCTGGTGCCCTTCGGAGCTCTTCTGGAAAGGGTGGGTATGTGAAGTCTGAGATGGAATCTCACTATGAGACTCTCCCTGAGCCCTGGTAACTCATGGCGCTCGACTAGTAGTCTTGCCAGCCACGGACTTTCCCTTCTGGGCGGTTGTACTAATTTGGAGGCATCGCTGAAAATATAGCATATCGTTAGGAACATGAATCCTTATATTGCACGATCTAAGATAAGAAGAGAGGATAACATCCTATATATCCTGTAGCCTCCTATCTATAAGTGCAATTTACAACATATCCATAAATAAGACTCGACTAGACACGGTCTGTAGATAACCCTAGGACAGAACTACTCTTATACCACTTTTGTCACAACCCAAACTGATGGGCCGCGACGGGAGCCCGAGTCCTACCTGTCGAACACCCTTAAGCATGGGACTAAGATATATACATGAATAACATCTGCTTAATTACGAGAATAATATACATGAAGATAACGTGCCCAAAAGGCATATGTACATATACGTGCAACATACATAGGGCGAGCCAACAAGGCTGCTATAGACAACTATATACCTCAAAACTGGAAGCCGGTAAGGCCATATACTATCCAACTAGACCTACTGTCTACAGACCTCTAATAGAAATATAACTGTACAAAAATGGGACAGAGCCACGTCATATTTATATATGTATACAAGCGTATCGTACCAAATCAAAAGCAACTCCGGATCAAGTAGAGCACGCCAACTCTCGCTGATCAAGGATCCTAAGAAGGGGGACCATCATCTTGCCTACCTGCATCTGCAGGCATGAAACACAGGCCCCATAAAATAGGGCGTCAATACGAAAAATAAACTGAGTATATAAGGCATGAAAATCTGTACGTGAAAGGCATAGATGAAACATGGGATAAAGAAATCCATCTATAAATCTGAATAATTTTGTAATTTCTGAAACATTTATAATGTTATGCACATGCATATAAATGTCGTGTCATGCATGGGTATAGGTGTACATAACATCATCAAGCCACTGAGGGAATCCCATCATATCATCTCGGCCACTGTGGGAAACATCATCAATATATACCAACTGATCAAGTGGTGATGCATATATAACACCGTAACCTTTTTTACATATCCAATATAAATATAATATACATATATACGCGTATGTAACAGCATCTGGTCATGGGTCAATGTACATGTATAAATGCATGAAGTGCATAAGAAATACGGTAATAAAATTTCTCGAATTCCATAAAAATCAATATACATTTCGGATAAACTTTATCAAATACGTATTTTTCTGGGACCCATGAATAAACGATAGAATAATAAGACTTATGGGAGGAGTAGAATAAACACATCTCTAGCATTTCTACGAATTGAATAATCTATGGAAGTTATGCATTTGCTCGTTTCGTTTATGCCGTATAGATCATGCCAAAAATAAAAAATGATGGCTTTAACATACCTGTTCAAAATCACACATTTTTTCATACCCTTCCTGAGATATACTAAAGATGCAGCGAAAGAGCTTAAAAGCTACACCAGGTTTTTTTTATCTTTTTCCCTCGTTTAGCTGCATTTGCCAAATTGCATGTAATATCCCAACCTCTGAACTCATACTACATTGGTTTCAATATGATAACAATTCCCCTCAATAATCTTTAGGAAAAATGAATGGCCTTTTTAACCACACTAGAGAACAAAGAAACATCAAATGACAAAGATCATAATTTGAATTCACTAAAGATGGCATGCGTTCTGTTCTTTAGAAAATTTCCTAACTATCACTTCACTCCTTAAGTTCTAATTGTAGTAGATAGACTAAGATTGGTGCTATTGATTGTAGTAATGTGTAAGACATATCTCAAAAGCTACTTATTCAAGTTTTGTTGTAGTATCTTGCCACCTAATTAAAGGTGACTTAAGAGTTATCTTTTTGGAAGGTGGCTTGCTGCCACGTGGGGTTGGGTAGAGGGGGAGGATTTTAGTTTTTATCCACTTATTAGGTAATTAGGTAATGTCCTGTTACTCATAATTAACCAATTACCCGCATAATTTAAAAATTACCTCAAATTACTTAAAATTCTACTTATTTTTAATATACTTTATATATACTTTATACATTATACTACCGTGGTCATATGGTACCTTGCATGGTACTAGTTTATAATTATCGGGTATTATAGTTTATAATTATCGGGTATTATTGCTCAACCCGTATTTTATCCTAAATTGGCCACTTTCAACGAAACTCATTTTCTTTAGTTCGTGTACCATTTATCCTTCATGACACTTACTTATCGCTTGTTATAAATAGCGTAAATACATTAACCTCAAGATAATCTCACCCCGAGTCTGCGTTAATTAACTGAGGATGAAAATGTTAGCGTATGAAAACGCGAGATGTAACATTTATGGTAAATTTCCGTTGTTTAATCATGTAATTAGTGAAGATTAGGGGTGATAATGAGGGATTAGTGCTTGGGATTTTGGAGAGTTTGATTGAGGATTTGAGGGGTCAAATGGAGTCGGATTTTGGTTAATCTTGTATGTATTGACTTGTGAGTAAAAGGGATTTCTAGTTTTGCGATTTTTTCCGGTTTTCGAGACGTGGGCCCGGGGGCCGGGTTTGAGTAGATTTCAGAATTTTGGTCTAAATTGATAGTTTTTCGTGTGGAATTCATTCCATTAGCGTATATTGATGGTATTATTCTGGTTGTGAATAGATTCGGAGCGATTGGAGGCCGTGTCGAGGGGCAAGAGCATCGCGAAGTAGAGGTTTGACCGATTTGAGGTAAGTAACGATTGTAAATCTAGTCCTGAGGGTATGAAACCCCGATTTTGGGATTGTTTTACTATTTTGATGTGACGTGCATTCTAGGTGACGTACGTGTGGGCATGCACCATTGGGGATTGTGATTTGGTCTATCCCGTAGCAACTATAAGTTGCGTATTTGGTTGGAACTATATGATACTTATGTGTTTTAGAAAGAATTTCTGTAAATTGGGCCGAATGCCATATTTGGGCCTTATGCCAGAGCTGTTTGGACCCTTAGGAGACTTTTTCTTATTTTTCTCTCACTGTTTTTTGTTGAAATTGATACTCAGTCATGTTATACTTATTGATTTCATAACTCAGACTTTATTACTCTGTTTTGATACATATAAAAATGTTGATTTGGGCTGAGTAACCTGTTTTTACTGATAGCCCGAGTGGCTTGAGAGGTTTATGACTGAGTAAGGCCGAGTGCCTGATTTGTGAGGATATTTATGGGATAGGGCTGCATGCCGCAACATGTTGTTACCTATTCATGATTGAGTGAGGCTGAGGGCCTGATTGATTTATGCTCTAAGGTGGCTTGTTATAGAGAATGGGCTGAAGGAGCCCCTTCGGAGTCTGCACACCTCCAGTGAGCGCGAGTACCCTGATTGTGAGTGATGGTGAGGTATGTACGAGGGGCTGTATATGAGTGATGTTTTGCTTGAGGGGCTGGTTATGTTTTCATCATTTTTGCTCACTGTTACACTGGGTCTCTGTTTGAGAACTATCAAAAAATATCTTCAAATGATTTTATTGAAACTGAGTTTAAACGAAATGATTTGATTCAAACCCTGCTTTTAAAAGCCTATTGTATTCTTGCTGAGATATCATGATATGAACTTTATATGTTTTAATGCTCGTCAGTGCTTCTCAATCTTTATTTACTTTGGTTACTTACTGAGTTGGCGTACTCACGTTACTCCCTGCACCTTGTGTACAGATCTAGACGTATCAGGATACGGTAGCGGTTGTTGACTATTCCAGCCATAGATCTTCTCGGAGTTAGCAAGGTAGTGTTGATACCCAATTTTTCCCCATATATTTTAAATATGCATAAAGCTTTCAAAATAGCATATATATGCATATATAAGCATGCACAAGGATTTCATTATTTTTTCCATAATTTTAAGGGCTTAAATTGATTTATTTTCTCCCTTTTTATCCATAAAATCCCCAATAATTACTTCCAAAATTATTGTTTTGATAATTCATTTATTGGATTTCTATATTTATGCCAAAATATGGCTAATGTAAGTTTTATGTATTTTTACAATTACATTTAGTATTTTTTAAGCTAAATTGCATATAATTGCAATGTTAGCCCATTTTAAGATATAATTATATTTTATATGCATAAAATTGGTTCCTATATTTTTCAAATGTTAATTGTGTGTTTTAAATCATTTGGCACCTTAAATTATTTCCTAGAAACTACCTATTATTTCTATAAATTAAAATAGGGAAAAACTAGCTATTTAAATAACAACCACATTTGGCTTTCAATTATAGCCAAATCAGACCCCCATTCCCAACCCAATTTTACAATTGATAACCTGACCCATACCCTATTAACCCTTACCCAAAATCGGAACCCACCTACCCATTTGAATCCTGACCGTTGATCTCCCAGATCAACGATCCAAATAACTCCCTTCCTTTTTTAATTCTAACCAACCCCCTAACTCTATTCATTTCTCCAATCCGCCGCCTTCAGATGCTCTACCATCTCCATTCTTCTCTCAAACCTAACCCTAGACTCCTCTACTCACCTCCTTATCCGGTCATCTCCGGCGACTATCTCTCAAGCCCCAAGCCTCCAATGGTCACTCCACCGCCTTGCTCCTCATCTCTAAGGCCCTCAAGGGTCCTAGGCCATGTCAATTTAGACCTAGGGTTTTTGATTCTGCTGTTCGAGGATTCTCTGGTGTGATTTTGGGAAAACTCACACCATGTGTGTTACGATTTGTGAAGTTGCAACAGGTTCTTTCGATTTCTACTTAGGTTTCCTTTTGAAACCCTAACTCTCTTCTGGATTTCTCAGATCTATGTTATTTTCATACTTTAAGCTTGATTCCTTCTATGATTTTCTCATTCACGATCTTTCTTCTGAAAGATCTTCTACTCTAAACCGTTTTTACTTTCTTTGAAAACTAGGGTTTCTCGGAGTTCTTTCTATACCTGTTTCGGCCAGTTTCTTTATGATTAAACCTTTTTACCTTGTTTATTTTGACAGATTCTATGTTCCTACTGCTTTTTAAACTCGACTCTATTAAAAGCCCTAATTTTTAAAAAATTTCATTGCTTTGGTTCTGTGTGTTAGCATGATTTTCTTTGCCTTGGCTCTGTGTGTTAGCATAATTTTCTTTTCCTTGGTCTTGTTAATATCTCGTGGTCACTATGCTTCGAATATGATCTGCTGAATCTTTAGCCTACTTATATCACCCCTATATGACTGTGTTTCCTCATCTCTTGTTTCTTTCTGCCTATATAATTGACCTTGTTTGTTTGCTACTTCTGTTCATTCGTCTATATTTATATGTTGCAATATGCAGAATCATGACTCCCCATGATTGATTTTGATTTTCCTTAACTTTTGGTAATTGAAAGATTTTCCTTCGAAGCCTTAGAATTCTACTCGTTTGTTTGAATTAACTGATTTTTTTACCTTATTTACTATGGTACTTTATTTACTTAGCCCTTCCTTAATTGTTTTTTTTTCTGAATTTGGTCCTAATTGGCTACTCTATGCCTATTGAACCTGGCTCCTTTCCTTATTTAATCATGCACTGATTCTTCTTCCTGCCTTATATGGTACTGAATTTTTTCGTTTGATCTTAATTTCCTTAACTTAAGGAAGTACTTCCTTGATTCTCTAATTGATTGATTCCGAGTTCCTAAATTAGTGTACTACTATGATTTTTACCTTATTCTACTGCCTACTTTCAACTATAAATTCTCTAAGTTTCACAAACAAGATGAACACTTGGTTTTCAAAACTATTTCTCTTACTAGAAAATCTCTGCTCCCCCCCTCTCTTGTGTTATTTGCTACTATCAGCCGGCTGCAAGCCAAGGCTAATCATTCTGTGCTCTTTGGTTTTTTCATTATGCTCACTTCTATCTTCAATGGTATGTCCTAGTTTTGATTTAAAGCCTCAACAACAACATGTTTCTCTTGTTGCTTCAATTTCTCTTATTTCAAGTCTGCTTCTACTTGTGGTTGTTGTAAAACTTGTAGTTGAGTTACATCACTAGCATGCTATTATGTCTCCCTTTCCCTTTAGATAAATGCATTCCCTTATGTGTGTTTAAAAGCATGCCTTGTCAGTTGTCTTTTACCTCTTGTGTGCTTACCACCTTATGAATCCCCAAATCCTTGTCACCCCTTCTATGTGTTTGTATTCTCCTTGACTGGTTTGTGACTATGCCAGTGTCAACTATCTCTGATCATGTTTTAAACCAGTCTTAAGAACCTTGTTGGGTTATGCAGCCAAAAGTTTATGTATCCCCAAACCCCTTGACCCTTATGTGACTATTGAATTATGAAAACTAGTTGTGTGTGATCTTTTACTAAGGTGTTTTAAGCTTGTTTACTACAACAACCTCTTTTCAAGTAATCTATGATGCTTTACTAATTGTTTTCAAAACAGACTTTTAAGTCCAGTCCTTAATAAACTTCTTTCAATAGGTGTCCTACACTTTCATTCTTTCAATAGATACCCAATTTTCCCCTAAATATTATAAATATGCATAAAGGCTTTCAAAATAGCATACATATATATATATATATATATATATATATATATATATATATATATATATATATATATATATATATAAGCATGCACAAGGATTTTATTATTTTTCCAATAATTTTAAGGGCTTAAATTGATTTATTTTCTCCCTTTTTATCCATAAAATCCCCAATAATTACTTCCAAAATTATTGTTTTGAGAATTCATTTATTTGATTTCTATATTTATACCAAAATATGGCTAATGTAATTTTTATGTATTTTTACAATTACATTTAGTATTTTTTAAGCTAAATTGCATATAATTGAATTTTAGCCCATTTTAAGATGTAATTATATTTTATGTGCATAAAATTGGTTCCTATATTTTTAAAATGTTAATTATATGTTTTAAATCATTTGGCACCTTAAATTATTTTCCAGAAACTACCTATTATTTCTATAAATTAAAATAGGGAAAAACTGGCTATTTAAATAACACCCACATTTGGCTTTCAATTATAGCCAAATCGGACCCCCATTTCCACTCCAATTTTACAATTGATAACCCGACCCATACCCAAACCCGGAACCCACCTACCCATTTGAATCCTGACCATTGATCTCCCAGATCAACGGTCCAAATAACTCCCTTCCTTTTTTAATTCTAACCAACCCCCCTAACCCTATTCATTTCTCCAATATGCCACCTTCAGATGCTCTTTAATCTCCACTCTTCTCTCAAACCTAACCCTAGACTCCTCCACTCACCTCCTTCTCTGGTCATCTCCAGCGACTATCTCTCAAGCCCCAAGCCACCAATGGTCACTCCACCGCCTTACTCCTCATCTCTAAGGCCCTCAAGGGTCCTGGGCCATGTCGATTTGGACCTAGGGATTCTGATTATTCTGTTGAAGGCTTCTCTGGTGTGATTTTGGGCAAAATCACACCATGTGTGTTACGATTTGTGAAGTTGCAACAGGTTCTTTCGATTTCTACTTAGGTTTCCTTTTGAAACCTTAACTCTCTTCTGGATCTCTCAGATCTATGTTATTTTCATGCTTTAAGCCTGATTCCTTCTATGATTTTCTCATTCACGATTTTTCTTCTAAAAGATCTTCTACTCTAAACCGTTTTTACTTTCTTTGAAAACTAGGGTTTCTCGGAGTTCTTTCGATACCTGTTTCGACCAATTTCTTTATGATTAAACCTTTTTCCCTTGTTTATTTTGACCGATTCTATGTTCCTACTGCTTTTTAAACTTGACTCTGCTAAAAGCCCTAATTTTTAAATTTTTCTTTGAAAACTGCTCAAGCTGCCAAGCAGGCAGCTTACCCACCTGCTTGGAGAATTGAGGCGGTGGTCTTATCCCTTTATATCTCATCAACAACGCAGATGCTACTCAAACAAAACCACTCTCAACATCTCCAAAATCATTCCTAACATATCTCATGAGCATAAGTACCAAACTCAAGGAAACAACAACTCAAATCATCATCAAAGATGTTAAAGACTACAAGAGAATGCTTCTATGGTGTTGTGGTGTGATTGAGGGCTATAGTGAGCTAAGTTGAGATAGGGTTTCGAGTTGTATCTGCTATAAAAGGTATGTATAACATCTTCTTGATTGTGCCTAAGGTTAAGCTTGTGTTGGTTGTGTTGATTAGGTGAAAAAACCATAACATGCACTTAAATGAACATGGGATACTGTTGTCTTTTTGGTTGGACTTGTTGTGGCCAAATATATGGTTTGTGGTGGTTGGAAATTGTGAGAAATAATATGATAATATTGTGGCTGCTGTTTTTAAGCTTCCTTGGGTGTTAAGTAAGTTGATTGAAGAAGAAAAGATGAAAAACAAGTGATTGACGATAAAATTTTAGGTGCTAGACGTATAGGGCTATTTTGGAAGGCATTTTATGGATGTTTTAAACTATAAGTATGATGTTCTAAAGGTTTTAAACTAATTTATGGAATAAGAGTTGGATTCAATTTATATATTCTTATGAGCATAAATGAGCTTGTTGCTTAATATGATTGTTAAGATAATCAGAGCAACTCATATTGGATTATATTGTTGTTGTTGCTATTGTTGGTTATAGTTGTTGTTGTTGGGTTGTTGATGACCCTTAGTTGTCTTTGGGATGTATTAAAAATAGGAGAGTTGCTGCCCAATTTTCCTTAAGTCATACAACTAGCCAAATACGATGGTATGATATTAAATGTTAACGCCAAAATCATTTCATTTATTGTAGATGCAAGAAGTTGTTTTGAACTTGGTTGAGTAATAATGAATAAATCATACATGTATGTTAAAGCTAATCCTTCTTTATTTTGGCATAATCCAAGTAACGATCCGTAAACATAATGATATTTCATAAGTGGTTCTACTCTTAGAATTTAAGGATACATATGTTATTCATTCTCGTGAAGTGTTATTCAAGAGATTGAATGTGGTTATAGAAGAGTCGCATATGTGCACATACAAGGACAGAGTCGTACATGCTACATGGTAGCAATAGTTACAAGATTTCAAGATATCTATCCTGTCACTACCATAGAATTCAAAAGCACACAAGAACGCCTTGATGAAAGTACTAAGCGAGGCTTATGTACCTAATAACATCACTGGTGGGGAAATGGCAAACATGGTCAGTCAGGTGCTAGAGAGCCATAAGATTATTTTCCACGAAGATGAGCTACCGCCCGAAGGTCTGAATCACAATCGAGCATTACACATCACGGTACAATTTGAAGACAAATTCATTTCCAGGGTCTTGGTTGATAGATGTTCGAGTCTAAACATTTGTCCGTTGGACACCTTGAAAAGGTTGGACAAAGGTTTCCATGAAATACGGATCGAAAGCATGAATGTGAGGCTTTCAATGGGTCACAGAGGGCCACGATCGGGGAAATCAACCTTTCCTTGCAGATGGGGCCAACTTGGTTCGATGTTGTATTCCAAGTGCTTGACATACCAGCCTCATATAACCTTTTGTTGGGCCGCCCATGGATCCATGTTGCTGGAGCCGTGCCCTCTACACTACATCAAGCCATAAAATTTGAATGGAATCATCAGGAGGTAATCATTCATGGAGATGGGAGTAACACCATCTATACCAGTCAAACCATCCCGGTCATTGGACATAGAAGAAGACTAGGAAGAGAAACTTATCATTAGATTGAACGGGTCAATGTCGTCGAAAAGGATAAGTGGTGGAGTAACAAAATAGAGAGCATACTAGCATGGTCCGGATATGAACCCGGCAAAGGGTTGGGAAAGAACCTCCAAGGCATAACCAAGCCGATACGGCTGAAAAATCATGGTACCACCTTTGGGCTCGGATACCAGTATACATGGCAGGAGTATAGGGAATGGTCGCCTCCATGACGTGGACCATGTTACCCTCTTGAGAAACCGATACCTCGTTTGGAACAAGCTTTCCATCAGGCAGACACAATATGGGGAACTGCTAAAGAAGAAGCACTAGCTGGGCTGAAGGATCTGTTCTTGGAAGATGAGGATATGGACTGCAGTGCCATAATTGAGGAGGAGGAGGAAGAAGGCCCTCCATTCAGACTGTGGCAAAGGGAGCTATTCTCAGAAACTGGACCGCCACACCATCCCGATCCCGCTGAGTCCCTAGGTAGCTTGGCAGAATTTATAGCCGTTCTAGGCATTTTTAAATTTCCAGCAATTTTGTTTTATGATTTCTTTGTTTCAAAATAAATGCTCGATCTACCGAGCCAAGCTTTGTTCGAACAATTTTCTCAGTTCTAATCAAATGCATTTACCCTTTATCATTATTCATTACTATTTTTTATACTTTTCCTTTCTACAGTGTTATTATTACTTTTCCTGATGAACCAGTGACTGTGACATGTATTGAGGCAACGCAACATGAGAATAGTTACGCAGAGGAAGAAGATGAGATACCCGAGGAAATTATACATAATTCCAAGAAAGTCATCGCAGATTTTGTCAAGGACCGTATTGTCTGCCGATTCAGAATCCCTGAGTCCATTATTACCGACAGCGCTGTCAATCTCAACAGTGATATGATGAAATCTATATGTGAAACTTTCAAAATCAAGCACAAGAATTCCACTACCGACAGACCTCAGATGAACGGAGCCATAGAAGCTGTCAACAAGACATTAAGAAAATACTAAGGAAAATGGCAGAGAATCACAAGCAGTGGCATGAAAAGTTACCCTTTGCTCTGTTAGGGTACCACACCATAGTTCGCACGTCAACTGGGGAAACCCCCTACATGCTGGTCTAGGGTACCAAAGTTGTCATCCCAGCCGAGGTGGAAATTCCTTCTTTAAGAGTCATACAGGAAGCTGAACTCAGCAATGCAGAATGGATAAGAAGTCACTATGAACAATTGGCCCTTATCGATGGAAAGAGGATGAACGCAGTATGCCACGGCCAACTCTATCAGAACAGAATGGCTAGAGCTTTCAACAAAAGGGTCAAACAGAGACAGTTCGCACCAGTGCAGCTGGTATTGAAGAAACTTTTTCAACACCAAGATGAAGCCAAAGGGAAATTCTCTCCTAACTGGCAAGGTCCTTATATGGTTCACAGAGTACTAACAGGAGGAGCACTTATACTTGCAGAAATGGATGGAGAGATCTAGCCAAAACCAATCAATTCGGATGCAGTCAAGAGATACTATGCCTAGAATCATTTCACATTTTCCTTTCTAATGTAATTGAACTATGCTTGACCAGATTCCCGTTTAAGAGGGGATACGTAGGCAACCTTATGTGTTCGGTCATATCATAATAAAATTCTCATTTCTCCCCCCCCCCCGAATCAGAAACTAGGCAGAATTTTGAGGAGGGACCTCAAAATTCCGAAGCAAGTCTAGCCAACGCCGTCGTGTGCCAGGAAGTCAGTCATCAGCCAAACTGGGGCAGAATTTTGAGGAGGACCCTCAAAATTACAACATAAGAGAGTTGCAATGCCTTTGAAATGTGTCACGGTCGCCAGTTCATCAAAAGTTACTTGATATACCAGTACATTTCCAAAACAATTCTATTTTTATCAATAAATGCATATGTTTTCGAAAAATTCTATTTTTTATAATAGTCAGGTGCTACCTAGGGGAACTCGAAGAGGTCTTCCAAAGTGGAGCAAGGCAAGGCCGGCGGAGGAAGTAAGAAACAACCTCCCCTCATGAAACTTACGATTTTTTATTGAACGCAGGCGCATTTGACGATAGCACAAAACAAATTCACCATCCATCCGGTTGTTAGACGCTGAACCTATCCTAGCTAAGATACGCTCTGCCCTTATCTGTTATTTTCTCTTTGCACGAGTCTAATCCTTGACTCCACACATGCATGAGTATAATCCTTGAATCCACATTTGCATGAGTCTAATCCTTGACTCCACATTTGCATGAGTCTAATCCTTGACTCCATATTTGCATGAGCCTAAGCCCTGACTCCACATTTGCATGAATCTAATCCTTGACTCCATATTTGCATGAGTCTAATCCTTGACTCCATATTAAATCCTTGACTCCACATTTGCATGATTCTAATCCTTGACTCCATATTTGCATGGGTCTAAGCCCTGACTCCACATTTGCATGAGTCTAATCCTTGACTCCACATTTGCATGAGTATAATCCTTCACTCCATATTTGCACGAGTCTAAGCCCTGACTCCACATTTGCATGAGTCTAATCCTTGACTCCATATTTGCATGAGTATAAGCCTTGGATCCACATATGCATTAGTCTAATCCTTGACTCCATATTTACATGGGACTAATCCCTATCCCGAATTTTGCATGAGGTTAAGATCTACCTCCATATTTGCATAAGGCTAAGTGATCCCTTCTCCTCGCATGAGACTAAGCTCTGTCTCCAATCTTGCATGAGCCTAGTCCCTGACTCCATATTTGCATGGGTATAATCCTTGCCTCCCCGCTTGCATAAGGCTAATCCTTGCCTCCCCACTTGCACGGGACTAAACATTGTCCCTCTTTGCACCAATATTGCTCTATTTTCTACTACTATCTACTTGCTTATCAATCGGGCTAAGCTCTGCCCTCCACTTCGCAAGACTAAGCCTTGTCTTGTTACATCATATTATTTCATATCATGGGCTAAAACATCGCCAATTTGTCCAAGGGTGTCATAGTCCAAAGGCACCATCCTCATAGCCTGAAGACACCATGCCATGGCCTGAGGATCTCTCAAATTTGCATATCATTATTCAAAGGCGTCATGGTTAGGAGGCACCATTTTCATGGCCCGAGAACATCATTTTATAGCCTGTGAATCCCTCATTAAACAATTCATGGCCTAGGACGTCATGGTCCAAGGACGTCATCTTTACTCGTCCGAAGACAGCCTTCATTGTCCAAAGGGAATTAGCATCATGTTTAAATTTTCGCAAATACGTTTGTAGCATCTTTTGTCTGCAGGTAACCAGTAAGAAACTGCTATCCTAGCAGGAGATATATCACTCGAGTTCCATCCAATCGTCTCGAGCCTTAACCACGCATCGTAACCGCTTTCACATTTTGTGTCCGTTCTTGCAATAAATTCATCGGCATACTCCGCGAGTGAATCCAGAACTACACATGGCTTGATTCTTGTTAAACCAGGGATATATAGGCAACTTGTAAATTAGAGCTCGGCCTCTATCTTTCAGAACATTCCATCCGGTCAAAATTGGTCATCATTTCTTTACCCGAAAACTTTTTCATCCTTCCCGGGTAAAGAGGGGCAGCTGTTGATACCCAATTTTTTCCATATATTTTAAATATGCATAAAAGCTTTCAAAATAGCATATATATATATATATATATGTATATATAAGCATTCACAAGGATTTCATTATTTTTCCAATAATTTTAAGGGCTTAAATTGATTTATTTTTTCCCTTTTTATCCATAAAATCCCCAATAATTACTTCCAAAATTATTGTTTTGATAATTCATTTATTGGATTTCTATATTTATGCCAAAATATAGCTAATGTAATTTTTATGTATTTTTACAATTACATTTAGTATTTTTTTAAGCTAAATTGCATATAATTGCATTCTTAGCCCATTTTAAGATATAATTATATTTTATGTGCATAAAATTGGTTCCTATATTTTTAAAATGTTAATTATGTGTTTTAAATCATTTTTCACCTTAAATTATTTTCTATAAATTGCCTATTATTTCTATAATATAAAATAGGGAAAACTGGCTATTTAAATAACAGCCACATTTGGCTTTCAATTATAGCCAAATCAGACCCCATTCCCAACCCAATTTTACAATTGAGAAACCGACCCATACCCTATTAACCCATACCAAAACCTGAAATCCACCTACCCATTTGAATCCTAACCATTGATCTCCAGATCAATGGTCCAAATAATTCCCTTCCTTTTTTAATTCTAACCAACCCCCTAACCCTACTCATTTCTCCAATCTGCCACCATCAGATGCTCTCCCATCTCCACTCTTCTCTCAAACTTAACCCTAGACTCCTCCACTCACCTCCTTCTCTGGTCATCTCCAGCGACTATCTCTCAAGCCCCAAGCCTCCAATGGTCACTCCACCGCCTTGCTCCTCATCTCTAAGGCCCTCAAGGGTCCTGGGCCATGTCGATTTGGACCTAGAGATTTTGATTATACTATTCAAGGCTTCTCTGGTGTGATTTTGGGCAAAATCACACCATGTGTGTTACGATTTGCGAAGTTGCAACAGGTTCTTTCGATTTCTACTTAGGTTTCCTTTTGAAACCCTAACTCTCTTCTGGATCTCTCAGATCTATGTTATTTTCATGCTTTAAGCCAGATTCCTTCTATGATTTGCTCATTCACGAGCTTTCTTCTGAAAGATCTTCTATTCTAAATCATTTTTACTTTCTTTGAAAACTAGGGTTTCTAGGAGTTCTTTCTATACTTGTTTCGACCAATTTCTTTATGATTAAACCTTCCCTTATTTATTTTGACCGATTCTATGTTCCTACTACTTTTTAAACTCGACTCTGTTAAAAGCCCTAATTTTTAAAAAAATTCTTTGCTTTGGTTTCGTGTGTTAGCATGATTTTCTTTGTCTTGGCTTTGTGTGTTAGCATGATTTTCTTTGCCTTGGTCTTGTTAATCTCTCATGGTCACTATGCTTCGAATATGTTCTGCTGAATCTTTAGCCTACTTATATCACCTCTATATGACTGTGTTTGCTCATCTCTTATTTCTTTCCGCCTATATAATTGACCTTGTTTGTTTGCTACTTTTGTTCATTCGTCTCTATTTATATGTTGAAATATGCAGAATCATGACTCCCTATGATTGATTCTGATTTTCCTTAACTTTTGGTAATTGAAAGATTTTCCTTCAAAGACCTAGAGTTATACTCGTCTATTTGAATTAACTGATTTCGTTACCTTATTTACTATGGTACTTTATTTACTTAGCCCTTCCATAATTGGTTTTTTTCTGAATTTGGTCCTAATTGGCTACTATATGCCTACTGAACCTGGCTCCTTTCCTTATTTAATCATGCATTGATTCTTCTTCCTACCTTATATGGTACTGAATCTTTTCGTTTGATCTTAACTTAACTTAAGGAAGTACTTCCTTGATTCTCTAATTGATTGATTCTGAGTTCCTAAATTAGTGTACTACTATGATTTTTACCTTATTCTACTACCTACTTTCAACTATAAATTCTCTAAGTTTTCACAAACAAGACGAACACTTGGTTTTCAAAACTACCTCTTTTACTAGAAAATCTCTGCTCTCCCTCTCTCTTGTGCTATTTGCTACTATTAGTCGGCTGCAAGCTAAGGCTAATAATTCTGTGCTCTTTGGTTCTTTCATTATGCTCACTTCTATCTTCACTGGTATGTCCTAGTTTTGATTTAAAGCCTCAACAAAAACATGTTTCTCTTGTTGCTTCAATTTTTCTTATTTCGAGTCTGCTTCTACTTGTGGTTCTATTGTGAAACTTGTAGTTGAGTTACATCACTAGCATGTTATTATGTCTCCCTTTCCCTTTAGATAAATGCATTCCCTTATGTGTGTTTAAAAGCATGCCTTGCAGTTGTCTTTTACCTCTTGTGTGCTTACCACCTTATGAATCCCCAAATTCTTATCACCCCTTCTATGTGTTTGTATTCTCCATGTCTGGTTTGTGACTATGCCAGTGTCAACTAGCCCTGAGAATGTTTTAAACTAGTCTTACGACCCTTGTTGGGTTATGCAGCCAAATGTTTATGTATCCTCAAACCCCTTGACCACCTATGTGACTATTAAATTATGAAAACTAGTTGTGTGTGATCTTTTCCTAAGGTGTTTTAACCTTGTTTACTACTCCAACCTCTTTTCAAGCAATCTATGATACTTTACTAATTGCTTTCAAAACATACTTTTAAGTCCAGTCCTTAATAAACTTCTTTAAATAGGTGTCCAACACTTTCACTTTACTCTTAGTTAATAAGTTCTTCCCCCTCTAATATGTGTACTGCCTTGGGATCCTCTTGAGAACCCTCTAAACTCTGGCATACTGAGGCTGGCCTTTCCACACTGCACTGGTTCAATGCTTGGCTATTAAGTCTAGGTGTAGGCATTGCCTGAGGTACTTGAGACCCTTAGGGAACTTTGATGCACCTAGACTCTAATTTGTCTATGAGAATGAGGTTTGAAAGGCCATTGGAGGCTTTGGGAAATTTGGCCCTGATTGAAGGCTCTCTATAGAATAGCTTCTTGATTTTCTATTTCCCTTACGTAATTCATTTGTTGGCCTGTAATATTTTGTAAACAGATATTCAGGGTAATTTAGTAAAAGGGGTGGGTAGATGTATACTTTGTGGGGTAATATGGGTAGAAATCTTGCTCTTAGGATTTTAATTTCAAATCTGCCTGATTTATTCAATAGAAAACATGTTCATAGGGTATGACTCTTATTGAATCTGATTTCATTTGCATAATAGACATCATGCCTATAGATTTTCACTTTTAAGGTTGTTTGCATCAGATAGAAACCATGTCATAAATCCAGCATTTGTCATGTTAGAAACCATGTTTCTAGGTTCCAAGCCATCACGTTTTAAATCAGTTCAAGTATAGATACCATGCTTATAGGACATAATTCTGATTCAGTAAGTCTCTCACATGTTACTGCAAATTGGCTAAAGCCAGTAATATGCCTAGATACCATGCCTATAGGGATTTCTTTTCACAATTACGTATGAAATCTAATTAGCCCAATAAGTCAATTTCATTTCACCTAGCTTGCTTCTTAAAACCAGTCTTAATAAGTGTCAACATTTTCTAAAACTAGTCTTTTCAAAATTGCTTTAATCTCATTAGATATCCTGCCCATAGGTACTAAAAGGGGCTATTTCAAAAACTTGTTTGTTTCTGCATTAACATAGACACAATACTGCATATAGGCAAACCTTAGGGCATTTTTAAAACCTGCATTTCTCTGAAGCTATTTTTGTCATTCAAAGTTCTAATTTCAATAAGCTTTTAAAGAAGAGGCCCTAGGCAGCTACTAGGTTATAAATTATGTATCTGAAAGTTCAGTATGTTTCTGCATATTCACTAAGAGATCCTGCTTTAGGACTTTGACTAATAAAGATCTTAACTGTGTTTGAGTAGTGTTGATTGTATGTTTATTTGAGGAGGAAACTTTGAGCCTTTTAATCGCTCCCATTATGTGTGAAAGTCCTAAATGTTTTGACTATCGCCTTAGAATTTTTTTCCTTTCTAAACCTTAGGGGTACGTCTAGAACTACCTATAGGTAGAGGTCCTAACTCCCTCTGGGACCATTAAGAAGGGACGGGTAGCAGCACACAATAGGAATCATTGACCAAACACTCGTTTTGCATGACCAATAAGTGGATGGGAAGGGTAGACATGGGATATGATGACTACACGTTAATGTCACGTGTAGCCCCTCATGGAGGAGTGTTTACCGAACATTGTGTGGGGTGATCCTATAGGATAAACAACCTAGGACCCGTCCTTACCCTAAATCCTCTCCTTGTTTAAAACTTTGTTTGTTTATAGTTCGTTCAAACCTTTATTTCACTACTTGAATTATTCAATATGCTTTACAAACAACTTATTTGATTCAACTATTTGTATGGACTAATTTGTGAATATATGTTCGGCCAGGACCCACAGTTTTGGAACAAGAGGGGTGCCTAACACCTTTCCCTCAAGGTTATTTCGAGCCATTACCCTAATCTCTGGTAATGCAAACCAACCCAAGAGTTAATCGCTCTAGATGCCCTAACGCACCATAATCTGTTAGGTGGAGACTCTTCAAATACCCAATTCCCAAAAGAAAACGAGTCATTACACCCCATAAATGTCGAAACTCGGACTTCTTCACCGCGAAGTGAAAAAAGGGGGCGCGACAGGTAGCTGCTGGCGATCGCAGCACTGCTCTTCTCCCTCCTATCTTCATGTAGTTGTTTATAGTTACATTTCCATATTTTGTTAGTCTAGTATATTTTTTGACAAATTGTAGTAGATGCTCATGACTAGTGACACCTAATGTCGGGTTTTTCTTTCCGCACTTTTGTTAATCAGATCTTCTTTATAAGCTATTATTATTAAATAGCATGTATTTATCTTTGAAATTAAAATATCGTGTTGTTTTTGATAAAGAGTCGGCTTTCCTAGTACCACAATAGGCGTCGTCACGACATGGTAGTTTTGGCCGTAACAAGTTGGTATTAGAGCCTAGGTTACATAGGTCTCACGGGTCATGAGCGAGTTTAGTAGAGTTTGCGGATCGGTACGGAGACGTCTGTACTTATCTTCGATAGGCTTCATAACCTTTAGGAAAACTTCACATTCTTTAATTCTTGTCGTGCGAATCTTTCGATTTTGGTAACTAAACTTCTATTATTCTATTCTCTCACAGATGGTGAGGACACATGCTATCGGTCAGGACAGACAGCCACCAGTACCACCAGTTGGGGCCGCGAGAGGTCAAGGTCGAGGTCGCGGTCGAGGCTGTGGTAGGGGCAAGGGTGTAGCTCGCACAACAGCTAGGGCAGCACCTACAAATCCACCAACCGCCCCAGGTCATGATCAGGTCCCAGATGTGGATGCTTTAGTGGGACCATATGTTACACCTCATGTTTCCATACGTGAAAGTAAGCCATAAGTAAATTGATGTAAGCTCAAAAAGGATGAAATCCTTCTACAAGGCTAAGGAAGGTTTATCGAAGTGTTTGATAAGTAGGATGAATAAGACTTGTTAATCATGATTTAAATGATTTTGAAGTCGTGATATGAATATATATGATGTTTGAATATGAAATATAAAGTTTGGGAAAATTGGATTTAACTCATGGAAAAATCGAGTTAAGATTTGCCTTGTAACGAACCGTTTTGAGAAATTAAATTCGTAAGATTTATGATGTCATCTTGCAAAATATCTCATTCCAAAATGAAGGTATTGGAAGATAGTTTCCAATGGTCCAAACCATTTATTCATACGACATCGGAGTAGAGAAATATAGATTTTTAAAATAGGGTTGTCAAGTCACGTTGCTGCACTTCGGAAAAACTAGCAGGTTTATAGGCAAAGTTGTGATGCGGTTTTCTCACAGTCTATAGAGAGTTACATGAGATCTTTATATGGAATTAAAGCCCTATGTATCTAGTTTCACATACTGCAAACCGTTTGTCAATACGATGTCGCAGTAGAGAGATACAAGTATCCGAAGCGGCACTGCTCAAGTTGCCAAGCAGGCAGCTTACCCACATGCTTGGAGAATTGAGGCGGTGGTCTTATCCCCTTATATCTTGTCAACAATGCAGATGCTATTCAAAACAAACCACTCTCAAGATCTCCAAAATCATTCCTAACATATCTCAAGAGCAAAGTACCAAGCTCAAGGAAACAACAACTCAAATCATCATCAAAGATGTTAAAGACTACAAGAGAATGCTTTTATGGTGTTGTGGTGTGATTGAGGGCTATAGTGAGCTAAGTTGAGACAGTGTTTCGAGTTGTATCTACTATAAAAGGTATGTATAACATCTTCTTGATTGTGCCTAAGGTTTATCTTGTGTTGGTTGGGTTGATTAGGTGAAAAAACCATAAGATGCACTTAAAGGAACATGAGATACTGTTGTCTTTTTGGTTGGACTGTTTTGTGGCCAAATATATGGTTTGTGGTGGTTGGAAATTGTGAGAAATAATTTGATAATATTGTGGCTTCTGTTTTAAGCTTCTTTAGGTGTTAATTAAGTTGATTGAAGAAGAAAAGATGAAAAACAAGTGATTGACGATAAAATTTTAGGTGCTAGACGTGTAGGGCTGTTTTGGAAGGCATTTTATGGATGCTTTAAACTATAAGTATGATGTTCTGAAGGTTTTAAACTAATTTATAGAATAAGAGTTAGATTTAATTTATATCTTCTTATGAGTATAATTGAGTTTTCCGCTTAATATGATTGTTAAGATAATCGGAGAAACTCATATTGGATTATATTGTTGTTGTTGCTATTGTTGGTTATAGTTGTTGTTGCTGGGTTGTTGATGACCCTTATTGGTCTTTGGTATGTATTAAAAATAGGGAAGTTGCTGCCTAATTTTTCTTAAGTCATACAACTAGCCAAATACGATGGTACGATATTATATGTTAACACCAATATCATTTCACTTATTGTAGATGCAAGAAGTTGTTTTGAGCTTGGTTGAGTAATAAGAAAGAAATCACACAGGTATGTTAAGGCTAATCCTTCTTTATTTTGGCATGATCCAAGTAACGATCCGTAAACGTAATGATATTCCATAAGTGGTTCTACTCTTAGAAGTTAAGGATGTCTATGTTATTCATTCTCGTAAAGTGTTATTCAAGCATGTATAAGTATGTATCTAGTTTCCTATTGTGGTATTTGATAAAGATGTTAATGTTCATAATGGTATTATATGCATCATTATTTACCACTAAGCTACAGTTGGTTGGGCAGTTATACATTTACTACCGAGCTACGGCCGGTTGGGCAGTCATGCATTTACCACCGAGGTATGGCTGATTGGGCAACTACACATTTACCATCGAGCTATGGCCAGTCGGGCAGTCATGCATTTACCACCAAGATATGGCCGGTTGGACAGTTATAAATTTACTATCGAGCTATGGTCGGTCGGGTAGTTACCACCGATCAGTTTGGCAGTCATGCATCGACATGGATAATTATTCCAAAGAAGATATATATATACATACATATAAGTATAATAAGTATGCATATACGGTAGCACTTCAGAGGTTCAGGTGATTCTTATATCTCTTTCATTAATGTTGACTTATTATTATGTTTTAGTTGTGCCTTATATGCTCGGCACATTATTTGTACTAACATCCTTTTTTTTGTGGACGTTGTATTCATGCCTGCAGGTATAGGTAATCAGTTTGTCAAGCCCTTATAGCAGACGAGGTTAGTATTCAACGAAGGATCGGTAGGACTCCACTTCATTCAAAGTGCATCCGAGTTTATAAGTCATCGTGTCAGAGTTTTGCTATAGACTTATGGTTAGGAGGGGGCCCATCCCATTTGATGTCGAATAATCTTAGAGGCTTTGTAGATAGAGGTTCATTTTTACATTATGTCACAGGCCTTGACGACCCATATGTATTCATGTATTATGTACAATGGTTTGCTGATACAGTCTTTGCCCACTTACATTTATACATTACAAGATGTGGCCATGTTGACCCATGATACTTACAAAAAAATAAGTTACAGAGTGGTTCACTCGGGCCAGCACAACATCGGGTGCCATCCACGCTTCCCCAGGTTTGGGGTGTGATAAAGTGGTATCAGAGCAGTTCTTTCCTAGGGATTCTACAAGCTGTGTCTAGTAGAGTCTTGTTTATGGGTGTGTAGTGCACCACACTTATAAGCAGGAGGCTATAGGGCATTTAGGACTGTTACTCTTTATTCTTACTTTAGATCGTGTGGTAGATCTCAGTTGTAAGAATTCGAACTCCTAAATTCTATTTCATTCATAATACAACGATACCTACATCTAGAAAGACAGTTGGTAAGAGATTGAATGTGGTTATAGAAGAGTCGCATATGTGCATATATAAGGACAAAGTCGTACATGCTATAAGGTATCAATAGTAACAAGATTACAAGAATTCCGACCATAGGTCGTGGTGTGAGAAAGAGGTCTGAAAGGGGGAATGTCCTAGCCTTTGGATTTATTCACAGAACAGTTGCCTAGATGGCAAGGAGAGTAGTAACGTATTCGCAAAAGTTATAAGTTATGATAATGATAAGTGCATCAGTCAACATTCAAGGATGAATGTTCCAAAGGGGGGAATGATGTTACACCCCATGTTTCCATACGTGAAAGTAAGCCATAAGTAAATTGATGTAAGCTCGAAAAGGATAAAATCCTTCTACAAGGCTAAGGAAGGTTTATCGAAGTGTTAAATAAGTAGGATGAATGAGTCTTGTTAATCATGATTTAAATGCGTTTGAAGTCGTGGTATGACTATATATGATGTTTGGATATGAAATATAAAGTTTGGGAAAAATTGGATTTAACTTACGGAAAATTCGAGTTAAGATTTGCCTTGTGACGAACCGTTTTGAGAAATCAAATTCGTAAGCTTTATGATGTCATTTTGGGAAATATCTCATTCCAAAATGAAGGTCTTGGAATGTAGTTTCCACGGTCCAAACCATTTATTTATACGATATCGAAGTAGAGAAATATTGATTTTTAAAGTAGGGTCGCCAAGTCACGTTGCCGCATTTCAGAAAAACTTGCAGGTTTATAGCGAATTTGCGATGTGGTTTTCTCCCAATCTATTGAGAGTTACATGAGATATTTATATGGAATTAAATCTCTATGTGTCTAGTTTCACAAGCTACAAACTGTTTGTCAATACGATATCGGATTAGAGAGATACAAGTGTCTGAAGTGGCATTGCTCAAGCTGCCAAGCAGGAAGCTTACCCACCTACTTGGAGAATAGAGGCGGTGGTCTTATCCCCTTATATCTCGTCGAAAATATAGATATTACTCACACAAAACCACTCTCAAGATCTCCAAAATCACTTATAACATATATCTAGAGCACAAGAACCAAACTCAAGGAAACAACAACTCAAATCATCACCAAATATGTTTTTAAAACTACAAGAGAATGCTTCTGTGGTGTTGTGGTGTGATTGAGGGCTATTGTGAGCTAAGTTGAGATAGGTTTTCAAGTTGTATATGCTATACAAGGTATGTATAAGATCTTCTTGATTGTTCCTAAGGTTAATCTTGTGTTGGTTCTGTTGATTAGGTGAAAAACCATAAGATGCACTTGAAGGAATATGGGATACGATTATCTTTTTGGTTGGACTGTTCTGTGGCTAAGTATATGGTTTGTGGTGGCTGGAAATTATAAGAAATAATTTGATAATATTTGGCTGCTGTTTTTAAGCTTCCCTAGGTGTTAATTAAGTAGATGGAAGAATAAAAGATGAAAAACAAGTGATTGACGATAAAATTTAAGGTGTTAGACGTATAGGGCTGTATTGGAAGGCATTTTGTGGATGTTTTAAACTATAAGTATGATGTTCTTAAGGTTGTAAACTAATTTATAGAATACGAGTTGGATTCAATTTATATCTTCTTATGAGTATAAACAAGTTTGTCGCTTAATATGATTGTTAAGATAATCGGAAACTCATATTGGATTATATTGTTGTTGTTGCTATTGTTGGTTATAGTTGTTGTTGTTGGGCCGTTGATGACACTTAGTGGTCTTTGGGATGTATTAAAAATAGGGGAGTTGCTTCCCGATTTTCCTTAAGTGATACGACTAGCCAAATACGATGGTACGATATTATATGTTAAAGGCAATATCATTTCACTTGTTGTAGAAGCAAGAAGTTATTTCGAGCTTGGTTGACTAATAAGGAAGAGATCATACAGGTATGTTAAGGCTAATCCTTCTTTTTTTTGCATGATCTAAGTAACGATATGTAAACGTAATGATATTCCATAAGTGGTTCTACTCTTAGCAGTTAAGGATGTTGTGAGCACGAGATTTTTGCCTCTCATGAATTACTCCTACAGAATCCCCAAAATTAGGATTTTTTTTTTTTTTTTAATTTGGGTTTTTAGGAATTAATTGCTCAATTTTCGTGTTTGTTTACATTTTTGTGTGCATAATTAATTTTATTTAAATCAAGAAAAATAGCAAAAATATCACGCATTGCATTTAGGATTTAATTTTATATTTTTTAGATTAATTAGTAAATTAGTTTGTTTTATAAAATATGAAATTCACAAAAAAATAGTTCATTTTTGCATTTCAACTCTTTAATTTTGAATTTTATAGTTTTTCTTTAAATTTAGGATTTAATTAATTATTGTAAATACTATGAATGAGTGATTAATCTAATTTGGTAGATTAATTTAGTTTAAAAATTAATTTAGGATTTTATTTTTAATTTGAAAAGAAAGGGTTCGAAATTGAAAAAGAAAAAGAATAGAAATAAAAGAAAATTTCGATTTTTGGGTTGTTACAATTGAGTTTGTCCCATGCCCAAGTGTTAAACACCCATTACCCGTTCAAATTGCCCCACACTCGGCCCAGTCCAGTAAAACACCCGCTCCGGTTTCCCCTTCATCGAAACGACTCCGTCCCACTTAAAATGAATCTGGACCGTCGAGGTTTTTCTCATCCAACGGCTTGGAAGTGAGGTCGTTGGAGTATATATATGTCCAAACATCCCCCCTACCCCTGCCTCATCTCTCATTTTACCCTCTCCAACCAGACCTGAACCCTAGTAGCCGCCCTTGAACGCCCACCGCCTAAAGGTGGTGGAGCCACCACCAACCACCCTGAAATTAACACCCCACAATGTCCTCCACCTCCACATCCCAAATCCCCAAACAACTCCTCTCAAATCCTTCCAGAACTCCTCGAATTTCACATCAAAGATCGAAACCCTAGCACCGCCCTTATTTTCTCCAATGGCGGCGCTACCTCTGTTCAACCCCAAACTAACACCGGAGAACCTCCAGGGCTCCCTCACTCCAAATACCCATGTGTTTTCCCTCGAATCACCCTATCTTTCGTCGAATATTGAATCGGAGTTTGAAGTTTTAAAAGCCCAAAATTAGAATTTCTTGAATTTGTGGCATGCATGACCTTATGCTCCCGAATTTTCGAGTTTTCAAGGGTTAATTTGACATAAAGCAGTGTTGGTCGTTTGTTCTTGGCAAAGAACAAGTGATTTACACTGGTTGTGTTAAATCGAGATATCCAGTGTTGGTTTCAAGTTTAGTTGGTAAGTTTTCTTTATTTTTCTGTCCACTTTTGTTATTTCACCTCCTATTCCTCTTCTTTTCTTCTACTTTTCTTTAAATAGACTGGAAATTGGTCAAGGTTTGAACCTAGATTTTCCCTTCTCGATTGGTTCATGCTCTTATTTGTTCCGTTTGCTTTCTCAGTTTTTCCTTTCAAATTTTTGAATGTTGTTTTTTGATTTTTGTTTAGATTATTCACTCGCCATGCTTATTTGTTATTTATGACATTTAAGTTTTCTAATTTTTCTAGTCATATAATTAGTGTAATCAAATGTTGTTATTTCTAACTCATTATTTAGTTTAAAAGGAAATCAGTCATTTAATTTAGATTTTGGTTTTGAAATCATTTAATTAGTTTCTTCTGCTTTTCATGAATTACCAAATGGATTTCTGATTGGTTTTGGGCCTTAGGGTCATTTCTGACACATTTTTAAAGAAAGCTCGTTCGTCGTGGTTTGAGTCTTGGGTCAGACTTGACCCATGTGGTATGTTGAAGTAATTTGAAGGAGTTTAAAGGGTAGTTTAGGATTTTAGTTAAGGGGAATCTTGTTGAAACTGCCTGAGAAACTTCCAAAAGCTGCATGATATACTTACTTGACCAACAAGTCAGTAAATGATGGACTAAGCAGCAAAAAGGAAAATTGGAAAAGGACTAAAATGAAAAGATTGAACCCTTAAGGCTTCCCTAGTAACTTGCATATAAAGGCATAGTTACTTGGGGTTCCATAAAGATTTTTTTTTTTTAGATTTCGAGAAGGGAAAAAAATCTGAAAACAACTAAATGGCTGAAACTTTTTGCAGAAAACACTGTTTCATTGGGCTTTAGTTTTGAAATATGAAATCCTCTTCTTTCTGAATCGATTTCTTGATCATTTGAACTTAGAAATGGTTTGAGACTTATTCATTGAGGTTGGTTTAGAAGTCTGTTTGTTAGACTGTGCATTTGAAACTGATTTCTGGGCTGCAATACTTCATTTTCTGGGTTTGAAATTGCTTTGCGGGTTTGCTCTTTGTTACTGGACCTGCTGCTGATTCCCTGTTGTTTCTTGCTAATTCTTCACCCTTTTCTTTTGTCTTTTGTTCATCACCAGGTATTTCCTCAAACCATTGTCAACAAGTGACTAAGAACATGTATTCCAAATCGAGGCCTGATTGAATGCAAGCTGTTTTGGATTTCACTACATTCATTTCCTTTATTTCGTTAATGCTTTGTAATAGGTCCTAAACCACACATGTTGTCTCAGTTATCTCATACCTTTAATGTGCTATACAAGTGAATATGTGCTCTTAAGAGTTTTGGGTGTTAATTAATTCTCTAGATTTTGTTACTTTTGGTATTGAAAAGTTAGTTGGCTTAAAATCTTGTGTTATGTTTGTAAATTTAGTTAAGTATGAATATTCGTTAATCTAAAGTCAAGTTGCATCCTCAGTAGTAATTCAAGTTTTCCTGATGTATTAGTTGTTGGGTAGTGATGAGATTCATCAGCTTATGTTAAGTGCAGGGGTTTGTCTTGCTTTAGCATAAACTCGATCTTGAGTCTGAAACCATCAGTTTTGTTCGCTGCAAGTGTTGGGTTTCTCGAGTCTTGAATTCTGAAGTCACTTGCAGGGGAATAAGGCTTGTTCTTGTTGTCTGGACACGTTTTTGAGCCCAACAGGGCATTCTTTAGCTATTGGACTGTCTTGGTAGCAGATTTGACTCAAGGATGCATGAAAGATAAAATTAGAAATTTAGCTAGTTGATTTGTGTTAAATGGTTAAAATTCAGAAGTAAAAATGTCAGTTCAACTTCACGTTTCATATAGTTCTTGGTTAGTTGGTATTTAATTCATTTTGTACAATTGTTGATTCTAAAGTTCGGGCTTAAAGTAAGCCCAATTAATGGACATTTAATCCCCGATTCAATAGCATGTTCAGTGTCCTTGGACATCCATTCCTCACTGAGAATTGTGCTTATTTGGGCCCAAGCCTGAAGGCATTTTGAATTGGTTCATGTAGTTGTTATTTGCTGGAGCAATTTTTCTTTAAGATTAATTAGTTTAAATACTATGCCTATCAGTTAACAAGTAAGGCCAAATTTTTTTTTTAGTTAAAAATAATTAGAATTCCAATAAGCCTTCCTCAATTAATTAGACTCCTAAAATCGGGTTTGAGGTGTGTTGTACCAAATAAAATCTCAAAACGCACGACTCTCATTTCATTTAATTTTAATCCTTAGAATTCAAGCCGTGCCATTTAGCAAATTTTCATGGTCCTCGCAAAGTTAACAACGGTAGTTGCTTTAGCCGCGTTATTTTAATAACATTACCTCCCTAAACTCGGGTGTGCATTTCATGTTACCCAAATCCAAATCTCAACAATGTTAAATAAAATGTGTCGTGGACTGCGGGTGCATTTCATGTGGCATGTTTCAAAGACGTGCTTTAGATAACGTTGAATCTTTCTAATTAATTAAAAGTGGTTAATAATTTAAAATTATACCACAGTCTAAAACATGTTTTAAAATCAGATAATAGGCTAATTATGATAGTTTAAGCGATCGTGGTAGAACCACGGAATCCGGGAGTGCCTAACACCTTCCCTCGGGTTAACAGAATTCCTTATTCAGAACTTCTGGTTCGCAGACTTCAAAAGGAAAGTCGAATTTTCCTCGATTTGGGATTTTAAAAAATAAACCGGTGACTTGAGACACCAAATAAACTATCCCAAGTGGCAACTCTGAATAAAAATAAATAAATAATCTCATTTCGAATAATGTCACTTAAATTGGAAAAACTCCATTGTACTACCTTCGGGTAGTGTAAAAAGGAGGTGTGACAGTTCTGGCGACTCTGCTAGGGATCGAACCCAGAATCTCTGGTTCAGGGTTCAAGAATTCGAGCTTAGAATAACTGTTATGATTGGCTTTATCTATTATCTGATTTTCTGCATGTGTTAGCCTAATGTGCTAAATGCTTTACCGTTTTGATATTTTGTGAATTATATATATAAACTGCTACGAAACCATTTCTTCTCTTTGAGTCTTCTAAATCATGGAGAAGGGTGCACTTCGTGTGGCTTCTCTTTTGTCTAGAGTCTTTTCCCATTTTAGAACGAGGTTCAGATAAGTTGTTGAGCTTGTAAAGCTTCTGTATTCTCGGTACGCTTCCCCCCCTCGGCTCGAGTTATTCGCTCGGGTAAGCCAGGTCTAGAACAATAAACCCAGGTTTTAAACCTAGTATAACAAAGCCTTATGTCGGATCCCTAGTAGGAACGTTTGTTTGCATCACGTGCATTTAACCTTGGAGACTCAACACAGGGGTTGGGTCTGTCTAGGACAGGTGTACCCGAAATGAAAAGACCATCCTAATGCATCTTACTTGCTACTTGTGCATTTATTTGCTTTGGATTTGCATGTTGACTGGCGTATGAATAATAGGAGAAAAGTTGGGAAAAAGAAACTCAATGTGAGGGCTCGGAGAGATAATTACTTGTTTTGAGAAATCAGTGTCCAAAATATACTGAAACTCTGCCAAAATTTTGAAAAAAAAAAGAAAAAAAAAAGAAAGTCTTGTCTTTAGAATTAGTTGGTCTATTTTCGTCCAATCTCCCCGAACTACGCCAGTTTGATTCTCACCGGATCTGGGATACGTAGGCAACCCTCATCGGGTCCAACTTCCCTTTTTGCAAAAACAGCCCCAAAACAACAAAATTTTATTTTTTGTCACTATAAGCAGGGTGATGCCTTTCTTGCTTAAAATAAGCCGAATGTCCTCAAAAAATGGCGTCGGAAGGCTGTTTTTGCAAGATTAGCCCCTTTTAGTCATTTTTGTACGATTAGCAGGCACAGCCTTAAAATCTTCTTCCCTGAAGTGTTGAAAGGTCGTATCTGCAAAATTGGGTTTCATTTTCAAAGTAAAATTTTGAAAAAAATGGTATCACTTTTGGGTCAAAATGAGTGACTAAAACACCTTAATAAATGTGCAGGATGAGCACAAATGAATTGAACCCTTCACAGTCCTTAAAGAGATCCCTTTACAGCTCCACATGTGATGCAATGGTCTAGGAAAAGGCAGTAGAGAAACAGTGGTAAGAGATATGGGAGGCCTCGTCGGACTATTGAACATCAAGCCAATGTTGGACATAATTGAAGCTTTAATACCTTTTTGGGACCTGACTCGCAATGTGTTCCGCTTCTCTGACTTTGAGCTCACACCTACATTGGAGGAAGTTGCAGTTTATGTGGGCCTTAATGGACACTTTAGAAGTCGATATCCATTGGCACTAAGACCGGTATCCCCCCACAGATTTCTGGATTTGCTGAGTATTAGTCGGGATATTCGGGACGGAAACTTATCTGAAGGGTATTGCACGCTCCAGTTCTTTTATCATCGACATGGTAACCCCCGGGGTTTTGAAGAGCCGAACACTGGTCTAACCCATGCCGGAAATAAAGACAAATGGGAGGCAAGGCGGGGTTTAGCTTTTATGGTAGCCTTCTTGGGTGTTGTAGTTTGTCCGCAAAAAGATGGTAATATAGAGATAGGTTTTGTGGGAATGATCGATGTGGCGATCAAGAAAACCAATAGCACTGTGGTTCCTCTGATCTTATCTGAAATTTACCAAGCCTTGACTATCTGTCGTGAAGGGGGAAAGTTCTTCCAAGGCTGCAATCTGCTACTACAGTTATGGGTGCAAGAACATCTCTGCCACCGGGTTGGGTATATGAATTGACCGGTTTGATCTACATTGAAGAGTTTGAAAGCCGAGTGGAAGGTATTGAATTCCCCGAAGGTACTGAAACTTGGCTTGCACATTAGAGATCCTTGACTGACGATAAAATTGAGTAGGCATTCGGATGGCTTCCTGCCACCGAAGCAGTATACATGTCAGCTGAAGTGTGTTACCTCCTCCTGATGGGCATCCGGAGCATCCAGCCTTATGCTCCACATGGGGTTTTGCTCCAATTAGGAAGGTTTCAAACCATACCCAGTGATGAAGATTTGAGTAAACATGTCATTGAATTGGGCCCGAAAGCAACATTTCCAGAAGGTAAAATTTTCCAAGTATGGAATGAATGTAGATTTCTTGAACCTAAGACTATGGTGCGAGATCTAGCCAGAGGTGAAGTGGACCCTAAGTATATTGTCTGGTTCGGCAAAAGATTCCAGATTCCTAAAAGGCCCGCAAAGAGACCCCATGTCCAACAGTTCATCGATGGGGCCCAGGTGCAATGGGACTGGTTGACCAAAGAAAACGAGTACAGGGCTAAAATAAGCCAATTGGATAGACGAGTCATGGAGCTTCAGTTTGAAAATGGTGTTCAAGCCACTGCAGACGAGGGAGAAAAGAAAAAACTAACTCAGAAAAATGAGGCCCTCAAAGCTCAGATCCAGAAGATGAAAATAACTGCCAGAAACCCGGAAAGAAGCCGGGATGACGAAAGACTTATAAGCAGTCTTAAAAAGAAAGCCCTCGAATGTCAAGAAGACCTGGAAAAGTCTAAAGATAGTCTAGCAAAAATTCGGGCACAATGGACAAAGAAGGCAGAAGAGCGGGCACGGTTTGTGCAACAAATAAAGAGGAACTATGAAGGGACTATCACTAGCCTAAGAAGAAAGGTAACCACTCTCGAGAACGAGGAAGCCAAGCATGCTAAAGATTTAAAAGCCGATAGAGAATACTGTTATGATTTGACGACTCAAATGGAGGAAGGAATGCAGCAGTTGCAAGATCAACAACTTCATGACTCTCAAGTGTTAGAAGCCCGGAATTAGCAGATAGGGCGGTTGCTTCAGGAAAAAGGCAGAATTAGAGAAAGGATCAGAACCATCGCTGAATACATTACCATGAAATGCCAAGCGTGCGAAGACATGACTCGTACCACCTTTTTCGCTGCAGTAATGACTTTTGTCCGCCAAGTTATGAGTGATTTGGAGCGACTGCAAGGGGATCTCGCATTTAGGCCCGTGGCGAGACCGAATGATGTCCCGCGAGCACCAGGAGTATTAATGTATTCTTGATTTTTACTTGATTCTGTATCTTTCTTTTTTGATGGAGTCTGTTAGTTTATTTTCGATTCTGTTAGTTAGTTCTTGAGTCTGTATGGTCATTTTGTTGTTGGAGTCTGTTTTTTTTTCTTTTTAGTTTTGAATCATTGTAATCCAGAGTATTTCCCTTTTACGAGAAAAATTGAAGATCCCAAAATATTTTGTTATTTAGTTTTACATTTTAACGCCCCTAGAACTACGCTTGGTCTGATTCATGCGAGGTCATGATACGTAGGCAATCTACATAGGATTCGATCATAACCCAAAAAAAAAGAGAAGAGAAAGAATAACCAAAAGAATAAAAATGTTGATAAAAGCAAAAGGGATATGAAAAGAGAGAGTGGAATTGGAAAGGGAAAGGAAAAAATAAAAAAAGTAGTAAGTAAAGCTGGGAAGAAACATGCAACCGTTGCAAAACATGTAAAAACACATTTTACTATATAGGTGCATCAAACCCCAACATGTGATTACCTATCTGTTATTTGTTTCAAACTAACTGTTTGCTGCTATAACCAGTCCAGGTTTTTATAGAATGGTGGTTGGTTTTTGTGGTAACCTGGTTTCGCACCCATACTTTACCAACAATTCGAAATGTCTTCAGAAATGACTCTACCAACAATTCCCATCACAATTGATAGCCCAATCTCGGGCATCCCGACCTCAGAATCAGCAGCCGCCAAAGAAAATAGAATTTTGCGTCTTTGGGTTATGGAGATGTGGAACGCTTGGGAAAATGGAAGAGAACCGCCAAGCGCCATCCCGGGATACCCCAAACTCTTTCCTAGAGCAAGCGGTACCTCCACCATACCGATCATTCACCCAAATACCCCACTAGGACACCCAACTATTTCAGCTCATTTTGTGGGAACACCTTCTGAGGTTCGCCCCCAAGTGTCAATGTCTGGTGCAGCTTCGAATATCTTCACGCTCCCCCATGCTCGGCCACGGCACAACCTACACTGCCTAGGCCCAGTTTTGACCCCTCAACTTTTACCTTCCAAATGGAACCTCCTCAGTTTCCTTCTTATAATTACCCTCAGCTGCCCTAATTTGAATTCATTGCGGGGCAAGAAAAGACCGCCAAAACTCCTGAGCAAGAAGAGATTGTGAGGAAGATGAGAAGTATGGAACAGAGTCTCAAAAGCATACAAGGACTGAGTGGACAAAAAAGTGTATCCTATGTCGACTTGTGCATGTTTCCCCATGTGCACCTACTCTTGGGATTCAAAACCCCAAAATTTGAGAAGTACGACGGGCACAGTGATCCTATTGCTCATCTCAAGAAATATTGCAACCAATTGCGAGGGGCCGGTGGAAAGGAAGAACTGCTCATGGCCTATTTCGGAGAAAGTCTGGTTGGCATTGCTTCTGAGTGGTATATGGACCAGGATATATCCCGCTGGCACATCTGGGATGATCTTGCTAGAGACTTCGTCAGGCAGTTCTAGTACAACATTGATATTGTTCCATATAGGAACTCGCTAACGAACTTGAAAAAGAAATCCTCAGAAAGCTTCCGGGAGTACGCAATTAAATGGCGAGAGCAGACATCTAGGGTAAAACCTCCGATGGATGAGGTCGAAATGGTCACAGTTTTCTTACAAGCTCAGGAAGCCGACTACTTCCAAAATATGATGTCCGCCATGGGTAAACCGTTGGCTGAAGCCATCAAGATTGGCGAAATGGTTGAAAACAGGTTGAAAACGGGTCGATTTCTAAGCCAATCCGCTATCAGAGCTACTTCCCAAGCCATTTAGGGTGGGTCCAGAGGAATAGCAAAAGGCAAGAAAAAGGAAGAAACATCTATGGCAGCGTTGGGTACAAGAAAACATCGTACTCCCCGATCCCTTCTCCCAAAAAGGACTTCGCAACACTATTACCCCCACCAAGACATGGCCTATGCTCCTCATCCATACACGGTCATGAATGCTCAACCTTATGTCCGTCCACAGCAACAAGCCAACCGTAACCAAGCTCTATTTCCTAGAAACCAGCCTCCTAACCAAAACCACTATAACCCCCGTCCTGCACAAAACAATTTTTCCCCTCATGAGCCACCTAGAAGGCCAAATTTCACACCAATCGGTGAATCCTACTCCAGTCTATTTCCAAAGCTTGTCCAAATGGGTCTGCTACAGCCGGTTCCTCAAACCAGGTAAAACCCAGCATCACCCGCTTACAGAGCCGGTACCCGATGCGCCTATCACTCAGGGGCAGAAGGGCATGACACGGATGACTGTTGGACTCTGAAGAGAGCCATGGAAAACTTGATAGAACAAAGGAAGATAGTGCTAAGGGATGAAGATATTCCCAATGTGACTAACAACCCGTTGTCGTCCCACAACAACGGGCCGGTAATCGGAATTATTTGTGAGGACAAGGAATTTGACCCGGCATTGAAGGCCATCATTGCCATTGCTGACGTAGAAAAGAAACCAAAAGCTGCCCCGAAGGAGAACAAAGGGGAGAAAAAGAACAAAACCACCCCTCCAAAATCAGAGAAGAAAGTTGAAGTGGGGATTGGGGCAACACCTCCCAAAGATGTTGTTCTCTATGTCCCTCGGGGCCGCAAAGAAAAACAGATGACTTTGAGTCCTCCTAGGAGATTCGAGCTGAAAAAGGCAGCCCAAATGTATGTGCCCAGGGGATCCTATGTGATGCGGGGGCCAATTAATCCACCAAGGCTGAGTGAGCCCGTGGTTATTGGACACGCGCCACAGAGGCCCATGACAGATCCTACCGTTGTGCCCTAGAACTGCAACAAAACGGTGGTGACCTATAAGGGCAAAGTAATCTCAGGAGAAGTTCAAGAAAATAACCCCGTTGAAAAGTATTCTAACTTGGAAGAGGTAAATAATGCCACTCGAACGCGCTTCCCATCTAAGAAGCCCGTGAGTGCTGAAGAAGTGGAGACTTTCTTTCAAAAGATTAAAATGGCGGATTATGAGGTGATCGACCAGCTTCGAAAATTTCCCGAACAAGTCTCCTTGTTGGCTTTGCTGATGAACTCCACCGAATATCAGAAGGTATTGATCAAGACCCTTAACGAAGCATATGTTCCTATTGAGACTTCTGTAGAACAGTTGGAGAGGATGGCAGAAAGGTTTTTCGCAATTAACCAGATTTCCTTCAGCAAAATGACTTGCCCCCAGAAGGGGTCGTGCATAACAAAGCCCTGCACCTGACAGTCAAATACGAAGAGTACTATGTGAAAAGAGTTATGTTGGACGGAGGCTCTAGGGTAGACATCTGCCCACTCTCAACTCTATAGCGCATGGAAATCGGGACCGAAAGAATTCGACCCAACAATGTCTGTGTACGGGGTTTTGATGGTATAAAAAGGGACACAATTTGAGAGATCGATTTGATTCTAACCATCAGCCCAGTAGACTTTGAAGTAACCTTCCAGGTTCTGGATATGGACACATCCTACAATTTTCTCTTGGGAATGCCATGGATTCATGCAGCGGGGGCTGTACCCTCTACCCTCCTTCAGATGGTAAAATTTGAGCATGAAGATCAAGAGATTGTGGTCCACGGGGAAGACGAGAAATCAATTTATCAGGACCCATCATTCCCATGCCTTGAAGCGAGAGAGGGGAGTGAGCACATAGTTTACCAAGCCTTTGAAATTGTGGTCGCAGACCAGTACGAAGAGGGAAACCCTTACCCTCAACATTTTATTTCTAATGCATCAATCATGGTGGCCAAAGAAATGACCAGACATGGCTTCAAGCCGGGGAAGGGGCTCGGGAAATCATTGCAAGGAATAACAGAACCTGTCACCCTGACCGCCAGTGAAAAGTTCTTTGGGATAGGCTTCCGACCCACTCCAGCTGATGTAAAATGGGCAAACGATAGAAAGAAGGATGGTTGGGTCTTGCCTCAGCCAGTGCCGCATCTATACAGAACATTTGTCAAGCCAAAATACCATGAGGAAGAAGAATATGAGGTCTTCACAGCCGAAGAGATTGAAGAGATCTATGAAGCGATGAGGAAGATACTGTATGAAGCCCACATAGTTCAGCCAAGGGAAGGCTCAAGCACTGCTGAGGTGCTGTATATGGGACCTAACGCTAAGCTGCAGAATTGGAAGGCTACGCCATTCCCGATCAGGCGGGAGTCCCGATAGACATGTCCTGCCACCTTTTCTGCATCACGAGTTATTTCAAGGTGTAACTCGGATGCTTCCTTTAGCTTCTTGTCTTTTAATTTTCCAATGTAAACCCTGTTATCTTCAAATTCCAAGAAATGAAATCAATATTTCATCGTTCATCTTTCTTTATTCTTTCTGATTTTGTCATTTTTCTCTTTTCTTTCAGTTCAAATAATGCGGCTTTAAATAAAATGACATGCTTGTGGACTTTATGCCCAGATCCAAACATGCTGTCTAATTTCGAAATAATGAACCAAGAGCCGGAATACGATGAAGAGGAGGCTTTTAGGGAAATAAATCGAGAATTGGAACAATTTGAGAATAAACCTAAGCCGAACTTAAATGATACTGAACCGGTTAATTTGGGTAGTTTTGAAGAAATCAGGGAAACCAAAATAAGCATTTTCAGAGATGGAAAAACTCGAGACGCATTAATCCAACTCTTGTTTGAGTTCAAAGATGTGTTTGCTTGGTCATATGACGACATGCCAGGGCTTAGTGTTGATTTGGTGGTTCACAAGTTGCCAACATACCCCGATTGTCCCCCAGTCCAGCAAAAGAAAAGGAAGTTCAAAACTGATATCAGTGACAAGATCAAAGAAGAGGTCACGAAGCAGCTGAAAGCGGGAGTGATCTGAGTGGTCCGGTACACCACATGGTTAGATAATGTAGTCCCAGTGCCAAAGAAAGATGGGAAGAACCGAGTATGTGTGTATTATAGAGATTTAAACAAGGCAAGTCCCAAATATAACCTCCCTTTGTCGAACATCCACATCCCTATTAATAGCTGCGCCAAGCATGAGATACAGTCCTTCGTGGATTATTATGCAGGATATCACCAGGTGTTGATGGATGAAGAAGATGCATAGAAGACAACTTTTACCATACCTTGGGGTATATACTGTTACAGGGTCATGCCATTTGGTCTCAAGAACACCGGGGCAACCTATATGAGGGCCATGACAGCCATTTTTCACGATATGATGCACCAAAAGATAGAGGTGTATGTGGACGATGTAATCATCAAATCCAAAACCCAAGATGACCACGTTCAAGACTTGAGAAAGTTTTTTGAGCGGCTGCGCAAATATGATTTGAAGTTGAACCCAGCCAAATGTGCATTTGGGGTACCATCCGGCAAACTCTTAGGATTCATCGTCAGTCGGAGGGGCATCGAGTTAGACCCAACAAAGATAAAGTCTATTCGAGATTTGCCTCCTCCGAAAACCAAGAAGGATGTTATGAGTATTTTGGGTAGATTGAACTACATCAGCCGATTCATTGCCCAGTTGACATCCACATGTGAACCCATATTCAAATTGCTGAAGAAAGACGTAGTAGTCAAGTGGACAAATGAATGTCAAGGAGCTTTTGATAAAATTAAGGAATATCTGTCGAATCCGCCAGTCTCGGTCCCACCTGAGCCAGGGAGGCCCTTGTTCTTGTACCTCACAGTCTTGGAAAATTCTTTCGGCTGCGTCCTTGGGCAACACGATATGACCGAAAAGAGAGAGCAAGCTATTTACTATCTGAGCAAGAAATTCACCAGTTATGAAGCCAAGTACACTTTGTCGGAAAGGACCTGCTGCGCTTTGACTTGGGTCGCTCAGAAGCTGAGGCATTATTTGCAAGCCTATACCACTTACCTCATAACTAGGTTGGATCCTTTAAAATACATATTCCAGAAGCCAATGACCACTGGGAGACTAGCAAAGTGGCAGATCCTGCTTACGGAATTCGACATAGTATATGTCACTCGCACGACAATGAAAGCCCAGGCGTTAGCAGATCATTTGGTTGAAAATCTGGTCGATGATGAATACCAACCTTTGAATACTTACTTCCCGGATGAAGAGGTAAACTCAGTTGAGGCAATATCCGAAGACATCAATGCTTGGAAAATGTTCTTCGATGGAGTGGTAAATGCAAAAGGTGTTGGAATTGGGGCAATCTTGATCTCGCCCACCGGTCAGCATTACCCGGCCACTGCTAGGCTTCGGTTTTTCTGCACAAACAATACTGCCAAGTACGAAGCTTGCATTATGGGCAAGAACATGGCAATCGACTAAGATGTTGAAGAACTGTTAATCATGGGAGACTCAGATTTGATTATCCGACAAGCTCAAGGATAATGGGAAACCCGAGACGTCAAGCTTATTCCTTATAGGCAACATGTGGAAGAACTTGGCAAACGATTCAAGTCAATAGAGTTCAGGTTCATTCCTCGCTGCCACAATGAACTAGCTGATGCACTTGCCACTTTAGCCTCAATGTTGTCGTACCCAGGCAATGCCTACATTGATCTATTGGAAATCCAAATTCGGGAAAGGCATGGTTATTGTAATACGGTTGAAATAGCACCAAATACCCAACCATGGTATCATGACATTAAAAGGTTTTTGAAAATGCAAGAATATCCCAAGCAAGCCAGTAGAGACCAGAAGAGAACCATTAGGCGGCACGCGAGTGGTTTCGTTTTGAGTGGTGATGTCTTGTACAAGAGAACTCTGGACCTCAACTTGTTGAGATGTGTTGACGCGGAAGAGGCTGGAAGAATCATGCATGAGGTACACGCGGGAGTATGCGGACCCCACATGAACGGGCATGTCTTAGCAAAGAAAATCCTTCGAGTGGGCTATTACTGGATGACCATGGAAAAGGACTATTTCAGCTTTGTCCAGAAGTGTCATCAGTGTCAGGTGCATGGTGATTTGATTCATGCACCTCCCACAGAACTGCATCCCATGTCAGCACCTTGACCATTTGTTGCTTGGGGTATGGACGTCATTGGGCTAATCGAGCCAAAAGCCTCAAATGGGCACAGATTCATACTAGTTGCCATTGACTACTTCATGAAATGGGTCGAAGCCATCACTCTCAAATCTGTCACTAAGAAAGCTGTGGTAGATTTCGTGCACTCCAATCTTATCTGCCATTTTGGCATTCCTGCAACTCTTATCACCGACAATGCTGCCAACTTGAATAGTCATTTGATGAGAGAGATATGCGAACAATTCAAGATAATGCACCGGAACTCTACTCCTTATCGGCCCAAGGCCAATGGTGTCGTCGAAGTAGCAAACAAAAACATCAAAAAGATTTTGAGAAAGATGATTCAAAGTTCTAGGCAGTGGCATGAAAAGTTACCGTTTGCATTGTTGGGATATCGCACTACTGTGCGCACATCAATTGGAGCCACCCCGTATCTTTTGGTTTATGTCACTGAAGCCGTAATACCCGCGGAGGTTGAAATTCCCTCTCTCCGGATTATCGTTGAAGCTGAAATTGAAGACAGTCAGTGGGTTAAAACCCGGCTGGAACAGTTAACCTTGATCGATGAAAAGTGAATGGTCGTGGTCTGCCATGGGTAGTTGTACCAAAAAAGAATGGCCCGTACCTACAACAAGAAAGTGTGGCCTAGAAATTTCGAGGTAGGGCAACTCGTTTTAAGGCGCATCCTTCCCCATCACCAGGAAGCGAAAGGAAAATTTGCTCCTAATTGGAAGGGCCCATACATCATCAGAAAGATATTGCCAAAAGGAGCATTGTATTTGGGCGATATTGAAGGGAATGATCCCGAAGCAGCTGTAAATGCGGATGCAGTCAAAAGGTATTATGTTTAGCTTTTCTGTAGTGACAACTTTGTCCGATTGGCATGGCGAAGGCTTTCATTCTCACTACCCAAACACTCCTCACCCTTTGCAAACCCATTTGAGCCGGTTACTCTTCTTTGATTACCCTCTTGGTAATCGTAATGTGTTAAAAAAAAAAAGAGAAAAGCAAGCAAAAAGAAAAAGCAAAAACAACAAAACAAATGTTTCCCTGAACTACGTTCGACTTGATTCCGAAAGGATACGTAGGCAGCCTCTCCCTGGGGTTCAGTTATACCAAAACAAAAATCCAATTTTCCCCAAAAGTGAAACTGGGGCAGATGTTATAATGGTTCAGCAATGAGCCTACCTAAACGGTTCCAAAGTTGAAATTTCATCCAGATTCTTTTTACCCAAACCTTGTTCAAGTCCTTCTGATCAATCAGCAAAGGCGTCGAAATTAGAAAACACAATTGTTTGGATCCGATGCAATCAAACGAGAGAAATAAAATGAGAGAGCCTTATTGGTGAAAACCCACACGGGCACCATGAGGCGATGGTAAGCAAAGAAATGAAAAATGAGAGAGTCTTGTTAGTGAAAACTCGTAAAGAGCACTATAAGGCGACGGTGAAAAGAGAAATGAGAGAGGTCGATTGGCGAAAACACGCAAAGGGCGTCGTTGATCGAAAAGAAGAAATCCCTTACTACCATTGGTATTGAAAGAGTCCTGGCAAGGTTTCTCGGTTTAAAAACACGGGTCGCAATGGGTATGTGAGAAGTTGGATAGTTGGGTGGATCGGGCATCCAGTCCAAGAAGCATGTCATGTCTATTGAAGTCTGCATGCACCCCAGATAAGTCTGTCCTTCCTCCTCGAAAGGGACACTTCTCTCTAAATTCATTTTCTTGCCTTTTGCTTACTTTTCCTTGAATCCCTTTCGGTCTAACTCTGTTTCCGAAACTAATACAAAGAAAAGGTGGCAAGATTGGCTTTACAGGGTCCTGCCTAACAGAAGCTAAAGAAAAGTACCCAGCCTCAGCGGGTGCATCAAGTCGATCCTGACTAGCCATGATGGTTGATGCTTTCAAATCAAATTTATTGAAAAGGAAAAGAAAGCCAAAGGCAAAATCCTAAAGGCGGAATAAAGTGAAAGGGTCGAAGCCCCACTTGGGTAAGCCGTCATGAAATCTTAAAAGCTAAGTCCCTTGGTTTGAAAG